>NC_088098.1:179759772-180070605 GCF_036370855.1 Dromaius novaehollandiae
TTGAGCAAACAGGAGTTACAGAACCAAGAATGTTAAATGTTTGGAAATTGCAATAGCATAGATGCTTGAGAATACACATTTTGTTGCTTCAGTACTAATCTAAGTAGCTGGAAGGTAGTTGGACAGGATAATATACTCTTGATCTCAAAGGCAAGACTGAGAACTGGCAGTCATCTTCAAGCTGAATTATCTTGAAGATGATCTTCACAGCTGACTGTTTGGAGCTACCTTTTCAGAAAAAGTATTTCTTCTCTCTCATTTTTTCTTACATGTACTTAACATTAGCACTTGATGTAATGAAAACTACTGACAGCTTTCCCAGATATTTTCCAGATTCTTTGAAATTCCTATCATTTGCCCAGTTGGAGACCTTTAAGGACCTGTATCATTTCCTTTCCTTTCTCTTCTCTTGCAATCATTGCAGACAGCAGCTATAGTTGACATTCATCTGAAAATAGTGAATATTGAAATGTGCTATAAAAGTGAAAAAATACATTTTACTGGTCTACCTTCTTACCAGCAAATAAGATTTTTTTTTTCCAGAATTGAGTTGGATCATATATTACATGTTTATAAAAATAATAATTTTGGCCCTGGATTCAAGAGGAAATCTTAGGACAGAATTGATTTGCACCTTCATATTATTTTTGTCCTTCATTATTTGTGATGAAGTAAACAGAACCAACATTTAGTATTTTGTAAATACTATGGCAGCACTCCCTTCCCTTTTTTTACAAAAACAATTTATTATCTTTTTATCTTACAGTGTGTTTCCTTGGTGATAAGATGCTGAAAGAACAAATAACAATAATAATGGTGTCTGAGGTACTTTTCCTGGAAAACGTATAGTTCTTGAAGTACTTTGATATTCAAAAATGTGATGTTAGCTGGACATATGAGGATAAGTGGGGAAACATTGTATGTTAACGGATATAAAGACTATCTTTGTAATACAATAAATGAGAAAAGAATCTACAAATACAGTAAGGAGAACAATAGTTTAAAAGGGGATGATTTGCCTTGAATTCACAGGGGTTTTTTAGAGAAACATTGAATTCATGTGCAACCAGATAGAATTTTTTTAGCTTCTGTAAAGTGGTGGCTAGCATTTGAAATTCTCTTTTATTAGAGAGTGACAGACATTTTTGAACAATATTTCCACTATAGTATAACTATATATAGTATAACTATCAGAATGCCAGTTTCTGCAAGGAAAAAACAAAAAAAAATCTTTCTTACTCAAAGGAGTCCAAAGAGACCCATAGTTATCTTCCAATGAAAATAATTTTAAAACTAATATGACTCTAAAATAACTTTTTAGTTTGATTGAAAAAGTGCACTTGTATTTTAAATTTTGTCCAAGCCTGTCACAGTTCTTAATATTCAGGATTTATTTTTTTAACCATTTATTTTTCTTTTCTGCTGAAATCATTTGCATAAACTCAGAAACTGATGAGACGACTCTGAGACTGATGAAACTGTCTGTAAATATGTGTCTGTACATATCTGATAAATGACAATCAAATGCCACAGAACACCAAATCTACAGACACCACCTTGTCCTGGTTACCAAAGGTGGGATAAGTCATGAAAAAAAATAAAAAGATGTCTAGATCTGCAAAAGTCCACACTGAAGCACTTCAGCCAAAGGTATAACAAAACTTCTGATTAATAAAACAGATACTATAGATTTAGGAGGTTAATGTCTGATGAGCAACAATAAAATACTTAATTACTGAAAACATACAGAGCACAGCCACAACACAATCTAAATTTAGCTACAGGTATGGTCTATTCCTAAAAGTATTTAATTTAAATAAAGAATAATCACAGTCCATTTTCAAACAATGAAGCTAAAACTAATTATTTGTTCATTGTTATTAATTTCTGTAGAAATACAATTTCCTCTGTTTAACCAGCTCAGATGGATGTTGTTGCACTTTTGTTTGCTGAGTTTCCCACCTTATCTTCTTATCAGGTCCAGAATTATATACAATATGCATATCATGAGCTAGGCTAAATTATTCGCTATATTTTACTTTATGTTAAGTCTAAGTAATATTCAATTTGCTTAATCTCATCTAAATTTAGCTATCTAAAAGTTAGCCATCTGAGCTATTTAGTAACTCCTTCAATAAACGGTGAGGAGATAAACACCTTCGGAAACTGATTTGTCCTATCCTAAGAGAATGATCTATTTCTATAATCTTAATAGAAAATTTAATCTTCTTCTCAAGATGGCTGTATCTTTCCATTGGCTATACAACAAGTATAAAATCTAACAATGTGATTCATGCCATGTAACATTTGATACCTAAAAAGCATCTAGTTTTTTGGTCTCCTTTATAATTAACATGGAGAAGTAAGTACTTCCACGGCTTTATTCATCTTCTCCTAAGAAAAGGGCAGATTCAAATGCCTATTTCTGTGCATCAGCTGTGAAAATACACTAGGATCACTGATTCTGGTCTGCACTGTAGATGTCAAAAATTTGATAAGATGAGATGAATTCCATTCTAGGGGACCAACCTTAAGGTAGCTGCAGTTTTGTGAGATAAATCCCTTCAACCATGACTAAGCTACCTTATTACAGAGCACAGGGGCTGAATTTTTTAAAAGAACATTATTATCTCATGGACTTATATCTTACACTTCCTTTTTTGACCTGAAATATCCATCATTTGCATCAGAAGCCATTCACTTTCACTTAAACAGGTCACCAACGAGTCAAGTGATATATTAGAAGCTGGGAAACTCAGATGTTTCTGATCCGGCATGTGAATTATGACATTTAAGAAAATCTTTTCTTTAATGGTTCCTCTGCCAGTGACTTCACAACTGCTACTCAGCGTTATAAAGGATATAAATCCATGAGATAATGATGTTCTTTTAAAAAAGAACTTTCAAAGATTTTATTTTCTACCATACTATTTCAGATACTGGTCATGAACTTACTATTCTTTTTAACCCTATTAGTTCTGCAGTGAGCTGTATAGCTAAATACAGTTTTTTGGTTTTGTTTTGTTTTTTTCATCATGCATATGTTAAAAGGGACATTCTATTATTGTCAATGTACAATTTAAGTGATCATAACTATGTCATCAGTCACTGAGAAACAGTGATCTCATTAAACATGCTAATGATATTCTTTATCCACCAGGAGGCAAATGCAATGGCTTTTGTCATTTCATTTTCTAAATTCTTGCCATGAAATCATTAGCTGAAAGAAAACTTTACTGAGCACTTGCCAACAATCTCTGCAGAGCAAGTTCCTCAAACGTTTGAATCCTCAGTCTTTCAAGTGAAGCTAGGCTGTTTAGAAGATTGACTAAATATTAAAAATGAGAAGCACGCACAGATAATGATTAAAAATCTGCAGATTGTTTTTTCTTTTTCCTTTTCTTTTTTAGTATTTTCTCAAAAGTAAACATTCATTTGCTCTTTTTCTGAGATTTTCTTGTATCCCTTTGGAAGTTCCCATGAAAGAACCTACGGAGTTGGTGACCTTATTTACTGATTGCAAATATAAGTATTTGTGGGAAGGGTTTCAGTTACCATGGTGGTTCATCTAGTCTAAATTGCACCTACTCCTGTGTTGTATAGATTACATGTTAGTGTACCTTTATTAAGTTGTTTTTGTTTAAGTTTATGCATGATGATACTTCCCTGTGGTCGTTGTATTGTCCACTCTCCTTTTTTACATATGTGGAAGAATAATTTTTAAATATAAAGTTTTTACTGAGTTGGTACATTGTCCTCTGACTACTGTGGATGCAAAAAGACACCTTGCTGTATAACACTAAAGCAAATTAATGAAATTCACAATAGAGTGTAGATCTAGGTGTAAAGACAGACTTCTCTGACCTACCTATTAAAGCATTGAATTAGGTACAACTCTAACCAGGACTTCTTAACAGAGGACCGCTAAGTATAAAATATTTGGTAATACACTCCCAAAATGATGAAACTATTCAGAACTGATGATTACAGAAATAAAACTATATGAAAAAATACACATACAGCTTTGCATTTATGTTTTAAACTCTCAATGGCCTCAGATTGTTAAGTAATTTTAGACATTAGAACACAAGAGAGACCTACATACAAAGGGACCTTCACATAGTATTGCCACAGTAATGAAAAATACAAAATGACATTCTTCGTTTCCTACATGTACTGAGTATATTTTAGCATAATTTACATATTTGCACAGGACCAATGCTAAAGGGTATCTGCAAAGTAATCTGTAGCATTCCCATTGAAGAATATAAACTGGCAAAAAATATCCTGTGTGTGATAGGAGAGATTAAGCTTAGATATCTGTTGAAAATGTTTAAAGCCATTCTCCCAGCATCCCTGTGCAGGCGGAAAAGGTGTAATTTTGCCTTTTAGTTTTTATTTGCCCTTTTTGAGCTATAGGAATATTACACAAAAATCCCAGTAAGGGATTTGGATAAAGTGGAAGTGTAGCAAAGCAGTTAGTTCTGCAAATTAGATAAATGTTGTGGAAAGTGCATCTCCTACCACCCTGTGGCAGTTTAGAATCACTGCATATTAGCATACCTCATTAAACTCATTCAGCTTAATTCATACTTCCCTAATGAATTCACTCACCAAGCGATACACAAAGAACAAAATGAAGGACCCTGATCCAATTCAACATGTGGTAATAAGATTCATAAAAAAAATATAAACTAGATGGGAAATGTTGCTTTTTTAGCAATCAGTGCCACTTTTAGGAAAATAGAAAATAGACAAAGGCTTGTCACTAGATGTTTTTTAGCAGCAAATTACAAGGTTATACAAGTCATAATTTCTGTCCTCTCTCCGTATAATAATGATTAGATCAGAATAAGTGTCTTTTGTAATTTTACAACGCTGACAATCTCAAGTCAAGTCATTCTTCCATTATGAATCAACATCTATTATTGTCATTCTTTTGCATAACAAGATTGTTTAAAGATGGCCTTTACTTGTATGCATTTTGTGTTTACAAATTATATACTCAATGTCAAATTCGTGCAGGGAAAGAAATATTCAGTCTCATGTTTATTTTGCTTATATAAGATGGCACTCTTATTAAACTGACTAATATTCATATGGTGAAATGAGTTTCTTAATTATTGCTATTTTTAGCAGATATTCTTAATTGTTATGTAGTTTCATTCAGATTTCTTAGCTTTCTTCCACAGAGATTATTAATAACCCAGTAGTTTAATTTCAACATATAATTAGGACAATTTACATTTCTCCTCTGTTTGCATCATGAAACATTGGCCAATTCAGGAATTCAATACTATGATAATCGGTTCTGCAGTTATAGGAATGTACCTTCTCCTCCATAAAAATTTTTCACTGTCAAAAAGTGCTAGGAAAATGATAGTAAATCAATCAAAGCTGCTCTGAAGAAAATACTCCTTTTCTAGAAATGAAATGTAGGCTGCACATGAGACCAGTTCTGGAAAGAAATTAAATCAGCAGTTGTGAGCCTGAAGGTATATTACCTCCATTTTATCACACTGGAAGCTTTGAACCAAAATGTTGTCGTTGCTATTTTTTCCTGAGTTACAGATTAGCTATTTGAACATTTTTAGCAAGCTATGAATACTTTCAAAAGGTTAAGTCACCAACAATACACAGTTATGCATATAAGCTGAAAGAGTAAATGAGATGAAATGTGAATTTGACAAGATTACTATAAGACTATGCTTACAAAAAGATAAAGATATTATTAACTGAGCCATATAAAGCTTGAACTGATCCTGTTCAGAGGAAGAAGCTCCAATGGTGTTAGCAGTAATATTTAAATTGAACAGGCCTCAGAGGTAGAAATTTCTTGCAATCTTATTTGCTTTATATTTATTAGAATAATATAGAAGGTTATGACTTTATTCATATGGTAGTAAATCTACATTCATTGCAGACAGGAAGAATGACCTTCTGAAGATGAAGATGATGGATACATTTTCTCCTCATGTAAAATTCCTATTCATTCCTTCCCTGCCCAGTGTTTTCTGTATATGGAGTTTTGTTTAAATATTTCTGTATATTAGTTCAAAAGATTTCTGGGGTTTATATTCACGTAGAAATGGCTCAGCTGGCACAAGTTGGTGGGTTGTATGTGTGTCTGCATTTCTAGTACATATGGTGTGAAACTATCCATGTGTTAAACTGCAGAAAAAACAGAACAATGTGACAAATTACATTTATCATGCACCTGTGGCTACCTCACCTGCTTTCTAACCACTGAACCCTGTCCACCAGGATTTTTTCTAACATTCCAATTTTCTGAGCAGCTTCAAACAGCATATAAAATACCTAAAAACTCTGACAGAGAATTACTACCTTGTAGAATTTCCCCCTTGATTTATGTTGATGTGAGCGTCAGGAGAGAAAAGGAGTTCTCTCCATTAACAAATTTGAAGTATGATAGCTCCTGTGATTCAAAAGCAGTCATGGTTGTCTATCACAGAAGCAAGAATCTCAGCCTTTCTGTTTCTCAACAAGCTGTAGGAGTGCAGATTGGAATTAATACTTCAAACACTCATATATTTTAAGGTCATTTTTGTCTCTTACAACATTTATTTTTAAGGGGTGGTGATATCCTTATCTGGCTTTGCTTTCTGAATCCTCCTAAGCACTGCACTAACAAATAAGAAGATGATCTCTGCAATTATAATTTCAAGATTTTCTTCTGTTCTTCCATCTCTTGCCTTAGTATGTATCTTCACAGATATTACATCTTTTCCTTAATCTTGCCTGAGGTAAAAGACAATGAGATAAAAGCTATTCTGCACATAAGAAAGGAAATTTGTTCCTGGGGTGGGAAGGAGGATGGGATCTTTCTGACTTTCACTTGATGTCCACAAAATCTGAGACATGCATGAAAACAGAAATGACACTTAGAAGTTTCTCAGCTTGTAGAGACAGGGCCAGTTTCTTAGTGCAGTGATCATTCAATTTGATTTACATGCAGGTGTTCAGCAGTGGTAGGAGAGGAGGATTTATGTATTGACTGATTCTTGATTCTGATATGTTTGGGAAACATTGATGTTTTTAAGGTGGTGACTCATCCATCCAAATAAACAGCTGTACTCTGCCAAATTACAGACTGTCACATAAAGTCTCCCTCTTCATTATCTTCTTGATAGTCCCGTGAGACTGATACTTCTTTTCAGATGATATAAGGATGACACTTCTTTTTCTTATCTGCTAAATATATGGCATTCAGGGAACCTGTCTGAAGTTCTTCCCAGAGTCTTGTTTGCTTTGAATGTTGCTGTAGACCTGCAACTTGATCTGTGGTTCATATAGCACTGAAGAAGCTATTCTTCACCTGACATTAGCTCTATGGGTGTTTTACATTCCTTTTTTTTTTTTTTTTTTTTTCCCCTTAATTTATTTTCACATTTAAAAGGTGCACATCTGAGATGTTCATTAAAAGACAGAAATAGCTGTATCTAGGGGAAGTCTATATAATCAACATTCTACCCTCAAACAATTACCTAATACTTCCTAAGCAGTTTCAAGAATAAATTATAATGGAAAATTTTGAAATTACTTGTATAGATATTTCATCTCAATTTCTATGAATAAGAGTGCTTCATATGAGGGCTGGTTTAAAAAAAATAGTGTAAAATTTTCAGAACTGGTTTAGCCTCATTTTGAAATGAATGCAGCAATGCTTAATAAAGTAAAAGTCAAATGGAGAAGGTAATGAGGATATGAAAGGTTCAGCTCATAAGAGAATCTGGAGCCTTCTCCTTTCAGGCTATGTCAACATTAAGAAATTCAGAAATGTTTCTCAGTTCCTACAGGTGCTGACTGATTTCAGATCAGAGTGAGATTTGGGGCCTCTTTTCCATGCCAGAATATGTCCCAGTTTCCACGCAAAGGGAACACAGGCGCAACGATGAGGCAGAAGCTGTGCTGTACACTGTGCATAATGCAGCATCATGATTCCAAGGTGCACCACAACCTGTCCCATGGAGGTCTAGATACAGCCAGAGAGGTCTGCTGCCATTTGCCCATTACTCCTTCATTATCCTGGAAGTTCATTTCTCCCCCCTAATCACAATTTCTCTCTTTTGTACTCAGAAGAGAACTGTACTGCATCTCTAAGCTACAGCTGTGCGTGACAGTATTGTGGCTCTCTGTTTCTTAGTTTGTACAGTTAGAAAAGATATTGTAACTTCTCAAAATTTGGAGAATAAAAACAGGAAAAAATCTATTGATAGATCCTGAGGTATCTCTTTTTTCAGCTCAGAAAAATGTGTTTATAATATGCCCTTAATCTGTTTGTCTCTACTCTGCATAGTTGTTGCTAATATTTTAATTCCCTTTGAAGGTATTAGATGGAAAATAGGGAATTTAAGTTAGCAACATATGTTTACCCAGCTTGTAAATGAACTTTGCTGCTGGCTTAATGGATAACAGTACAGAATATTTCATTGAGATATTAGGTGGTTAGAACCACAATTTAATATCTGGAGTGATGGAAAGATATATTTTGAGGTAAAGACTGAAGAAAATTAGCAGAACATTTATCTGACTCTAAGATGAGTGTACTTGTCCTGATCTGAACCATTTTATTTGGTGAAACTGGTAAGTATTGACTGATTTATATTTGTCTGTTGGAAGTATTGGTTAGCTTTAAAAATACTTTTTTTGTCAAATTAGACATTATAAAGAATTAATGATCAACTGATCAACTATTTACAGCCACAGGCAGAAGTCAGTTTCAAAGACAGCTTTTTCCATAATTGTTTATAGTGTCTCACAATATTTCTTTGGATTTTCTAATTATATACTAATTATGTTAACTAATGAAGGAACCAAGATTGATATAAAACTTACCAAATCTGTATACAAACTGATTATAAAAGAACACGATAACAGAAAGCAACAGTTAAAAAAAAAAAAAAAGATTTTTCTGAACAATTTGGGTGGGACTTTAAGAAACTAATTTCTTTCTTTGTAATCAGTGTTAGTATTAGAAGTATGACTTTTATTTTTTTTCCTTTCCACATGGATCCTTTCACACCTTTGTGACAACATAAATATCTCTTTCCATAGCCAAAATGAACTAAAGAAGCCTGACCATAAATGAGAATCGGTCTCTTAATGTCTACTTTTTCAATCAGTAAGCAGGATGAGTCTTGTAATTAAAAGGTATTAAGAAGCTGAGAACTGCAGCATCTAATAATCCCTATAACAATTCCACTCTCATTGGAAATAACAGTCATTTTAATCTAAAAGTGACTACAGTATGTTCCATTATCTGTGCAAGGAAAGAAGGGAGAAATGAACTGATATTTGCTACTTATTAGGAACTTACTTATTTGATCATTTAGGATAGTTAAAACTCTTCAAGGCCTCAGGATGTGTAATTTATATTCAGCAAATGCATTCTTCTATGGCTCTACAGACATAATGGCAATTTCTACCTGGAACAAATTCTAGATTATTTTTTCTTTCCTAATGGAATGGTTTGCCATGTTTACTAGAAAATGACAGCGTTTAAGAAAGGCAAATTGTAAATTACATTATTGATCAAATGTGCTTAACACTTCCTGAATATAGAAAGTAAATAGAATAGCTCAGCTCATGGTATAAAACAGAGATTATTACTTAGAAGACTAGAAATGCAAATATCAAAGATATAATACTTGCTGTGTATTGCATCTATCTCTATTACATATAATATCTGAGGAAAAAAATGCTTCAGAGACAAATATTTTCTTCAGAAATACAGGACTGTGTAATTTTGCATGGAAAATAAAGTTTAGAAAATTTGTGGGGGAAATACTGTCAGTTAGCCTTGCAGGTAGATGGGGAAATTTGCCGAGTAACTCTCTGAATACACATGCGAGTTACAGATTTTTATCATTTCTAAGATCATATCATCACTAATAATCCTGTTGTGTCACGACATTAAGCTTAAAATCTTACCAAACTTGAAAATTACTGGAAACTTGGAGTGGAACTGGAAATTTGAGTGGAACCCATATGAAAAATATCAGTACCTACAGCTCAGCTAATCTCTCTAGGCTTCTTAGTAGCGATAGAAAGAATTAGAAATTTCTAAAGTATGACTAATGTCATCCTAAAGTAGGGACAAGACCGGATAGCTAAAGGTGTATACTTGCCTTCCATGGGCAAATGGAAGTCCTCCAAAGGGAGGACTATAAAGGTGACTAGCTCAGGATAAAGACATTTAAATGGAAGATGTCTAAAGTTTGGAGAGGTGAATTCTTCTGTGCGTGACTTGTTCGGGTTCTGTTTGCTACTTTCATGTGTTCTCCTAATCTCAAGTAGGTAATCGTCATCTGCTCTGGTTCCTAAAGTCTGCCATATCTAAATGTTCTTTTCCCAAAGACAACTCTATTCAAATTGTATGGGTTCTTGTTTTCAGAGTCAGATGGTTCTTGTGATACTTTGGCTACATCTAACTGCACCATGGGAAACTTTGGTAGCTTTGGACAATTACCACAGATTGTCCCAAATCCATTCCACTTAAATAACTAGTCTCTGAGGTTGAATAGCTACATCTGCTTGCACAGCATTTGGATTTCCTCTGGACTCTATGTCATGCCCCTGTATCTCTAAAGCATAATTACATGTGTACCCTAATCAATGTGCACCCTAAAGGATACTTCTGCTCTGTGAAGTAACTTACTTACTTGGGTACTGGTTCTCTGTTTGTCTACCTTATAAGTGCATACATTTTTACGGCAAATTGCACAAATGTTAGTTTGCTATAGGGCTGTCTTTTAGATTGAACTAATTTCTCTGAAACAAAAGTAGTGGTGTGGGTTTGGACACAGTTAACTCCAGAGAATACTTAGAAAAGTTGATGTGAATAAGAATATAGCCAATTCATTTCCCTCTAGCATGTACAATCATCCAGCTTTATCTCATCAGGCACTGTAACTTCTAACACCACTGCATACCCTAACACCAGATCCCAAGGCATATAACACATTTTCTTTTTCATGCTGTAAAATCTGCATGCAGTTCAGGGTGGGGGAGTCCGCAGCAGAGCTTTCACAAATTGCAGACACAATAAAGTGGGACAAAAAAAAAAAAAAAAAAAGCATAGACATGCACACACATACACACACACACACTACAAATAAAAGTTATGTCTCTAGGCCATAAACTCAGCATATTGCCTTAGAAAATCCACATCCAAAAGTCATATGCAATATTCATTCATCCAGCCTGCTCAATAGAGGGCTAGCCTGAGGCAGAGTAGACACATACCACATTTTATCATTCGGTTTGTCCACTTACTGGTGCAGATATATCCAGGACAATGGAGAAGTAACCTTTATCTCTCTCACATGGATGCTGGTGCGCATTGTGCTGGTAACCGTGCAGTAGTTTCTCTTGAAGAGAACTAGCTGGTTCTCTTCAGAATGAATCCAGGGAGAAAAGAGTTAAATACTCAGCGTAGACTGTGAAGGGTCAAGGCTCCTGCCATGAAACAAAGAGTGAGACACTGTGGCAGAAAGTCATATCCATCAACTTCCAGAAGAAGACAGAAATCACTCTTTTTTTCTGACTCCTCTACAGCATGTCAGTTAGTGTCAGGGAGCAGCAAGAATGGCAGGTTCCAGACAGGGGGGCGAGCCAAGCCCCCAAGCAAGTGACCCCAGCACACCAGTGTCCCACTGACGGTGCAGTCCTGCAGGGTTTGAGCGTAGAGGGCAGAGAAGGGTGCTGGTAACAGGGTCCATCAACAGTCCAAGGCACGGTAAGCTGTGGACAAAGTCCAAGGTTCTTCCGGGGGATCCAGTCAGGAGCAGAAGCAGACAGGGCCAGACACAAGGCTATGATATAGGTCCAAGGCCCATCATCCAGGACGCAGGGCCAGAGACGGGTACTCTTATGAGAGAGCTCAGACAGGGACTGATGACCCTGGACTGAGCTGAAATTGGGCTCCTGGGCCCATGGGCAGGGGGTGGGGGGAGGCCCCAAGAGGAGATGCTCAGGGCCAGGAAGGCCTGTTTATGCCCTCAGGGGCTGGGCAAGTAGTCTTTTAGGATACAGACATGTAAGATCAAGCTTCTCTGGTCTCTGTCTGGGGACAAAATTGAAATCTAAATTTCTAACTTAACTTTCATGTTTTTATAAATACTATTTTTATGCAAAATATGGTCTTCTCTAATTTTTCTGTCCTATGGATAGTGAGGCTTAGATATTCTGAGGAGGGAATGTCAAAGTTTAGTTCCTAAATAGACCCATGAGCCTAGACTGTAGAGTAGCAACAAATGAGACATACTGTTATAGCTAGGGTTTCCTATTGGCTAGCTCTAAGCAGCTGTCTATGTTATAGTTTTTCTATTTTCCTCTATAAAAGTGTTTATCTTTCTCCAATGACTCTGTAAAGAGTGTAAACACTTTACTTAGTCTGTTTGGATCATTCTACTGGTGCCCAGGCTCTCAGCTGGAAACCTAAAATAAGCAATCTGGATCTTCCCTTACTGCAGATGTTACAAATTGTGTGGGCTGTTAGGAAGTTTACCTAAGACAAATATAAACTCTTGTTTGGAATCCTGTTTCATAATGGATTATTTGAAAGAATAGGATGGATCATTTGAAAGCACAGATAACATTTCACTAGTATAACAAAATTACTTGGTTGTATCAAATTGCTGTAGACTAAAAAAACATCAAAGTTGAGGCAATATTGTAAGAAAATAGTTATAGTCAGACCATAACGTCTCATATATATTTTGCTGCTATGAGTTATACATTCCTTTACCTTATTGTTCCCTTATATTTCCATAGTCTATGATTTTAAGGATTTTCTACTCCATTTTCTTTCAAGCTCCCCCTTGTGTGCTGTGTAAGCTACTATCCTTGCTGCTGGCAAGAACACTTCTATTTAATACAGCTCCCGCTTCTGCTGTTGCTACAGTTTGCTCTGAAACCAAGGTCTGGTTTTGAGTTTGCATCAGCATCATTTACTTTGTTTGCTCCAGTGCTGCATTGTTTCTCGTGTTTGCCAGCTTGTCTTTTGATCATTATGACATAATCACTATTTGTGGCAGTTCAGTAGATGTACTTGTCACTTACCTCCCTATTTTGTTTCTGTCATGCTATCCATATTTGTTTTTCACAGTACTTGCATTTACTTCTCACAGTTACACTTGTCAAAGTCTCTTAGGCTTGCTGTTCATCAGCTTTCTGCTATTTATTTTATTTATACCATTTTAAAAATCTATTGCAGCATCTAGAGGGCATACTGATTTTAGAGAGGAGAGGAGAGGAGAGGAGAGGAGAGGAGAGGAGAGGAGAGGAGAGGAGAGGAGAAGGGAGGGGAGGGGAGATAAATCCATAACATGGATGTATGGTAGCTCTTTGGATCTGAAAAGGGTAATCCAGTCTATCTACCTGGAGGGCTCTCTCCTTGTTGACTGAAACAAGGATTATGAAGAACTTGAGAAGACAATACAAGTATCCCCAGCTATGAATCTATCTCTTTTCATGAGATACTTGAAAAGCAATTCTTAATGAATTAGACCCATTCATCTACCTGAGCTGCAGACTGTGTACCTCTCTCATGAGGATACTTGCCTGTGAAAGGAAACACCTGGATTTGTGGCTCGGGGGGAGATAAAACTTGCATTCCATGCATACAACATAATCATGTGGCCGACGGCTCTCCAAATGTTTTTTGAAGCTGGTCCCAGTGCATGCAAGCACATATAAGGCAAATAAATCTCCCATTTGGCCACAATTGGATTAAACACAGAGTAACACCAATTCTTGTGCAGTAATGGAAAGGATCAGACATGCAATCTTGCTCTATCCAATGAGTCAAAGAGTAAGTTGGAAGGGATCCTTGGAGGTCACCTGCCCCTGCCACTCAAAGCATAACTGCTTTCGAGACTAGATTAGGTCAGCTCTGTGGCTTTTGACTAGCAGAATTTTGAACGCTTCCAAGGATGAAGATCCCATCACATTTCTTCATAACTTTTTTTTTTTTTTTTTTTGGCTAAAGTATGCAGCTGGTGAAAACTTCTTCCTAATGTTCAACCTAAATCTTCCAAGACACAATGTGTGTCTTTTGCCTGAGATGAATTTGGTTATATTGTCAGCGCAACTCCCTTCAAGCTATATGCAGGTAATAGCTCACCACGCTCTTTATCAGACTGAAGCAGCCCAGCGCCTCAACTTCTTCTTGTAGGTCTTGTGCTCTTGGCCCCAGTCATCTCGATAGCCCTCTCTTGGACCTTCTCCAATTTCTGAACCAAAACTGTCTCCTGTATCTGAGGGGCAGCCAAATTCCTCCTAATAAGCCTGCTATGTTTTATGCCAAATTCACAGCAACAACACACTGTTGGGTGGTATTTGAGCTGGTGTGCATTGTAACTCCCAGGTCTTTTCCAGCAGGACTGCTGGTCAGCCAGTCACACTCTAGTATTCATTGGTGTATGAGGTTACTCCACATCAGCTGAAAAGCATTGCAATACCTGAAATTCCTCAAGTTTTGTTTGTCCAGTCTTCAAGTCCCTCAAAGTCTATCATCTAATCTGACATACCCAAGATTATTAGCGGTACTGAGCTGGTATTGTTGATAAGTAATTTCAATTTAAATGAAAACTATCCTTTCTCTTTCTTTTTCTCTCTCCTTCTCACAACACACACACACACACACACACACACACACACACACACACACACACACACAGATTTTTCTGAAATATTTTCCCTAAAAAACTACAGACAAATCTTCCCTTTATGTGCCAAAGATGATTATTTTTTCTGATCATCTCTTGTTCATAATACTTACTATAGTAACACCTGCTATATATATGTGTGTGCTTGGGCACACATGAATACAAGGCTTCATATTAGCTTTCCTTTCAAATTCTGAGCTGATATAAAATGTTTACATTTTTCTTTTCTATAGCAGATTCATGAGAAAAAAATCCTACAGCTTTACCAGTTTCATATAAAAATGTAAGTCATGTTATGCTTTTGCTGCAAAGCAGCAAGCTCCACAGCTGAAAGCAAGGCTGTTTAACTACACCCACTACACTACACTATAGTATGCTTATTATATTACATTTCAGAAAAAGAAAAAATAAAGGAAAAATAATAATAAAAAATAAAAAGCAGAGACCACAGAAAGATGTGTAATTTTGTAACCATGATTCTCATAACATTTTCCCATGCTCTTGACCAAATGAATGTGTCAATGTTTTGTGAAAGCAACACTGATCTGAAGTTAATAAAAAAAACACTTTTGAACATTATAGCAAAATTCAGGATGAGGTCCTGTGTGCAAATCTATTCTCAAATATGAAACATATTTTTAAAAAAATGACCATCACTCAGCTAAGTCAGAGTTACAGGAAGTTCAGATCATGTTGTATGTATTTTATTAATTTAGTTTCCATGTCTTTTCAGATTCAGGTTTGTGGGGAATGTGGATTCACTTCACTTCACTTCACTTTATTCATCTAAAAATTAGGCAGTAGTAATAACCTAGTTCTCTAAACTGCCTTTATTAGTGGAATGAGAAAAGCACTTCCAGAATAAAACAAAATGGAGCTGCAGGGGCCAACTCTGACAGCCAAGAGCTTGGTAGCAAAGCATTACATGCAGTAGGGGAAGATCAAGTTAGAGAGCAGTTAAGCTGATTGGACATACGACAGGCAAGCTGCAACAAGGGGAATTCCTGTTAGATATAAGGAAACAATTTTTTTGCCGTGAGAGTTGTTAGTGGAACAACACTGGAAGAGATTGCCCAGGGAGGCTGTGGAGTCTCCATCCTTGGAGATATTCAAAATATCTTTGAGATATCTTGGAGTTATTCAAAGCCAATATCTTATAGATATTCAAAATGGGGCTGGACAAGGCCCTGGCAACCTGATCTAAGCTGGCCCTGCTTTGAGTGGAGTTTTGCACTGAGTGAAGTCTACAGATCCCTTCCAAAATAAATTATTCTAAGATTCTGTCATTCTGTCATTAAGAGCTCACCTGTTCTATCCTGCTGACCCAAGTCAGAATGAACTATATCTCCATCAGTAGTGTTATACTGGTTTGACCTGTTCTTAAGAATAGACAGAGTGGCAGAGATTCTATGAGATCTTAGTCACATACTCCCAAAGGTAGAATCTTGTTTTTCTCCTGATAAAATTATAACCTGCTTCTCCAGAATATTTCTTCAATTTGTCATCTGAATTTTAATGCTATCTTTCAGTGTATTCACAGTTCTTCCTCCAAATAATTTTCCAACCAGATCAGCGATCATTAACAATGACCTCATTTTGACAACTGCAGAAGAATATCTCCCTGAAGAGTCATAGAAAGTAGGACCTTGAAAGTCATCAGAAAAATTCTGGCTATCAGCTGAGATTATTATGGCAATTCATGTTAATCCAGTGTTCGATATTCCACTCTTCCCCTTTGTGGGAGTGCATTGCTCCATTACGTTTCAAGTAGAAGTTTTGTTTTGTTTTGTTTTTTTAATATACATTGTCTGGCCTACATTTCCAATCCTACAGTTTAGTATCAATACGTCTTTCCTAATTCACAACAGAAATGGAGAATTATTACTATTATTACTATCATCAGTAGCACTTTGCATATTTAAACACAAAGAAAGAGAATCTTTCAGTTTCAGGCTGTATCTGAATTTGGCATGATTTATTTGACTAACTGATAATTTAGCAATGATCTTGAGGGATAGTAGCAAGTATGAACTTGTGGTTGAAAAAAGAAAATAAGTCACCAAAGATGATGGTCATAATTTCTAATATAGCTGTGTTTTCATGTAGTTTCAGTCTATTTAAGAATGGTCATTGATGCTTTCCTCATGCTTGTATTATTCCTCTGAGGTTTTTTTTGTTTTTGGGTTTTTTTTTTTGTTTTTTTTAGTGAACTGGATTGTCAAGATATTATTTCAGTAATTTCAGATAAGACTCCTGGAATGACAGACAGACCTAATTGTAAAAATGTCTGGGTGCAGTATGGAGTTTCTCTTTGAAATTCAGAAATGTCTTAGTTTTCATGTATTTTCATACATACTTCAGCACTGGACTCAGGAGGCAGTAGGAGAACGTAGTAAAGTATAGCTTTTTAACATGTTCTTTCTTGTGGCATCCATTGAAAGTTGATGTCCTTTACATTATAAAGCACAAGTTAGAAATAAAACTCTAAAATACAGCTCCTTTGACTTGTACAGGATTTATACAAAACCAACATGCTTTTCAAAAGCAAACAAAATAAATTGACCGTCTTTACAAACCAAACTAAAAACTAGCTTGGCAGCATCTTGCCTATAATTCTGAATCTTTATATTAACATACCTTTGGAACAATAACAACAGAATAATACTATAACCTACAGAAATAGGTGGCCTATATCTTTAGCTTCAGATGAAACAAATAATGGTTTCACCTTTCCCTTGAAGTAACACTGTAACAGGCAAATACAGTTTATTTTCACAAGATTTATCAAGTGGTTGAATTGCTAATATTGAAAAACTCCAGTGCAGGTGTTCTTAAAAACAGATCAACATCATTCACAGGTGTGATGCAGCAACAGTGAATACAAATCTAGCGTGTTTCTAATATTTTGACCTAGGGAGAATTTTTGAAAGTTATCAAAGTGTGTTTAGGGTTTTCAAAGCAATGCACATATATATGTATCTTAAAAATATAGAACACTTCAGTAGAAAGAAATCCTTGCACATGATAGCAAAGATTTTTTACTTCCTCTTAGCAAGATGTATTTCAACAGTGAAATAACTACCCACATGCCAATTATCAACCATAAAGTTCTGGTTATTGGGAAAACAGACAAAAGCCATAGAACTCATCTTATGTAGAAGAAAAAGAGCAATTTCTCATGAGGGACATGAATTTTACAAATTTCTATAAATGTCCTTATGGATTCAGTGGAATTAGAGTATATGTTGTGGATAAAGGACTTCTAAAAGCTTTGTAAGTAGCCCATTTTTTGCCATGTACATGAATACTCCAAAAATTCTGACAATTTAGCTTTAGTTCTCCAGCTATAACTTGATCTTATGTCTATTTTCAGTCTTTTCTGAAAGAAAAGCTGTTATTCAACGATAAATGTGTTATAGATGATTTCAGTAACAATTTTTATAAAGACATTTTTTTCCATGTGTTAGAATGTCAACGCCTGATGTTAAAGCTGTAAAAAATGTAATCATATGCTTCACTAAAAATAATGCATTCATTTTTATTTAATATTCAGAAGTTCAGATCACCTTTAATTTAGCATAATTACAGAGAAGTTTGACAAAGTTAAAAATAAAATGAGAATACTTATAACTAACTATTTTATTACCCAAAATGTTTATAAACGAAGACAAATTCTCATTAAGAAATATGTTTTACAATATGGGATAACAATGTTGCTAAATAGTATTTCTAAAGTATAAAATATCTTAGGAGTTTGGGTTTTTTGTTTTTTTTATTTATGCATGTAAACTAATACAAAAAAAAATCTTTAAAGTAGTCCTGTGAATATTATATGTGTATAGTAGGAGTAAAAAATGTGGCTGATATATACATTATTGAAGATTTCCTTGGTAAGAGGTTGCTCATTGAATAATTTTTCTCTTCAAGTTTGCCTCATTTTCATGTTAATGTCTTTGGAAATGTCACCTCAGTACTTTTGCTGTTACAAACTTTTCAACAAGTAGCAATAAACAATGCATTAGTGGCAATATTGTACTAATAAGTTATTTAGGGCATAATTAATTTGCAGCTTTAGACATATTTAAATAAGGGTCTGCTTTTAAGTTTGTAGCTTTCAACTGAACATGGCTTAGGCTGGTAAACACAAAAATCTGGAGAAAAAAACAAAAAAAAAAGAAAAGAAAAGAAAAAGCCCTGCACAGTTCCTGTGATCTCATTTTGGAAAGCCTAATCTATAGGAAACATATGCACAAAATAAATTACCTGAAATATCTGAGCCCACACAGCAAATCTCTTTCACCCCCTCTCTAATTGGCTCTGGAGTTTATAATAGCCATCTCTGGGTTCTTCTTTGCTATTCCCCAATTCCCACTCTTCATGCAGAGGAGTTAATGGGGTTATAATTTCATAATTAAAGCAGATAATTTTAATTTCTCTGATGACTTTTTATTATGATAATCTTGTTAAGATTATGGTGTTCATTTGTTGCTGTGTATGATCATTTGGCTTTTGTAGAAGCTGTCTGTGCTACTGAGCCACTAAATAATTAAACAAGCAGAACATTCCAACTAGCAAAGTCTTGCTGTTAATGGAAGACCAAAGTCAGATTTAACTCTCTGTAAACCTATTAAGGGATTCAGACAGAGAACATACCACAGATTTACTGTCAGCCATCAAATACGAGAGAAAGCTTCATTAACTGAGTATCTAATTTCACATTTAATGAAGAACTGTCCTTCTAGATTGGATGATGGTGTAGGTTTTCCTAAGACAACAAACATAAAATGAAATGCTTCTAAACTAATTAGTTAACTATGAAGGCATCAATAGGAGGCCTGAGAAGGAAGATCCTGGGGAGGAACATCTGACCCACGGTTCTGCATAAAATGCTGTTGCCTCAATTGCTTTAGCCGTCTTGCGCAATGTAGTGTCATGCACGTTGACAATTGAAATGACTGAATCATTCACTTGCATTGCTATTGTTTGCTGAGTTTGGTGTGTACATGGCTGACCTTTATTTTAAATCTTGTAGTCAAAAACAGTTGATATAATAGCTCTAGTATGGTTGATATAATAACTATAGTACACTGTAATGTGACAATATGTGCCTGTATGCTATATACAGAGAGCCTTTACCAGCATTAAATATATTGTGTCAGCATAATCACTTCTATTTGTTTAAAGGTTTTTTCCAAAGTTAACACTTGGGTGATTTTTATGAAGCTGCTTTTATGTTTATGGAGTCACAAACCACAGAAAATTCAAGCCTTCCAGACACATTAGCTCTCTCTCCTCTGATGCAGGATGTTTCAGATGGATCAAATTTTTATTCAAAAAATGTTTGAAAATAAATTAGCCTGTCTGTCTAGAGGGGAAAAGAAAAGGAAAAAAAGGGGGAAAAAAGAAAGAAAAAAAGAAGGACATAAATGAAGAAAATTTGATGGGATGGTAGATAATATTGGCTTGAAATCTGGAAAAAATCAGGATGATTAATTTTAACTCTGATAAGAATGATATAAAAAATTTGAAATGACATTTGTACATTTATAACAACATTGAACAACATTACTATACTAAATAAAAATATCCCTTTAGGATGTACGTTTGCTAAGATTTAGAATGAAACTTCAATTATGTGACATTTTTTAATAAGTTTGTAGTAGAAGGGAGGATATTGCTGCTAGAACACATATGTGGCATTTGATAATATGATAAATATATAAAGTTTCAATAAACATTACCATTGCTATTGTAATTTCAATACATGACAGCAATAGAGCTGCTTAGTAAAAAATGCTATCCTGTGGTCATACTGTGGTCCATTAGCCTGTGGCCAGTAATTGGGTCTAGTTTTCGCTTTCTGCCAACCTGGATTTGAGCTCTAGGTTTCACAGGAAACACTGTAATGAATAAGGCAAAATTATTCAAGGACACATAATAAACATTGTTATAAACATTATATACATTTCCCCAAATATGTTTATATCTGTACATAAAATATCTGAAATGCAATGAAGAAAAATACCAGAAGAAAACTTGATCATGTCTTTTATCTAGTGCATGTTTTATCCGTTATAACGGCAGAAGTTCCAGATATGAGCACAATCATTTTGATAATTCCTTACTGAATTCCTTGTATTTAAAGAATCTCATCATTTCTCATGCTCCTAATGAGGCTATCAAGTGGCAGTGTTTATTGCTATCTTGAGGACACTATCTCTTTTCCTATGTAAATCTAACTGCTATGTATATTTGCTACTCCTTCCCATACAATAAATCTGCCAGTGATTCCACAAATTAAGAACTTGACAATTAATATAAGAAGTTGTATCAAAGACATTGTGACTACTTTGTCTATATGGCTTCACTGCTGAAGGAGGGACAGCCTCTAGTGTATGCAATAACTGGTATCAGGATCATAGATAATGAAGACTGAATACATTTCTCCTGAGTAATTCATTGTGTTGACTTTTGGCCCATTATAAATAAGGTTGCCCCATGTGGATCTTTAATTAAAATAGAAAATATCAAGAACAAAAGATACCTCTCTCCCACATCATACACATTACAGCCAAGTTGGCACAGGCTGGTCATATGGGTAACTGTTAATCTGAACTGGGAAAAGAGTCTTATAAAAAGAGCCATAAAGCAAATTGCATCTACCAGTGTTGCTTCTCTGAATTACATGCAGCAAAAGACCAACGGATAAATGAAGATGAAAAACGGTCCTTGATTCCAGAGCTTTCATTCTTGAGGCAGCTTAGAGTCTGTCTCAGGGTGCACACTAATTCTGCTATTCCTGGTATGTCTTCCTTAGATGCTACTGTAAGTGTATATGGAAGTCCTTTGACTGACCAGTAAACCCCTGTAAAGGAAGAAGGCTCAGAGAAGATGGTCAAGGGCGAAGTGCCCATGAAGCTCAGAGAATAATAATATAGGCAGTGACTGACCACTGCTGTTACAAAGAAAGCTGAATTTATCTCAAAAAAGGGGACCGGAGGGTGGTCTTTGTCTTAGATAAGTGGCTATATCAATTGAGTAGATCAGCTGGTTGTGAAAATGTTTTTCCCTGAGTTAATCAGGGGAAACAATCAGTTAAACCAGACCAGCGTGGTGGGAGTGTATACATCGCTCATCCCAACATCCAGTAGAAAAACTAAACAACTAACAGAAAGGACTTTGAAGAGAGCAATGGCACTGAGCTGGTTTCAACCCACATATTACTTCCTGGCAGTTGGGGGTGACAGTGTTGTGGGGGTGACTATAGAGACTATAAAGTAGAATCATGTTTCTATTGACATTCAACTCTATATCAAAATTGCTATATTTTGCTCAGTGCAATTCACACTCATATTGTGACTTCAGTAATTGTGGTATCACTTTGCTAAATCAAAATCCCATGTAGCAGCAAATGTCTATGAAGAAGTAAATTTGGTATTAAACATTAAGCCCTCTACATGTGGAATATCTAAAAGAACCTGTTCAGAAAGTATCGGACTCTGGCAGTCCTGCAGAACCACACTGGAGTCTCTAAGCTGACACAAATAACCACAAAGGAATGGCACAAGAAGTACACAGACAAGACTGTATTTTATTCATCAGAATATTTTTGTCTGCACTAAATGATGCACGTGTAAAATATTAGCACATTTCTGACAGCTTTTATCCTTATTTGATAGGACATGTATCAAATGACACATCCAATCACCATATCTGACTATCAGGTAATAAACGTTTTGCTGTTAAAGGCAGATTATGACACCTTTATTCATGGGAGTTAGAAGTGAAATTAGGAAGAATTCTCAGGGTGCAGAGACTATTCAACAGGTGTAGAAGAAACGGAATATAGCTTGTGGATGACACCTTCTCTTATGCAATGAATTAGCATGAAGGACAATTCATGGAAAATAGACTTGATCATTTTTTAAATTAGTTTTTTAAAGTCCTACAGGTGATTAACCATTAAACTTTGCTTAGCATGTAACTGCAGGAACTCTGGTGCATGCAGCAAGAAATTATCCAGAATTATTATTATGATATTTTCTTGTACCCTTAAAAAGGTCTTCAGAGTACTACCTTTTGGAGATCTAGCAATTACTTTGGATAACACTTTGTGTTCAAGATTCTAAACAAATTAATTATTACTTTGCTATTGCAAAGACAATGAGGGAATGATTTTGAACATAAGGTGATGAGTTCGGGCCTGCGTTACCTGTAAAAGCAAGTGGAAGATGTAAATGCCAGGGCAATAGCTGGACAGAAACAGGGAAGTCAAATAAAAGGTTAATGGGGTAGCTCACTGTAACCTCTGCTCTTTGTGAGCCCTGTTAAAACCTTCCCTTCTGCCCCAGAGGTTTAGCTGCTTGTTTAGCTGGATCCACGGCTCAGCTCAGATATGGCACGTCTGCATAACCTTGACTCAGAGGTAGGACTTCCTTTCACTCTCCGTGAAAGAACAGTGAGAAAGTCTGTTGAGAGATAAAGGTAAAAATTACAGCCTGAAGTAGGGTTATTGAGACATGCTCGTTAGCAGCTCAAGGTTTGAAGAGGGATAACACCAGCATAGAAATGTGTGAAATCTGAAAGGAGAAAAAACAGAAGCTAATTGTCTCATCAGGAACAGCTGGGTCACCTAGTCAAGCCATCAGTGTTACGAGTGCTGATGTAGCCGGTGGGACCTGACAACACAACAGCGCTGAGGCCCCATTCCAGGGATCTGCGGAGGCTGCCTCTGCCCTTCCTGACTGACACCTGTCCAGCCAGCAGACTCCTGAAGTGCATTATTAGGAGGTTGCAAGTACACTAATGTTAGATTTTAAATCCTGTGCTAATCAATAAACAATTACTTTGTGCAATTGTCCACTGAGTGGTCCAGGGCAAGAGGGATGGGAATTAGAGGCTTTGGAGGAGAAGTCACTTGAATGCACTGTAATTCCCAAACAGGGCATTACTGTTCTGTAAATCGGTTTGGGATGGGAAAATTCTTCCAGGAGTAATGTCTTTTCCACACACATTTTTATCTTCCAGGTCTGTACCTCCATTCCCAAATACATCCTTTGAACTGCTCTCAGAAAGAGAGACCACTTTACTTTGCTAACAGCAATTAAAAGTTTTAAGTACAGAGGTTATTTTTCTTATATATGTCTCGATAGATAAATGTCGTAATTTTGCTTGTCTAATTGTTTAATAACAACAGTTTCTAGGCTTTTCTTATGTTCTGCTGTTTCTGTATTTATTTATATGCTTTTCTGTCTAATATTTATTCCCCAAATAGAGTGAATATAAACATACCAATATCATTTAGAAAAGTATTCCCTCTTTTACATTCACAAAATCACAGAATCACAGAATGGACCAGGATGGAGGGGACCTCTGGAGATCATCTAGTCCAACCCCCCTGCTCAAACAGGGTCACCTAGAGCGAGTTGCTCAGGGCTGTGTTCAGTCAGATTTTGAATATCTCCAAAGATGGACATGCCACAGCTTCCCTAGGCAACTTGTTCCACTCTCACAGTAAAGAAGTTTGGGTTTTGGGTTTTTTTTTTCAACTGTGTTTAAATGGAATTTCCTGTATGTTTGTGCTCATTGCCTCTGGTCCTGTCTCCAGGCACCATTAAAAAGAGTCTGGCTCTTTCTTCTTTATTCCTTTCTCATCACGTATTTATAAACACTGATCAGATTCATCCCTCCCCCAGTCCCTCAATCTTCCCTTCTCCAGGCTAAACAACCACAGCTCTCTCAGCCTCTCCTCATATGTCAGACGCTCCAATCCCTTAATCATCTTCATGACCCTTCCCTGGACTTTCTTTCTTGTACTGGGAAGCCCAGAATTCGACCCAGCACTCCAGATGTGGTCTCACCACTGTTGAGTAGAAGGATCACTTCCCTTGAGCTGCTAGCAATACTCTTCCAAATGAAGCCCAGGAAGCTGTTGGCCTTTGCAGCAGCGGTATGTTTCTGACTCATGGTCATCCCGTCATTGGCCAGGACTCCCCCGGTCCTTGTCTGGCAAGCTACTTTCCAGCCTGTCCCGGTGCAAAGGGTTATTCCTTCCCAGATGCAGGACTTTTTACATTTCCCTTTATTAAACTACATCAGGGTTCAGCCTGCCCATTTTTCCAGACTGTCAAGGTCTGTTTGAAAGGCAACACAACCACCTGGTTTATCAGTCAAATATCCCAGTTTTGTATTGTCTGCAAACTTGCTGAGGGTGCATCTGTCCCATCATCCAGGTCAGTTATGAAGATGTTAAACAGTATTGGTGACATGTCAACCCCTGAAGACACCGCCAGTGGCTGGCCTCCAGCTGGGCTTTGTGCCACTAATCACAATTATATGAGTCCAGTAGTTCAGCCAATTTTCAGTCCACCTCACTGTCCACTTGTCTAGCCTGTATCTTATCAACTAGGCTATGAAGATGTTATGGGACACGGTGTCAAAAGCCTTACTAAAGTCAAGATAAACAGCATCTACTGTCCTCCAATCATCCACTGAGGCTGCCAACTCATCATAGAAGGCTACTAGGCTAATTAAACACCATTTCCTCTTCACAAATCCATAGACTATTCCCAATCACCTTCTTCTCCTTCATGTGTTTGGAAATGGTTTCCAGCTGGATTTACTCCATCACCTTTTCTAAGGATGAGGCAGGGGCACCACCTGGACTCCCAGCAGGGACAGATACACAAACACAAGGAATACGATGGTCAATATGGAGCATTTATTACTTCTGCATCTGAACAAGGATTCCCTGGCATTTTCCTGATTGAAGCAATAATGGAGCGGGGGATCTCTGGCACCGCTGAGCATTGGTCCAGGGTGAGGAACACTTGGGGGGGGGGGGTATCTCCCCTTGATGGCTCCTTGATCACCTGTGTCAGGAAGTTATCATCAATGCACTCCAGAAACCTCCTGAATTTCTTATGCCTTGCTGTGTTGTCCCTCCAGCAGACAACAAAATGGTTGAAGTCCCCCATGGGTACTGGGACTTGTGAATGTGAGGCTTCTTACAGTTGTCTGGAGAGGCTCCAACTACTTCTTCTTCCAGATCAAGCAGTCTGTATCAGACACTCACCTCAGCATCGCCCATGTTGTTCTGCCTGCTAATCCTGACCTATAAGCTCTCACCTGGCTCTTCACCTGTCCCAAGACAAAGCTCCACACATTCCCACTGCTCTCTTACATACAGCGGGACTCTACCATCTTTCCATCACCACCTGTCCTTCCTAAAGAGCCTGTATTTCAAACAGTCACTGTAACACTCCAGTCATGTGAGTTATCCCACCTTGTCTTTATCATCCCAGTGAGAACACAGCCCTGCAACAGCACACAGTTTTTCTAATTCCTCTTGTTTGTTCCCCATGTTGCATGCATTGGTGTACAAGCACAGTCGTGCTCATGTCTCAGAAAGCATATGAGAGCTTTCTCCATAATGCTGTCCAGGAGGCATTTCCTCATTTATGCATATACACTTTAAGTGGACTCCTTTCAGTCTTTTTTCTTTTTTGGGGGTTGGGGGGGCAGTCGTGAGATTTTTCCTATTCACATCACCCTGCGCAGTTTGCTTGCCAGCTTCGTCCACCACTTCCTCACCGATTGTCGGTCAGCCTTTCTCTCTCCTGTCGTTCCTAGTTTAAAGCTCTCCATAGCAGCCTGGCTAGCCTGTTGGCAAAATGTTTTTGCCTCACTTAGTCAGGTGGATCCTGTCTCTTCCTGGAAATTCTTGATCTTCAAAAAGTGTCCCAGGGTCATAACAACCAAAATCCTGTTGTTGACAGCAGCTACACAACCAATTGCTGGCCTGCAGAGTCCGTCCACTCTTCCTCAAACCCTTCCCCTCTCACTGGCAAGACTGAGAAGAAAACCATGGGCTCCCATGCCCTTGACCATCAACCCCAGAGCCCTGTAATCATATTTGACATGTTCAGGTCTCCTCTGGCAGTGTTGTTGATTCCTACATGGAAGAGCAACATAGGGTAAAAACCCAAGCATTAGGCAAGCCTTGCGAGTTTTGCCACAACATCCTGCATCCTAGCCCTTGGCAAGCAACAAACCTCCCTAGACAGCAGATCAGGTTGGCGGATGGGGACCTCTGTCCCCTGCAACAGAGAGTCATCCATTTCTGCCACTCGCTGCTTCCTCCTGGTGTTGCTGTGTGGCTCAGGCTCAGCTGAGTAATTACATAATAGATATCCCAAAGAATGAATGGTCAAAATATTTTTGAAGCCTTATCTTTGTATGGGAAGTGCTGTATTAAAGTCTTGAGGTATTTCAAGATTCATTGACTTGATTTAGTACAGTCTGTAGAAAGAACACTTTTTAGAAAGGCATTTTCATATAGGAAGAGAGTACCTATCAATTTTTAAAGATACGTTGAGAAGAGGGAAGCTTTCCAACATTTTAGTGAGATTAAACTTGTCGTGAAACTTAGGACTAGACCTAACTAAAATATATAAGTAAAAACTGGTCATGTTTGAGTTTTTTTATTTTATTTTATTTTATCTTATTTTATTTTATTCCCTGAGCCATCAGGATTTACTTTGTTAATTTTCTAAAAGAAGAGTTTATTTTATTTGTCCACATGACAAATAAAATCTTACCACTTACTAAGTTGAGAAGCTAATGGACAGAAATGTAAGTTTGAAGTCATTTCTTTAATAGAGAAATTTCACTTTGGAAAAAAGAAAAGAAAAAAGAAAAAAAGAAAACGTAAAGATTAAGAAAGGATTAGATCAAATACAAAGATGAAACTAGAAAATCCCTGTCTCCTCCCTGGGCAAGTATACCTTTCTGAATCTTACTTCATAGGCAGATCACGCGACATAGTCATATGCTATGACTCTACAGAAACCATGCACATTCTGTGCAGCTTGGCCAAAATGCTTCTGCTTTGCAAAGCTGTCCCGATCCAATATCGGGGGGGTTTCGTTATGATCCCAAGGACGCGATTAAGACGCTAAAACCAGTCACATATCGTACAACCTTTTAACTTTATTTTCCACAGAGTGGGGAGAAAAGGTGGGGAAAGGCGAAGGGGAGGAGAGAGAGAAAGAGAGAGAGAGAGAGAGAGAGAGAGAGAAAGGGATATCACCACCCGTGGATCCAGCGGCATCCTGTTGGTCCTGTTCACCCTGGGTATAAATTTTAGTGAAGCGCGTGCAGTAATTACAACTCGATCAGGGTCCGACCCTAGGTTCCCACTGAAAAGTTCGGAGCCAAATCAAGGCAGATTAAATAAATAAATTGTAATGACACGCGTGCAGTAGTTACAGCTTGAGTTGGGTGCCTCCGAAGAGGGACCCCGAACAAAGAAATCCCTGGGCAATTATACTTTCCAATCTTAAGCTCTCCGCCCTTCACACAGTAGTTTGGACCAATAGTAATATTTAGGTCTGGGGTCTCCTGCTCCTTATTGGGTCCCTAGGTAGGTTGTTTACCGTTGTGGTTTCTGCTGACAGATGCGTTTTCATTCTTCGGGTCCTGCCCTTATCTCTCAAAGCCCTGACAATTTCTTACTTCCCCAGCAGTGACGGTAGGTGTTATTTCCCAAGGTCCAGACAAAGGGAATATGATCTGGACCCCGAGATAGCCCAGACCCCCCAATCAGCATTGTTTCCACAGCAAGAGGAGGCCCTGCTCCCCAGGGTCCCGGTGCCCAAGCAGGCCTCACTTCAAAGCCTTGACATCCTTCCTCCCGGAGCGTGAAGCATGGAAATGCAAACTGCTGGTAACCCCCTTGTCTTTCCTGCCTGCACCAGCTCTGGGGCCCTTTCTCACTGAACTAGGGAGTGCGGCCTAAGGCTTCAGCAAATTCAGCTACTCATGCTAAGCAAGCTTTATAGAAGTTGTGCTAAGCAGCAGTAATTTACAGTCCAGGTCCCAAAGTCTCTGCCTGATCGTGGTCTGGTTCAGCGCAGGCTTAGTATGTCCTGAATGGTCGCAGGGAGACCATTTTGGGGGTCGCAGCAGCTCAGTCCTGTTTCCGCTGGGAACAGATGGCTTGTTTGGGGTTGTGGTTTGCTTGCACCTTATGTACCAAGAAATGTTTAAGGCAAAAGTTCACTCATCTGTCCGCCACAAAAGCTAAAACTGTTTTGCTTGTGAAAAATACCTATGTCCTGTTTTAAACAAGAAAATATTGGTGTATTTTAGTGTAAATAGATATGGTGATATGTAAGTATTTTATACTTGCAAGCATGTCTTGGATCTGGTCCACAACCTCAGTGGGACTTCTAAGCATTTTAGCAAACTATTGTCACAAGAGACAAATCTGTAAGCACAGAAGACTGCAAAGTGTATGATTCACAATTACTACTAAGAAGAAAGGAGAAAAAAAAAAGAATAATAAGAAGAAAAATAAGACAAGCTTTGGAAACAGATCCATTGGAATTTTACACCTTGATTTTATCAAAGAACTTTTAATTAAAGGTACATTAGTCTACTCACAGACCCTGCTTAAAGGATCGAGCCAGCAGGTACTAGCTATAGGACACCTAAAGAGTTATGTTTTAAGCATTCATTCATGAATATAGAAAGGGATATTTTGAAGATGCTTTCCTTTAAAGTGAAAAAGTGAAAGATATATATATATATTGTTTTTTATTTGTAATTTGATTCTATCCCCACTCATGGATAGAGCTCTTTTTTTTTTTTTCCTTCAGTAGATGAATTTCCCAATATGACAAAGCTGCTGAAGTGAAAAAAAAATATTAATCAAATAAAACCAACAACAAAACAGAAACCTTGCTCAAAGCAGGGCCAACTTTTGTCAGGTTGTTCAGTTTTTAATGTTTCCAGTGATGAAGATACCACAGCCTCTCAGGGCAACCTGTTCCAGCATTTAACTGCTCTAATAGTAAGGAGTTTTCCTTATATCTAATCAGAGCTCTTTAGTCTTGCAGTTTTTGTTCACTGCACCTTATCCCACCTCTGTGCCTCTCCAGTAACATCTGGCACCTTCTTTATTAGGTAACTGAAGAAAGAAATAAGTTCCCCCTTTAGCCTTCTCTTCTTCAGGCTGAACACACCCTACTCTCCCAGCCTCTTCTCGTATGCCATGTCCTCCAGCTCCTGAACAGCTCAGTGGCCTCAACTGGGCTCACTCCAATATATCAATGTCTGCTTGTAGTGGAAAGCCCAAAACTGGACATACCACCCAAGATGCGGTCTCACAAGTGCTGAATAGAGGGCAAAGCTCAGTCCTCTAGACCTGCTGGTTACACTCCTGCAAATACAGCAAATACAGGATACAGCTAACCTTCTTCAGGTCGAGGGCAACTCCTGGCTCATGTTTGTGTTCAATCCCCAGGTCCTTTTCTGAAAAGTTGCTTTCTTGCCAGCCTGTATTGGTGCATGGGGTTATTCCCTTCCAGGAGCAGCACTTTACATTTTCCTTTGTTGAACATGACATATCCATCAGCCCATTTCTTCATCCTGTCAAAGTCTCTCCAAACATCAAGCCTATTCTCCAGATTATCAACTAGTTCCTCTGTTTGATATTGTCTAAGAACTTGGTGACACTGTATTCTATCCCATTGTCCTTGTCAATAATAAAATCTCTAAACATTATGAATTCCTTAAGACTCCACCAGTAACCAGACAGCAGCTGGATTTTGTACTGCCAGGTTTCTGCTCGCTGTATATTCCACTTTTCCAGACTATATCTGTCAAATTTGACTATAAGGATACTAAGGGAGAATGTGTCAAAGTCCCTACTGAAGTTGGGGTAAACACCTTTTACTGCTCCCCCTTCATACATAAAGCCAGTCATCTCACCCTAGAAGGCAATTAGATTGGTCAGGCACTATTTGCCCTTAGTAAATACATGCTTAGTAAATCGAGTTCTTGCCCATCATGTGTTTGGACATGCCTTCCAGGAAGATTTGCTCCATCAGCTCTTCAGGAACTGAGGTTCAGCTGACTGGTCTGTACTTCTCCAGGTCCTCCTTCTTCTTTCTCCTCTCTGTTTTTGTGCCCAACATTCCTTCAAAAGAGACTAATGAAGTCATCGCTCATTTGTTTAGGCTTCTAAATGTGCAAGCTTCTTTCAAATTCTGGATCTGAGTTTCAGGTAGACATCAGGCTCAGGAATACAAAAAGCCCTAATGACATACTTCTCATTGGGGATCTTAGGCATTTTCTTAGTATGGTACTGGCAGTTGGAAATGGCATTAGTAACATTGTAAATTTTGCCCATTTAGTACTTAGCAAACAAAGGTGTCTAACTGTTTTGAATTCCACTCCAGGAAGCAAGTGCTCACAGACGTGCGAATCTGAAGTCTAGGCGCATAAATATGTGAGTGCCTTTTGGCTCTGTGCCTCATTCCTCACCCAAACTACATCTGTTTTTTATTTTTCAAAATATTGCTATTGACTTGTGATGCGGATTGCTTCTTTGAGTTTGTTGAAAGAAAGCAGCTTATAATTAGTAATAGCTTTGGACTATGTCCTTTGTTATCCGAATTGAAAGATTTCAGGCACATAGATAGGTCAAATAAATGGTTTGAGTTTATGCCTGCTTGAATTAAATTCTTTCATTCATTATTTGGTTTTTTGAAAGCTAATTTATTTCAAGAACAAGGTGAATATTACTTCTATTAGTATATACCCCAATCCTTGATCTCCAGAATGTACTTACAGTGCCACGTAAAAAGACAATGCATGGAATTTTTTTTCCTCTTTTGTCCTTTCCACATTCAAAGTAGATGACAATGTCATCATTTAAATTGTATTTGACCAGTCGTTGTATTGAAACCTTGAATCTTCTGCTATTGATTTACTAGTTTCTGATTAGTGTCTGTCACAACTATATTCAAATGCCTCAGCAAACAGAAATAGGAAATTATAAACTAGAATTAGATTCGGAAAACAGAAATTAGGAATAGCTGCAGAAGCAGCCAAAATAAGGGGTGACCACTGTAAGGTGGTGAGGTCAAACTTTCAGAAAGATCCAAATTATTCAGGAGAGACACTTTTACATGGAACTCTGTAAAAGCTAACATTTCTTCCCGTGTTGCCTTTAGGAAAAAATGCGGAGACAAACAATTCTACAAACATCTGAAAATCCTTGTAGTCTCCTTTGACTATGCAAAGGTGCTATTACAACTTGTAGTGCTGCTCCCTACCTTCATAAATTTGTTTCTATGCAGAGAAAACCCAGACTGTCATCCTAAAAGAGAGCCAGTTTATGTAATTATGAAGTCAGTATCTCAGTCAAGTCAAGATGCTCATCAAAAGGTATTTCACTCACCTCTGCCCTAACTGGCTCTCTTCATCATCCTGCATCTCACCCTAGATTTGTTTTGTCCTTCTATGCATCTTACTTTCTCTCCTTCCCTATTCTTCTCAGTCACACTCAGTCTTTTCCAACGAGCTTATCCATCCCAGGTAAAATTGATAACCACCAAATACATAAAGCTACGCAACCATTGTGACATTTACTATTAATTTACTATCCATGGTGTTTGTGCACAAAACCTTTCTGTGATCACAGGTGTAAACCTACTAGAGAAATTAAGAAAACTGAAAGCATGTTTTCACTGAATTAGAGTGAACATTTGTTGATACCATTTTTTTAGCATTATTGAGTGTCACTGCTTTTTCCATTTTAAACCCTAAGAAGATAGAAACGTTGCAAGTGTAGCCTACTAGACGAGAATATATGGTTTTGCCATTACTACTAGCAGACCATTGGGTTTGTGTCAAGGTAGCAATACAAGCCTCAGAACCTGTCAGGCTTTATCTGGGCTTGCTTTGACATGCCTGGAGATTTGTTTTAGTTTGAAAGAGCAGTTATCTAATGACCAGGTGACTGGTACCTACCTTGTTTTAGCTTTTGCTTAGCTTTTTACAGTTGTGTGGTGTAATATCTGTTGTTATACATAATTTGTAAATAACACATATTAATAACATTCAAGTGTTCTGTCAGAATGAACTACTTATGACCCCAGAATAAAATGCAGCGCAGAGAAGTGAAGACATGGGATGACAGGAGAATCCTGGAAAGCGGGGGCAAAAGGGTGATATAAGAGTCTCCCGGTATACAAGCAGCTCATCAATTATCAATTAATGGGTCATTAAGGAAGTGCAATATGGATAAAAGCAGTTATAGGAGTAACAAAGAGAACAAGTATCCAATATGTAAAACATGCCATATGTAGTAAATTGAGACGAAACATCGACTTGAAGACCAATGAAGAAAGACCAGAGTATAGAGTGTTAACGACTTATAAAAATGATTACAAGCTGATCATGGAGTCTGAAGGAAGAAACTAGTTCTATCACCATACTAGACCCAGCCAGGGCCTTGGAATACCCACAACTCACTCAACACCGCCTGCTCCGCTGAAATCACTGTTCTTAAAACCCTTCCAGGGAGCGGAAGGGTGAACTAGACGTCTATGTTTTTATCATTTTAACTGTATGTAATTTGAACTATAAGTGTTAGTATCATTGTATCCAGATCAGGATTAGATTCTTTTTTGATTAGGTATAGAAGAGCTTTTGGAAATTTGTAAGTGTTTATTAATATTTTGTAATTGTCTAGAGTTGTTGTTTATTTGTTGTATTGCTGATATTGATCCTGAATGTATTGTTCACCGATTGCTGGTTAATTACATTAATAAATTTTACATTAATAAAATATGTTACGTAAATAAATAAATATGTAAAAAAATCGATACATGACTTTCATCCTGATTTGTTTTAAACCCTGTGACTTAATATATACAAAAGTACTTTGAAAATTCCAAAGCTATTTTTTGGTTGACTGGCACTTGGTTTTAGTTTCTCAATTAATTAGTTATCTGCTTTGGCTCAGCCTCTCTTTTGACTTTCTTTAACCATACATTAATAGATCATTGGACCATTCTGTGTCTCAGATAATAGGTTTCCCACAGATTAGGAGGTATGGATGTCTAGTAACCCACTAATCTGGTCTAATAATGGTAATGATAACTTGATGCTTAGCTCTTCCAGCTTTCTTCAGAACTGTTAGCACTTTCTCAGCCTCCTGTAGTCCGGATTTTAGATAATCAGACTTCTTTGGCTACCAATTGATATACTTTTGCCCATGATGGGGCCTTTTAATTCCTACTTAATTTTTAACCACAAAAATATGCAGTTTTAAACAAATTTCTGTTTAAGTGCTCCTGAATATGTACATGTGAAGAAAGCACTCTAAGGGACTTCCATCTAAACTTGTGTAGTTCTGCTTTAATGGGCAGGATATTTAGTTTATTATTATTTTTTTTAATAGTTTCATCAAAGTAGTAGATCTCCAGCAATGCTCACTTAATTCATAAATATATTTTGCATGCATTTTCTATCTGAATAATAATGAAACATATGCAATATGCATAACATTTTAGGGCAAAACTGTTGGAAAACAGAATGGTTAGAGAATACTTACAGTAAAAGTAATATTCTCTTTTCTTCTCTTCTCTTCTCTTCTCATTGAAGAACAACAACACTGTTAGGGCTACAGGTAAATAACTACACCACCAACTCGGCCCTAGCATGAGGTTAGGATAACTGAACAGGATATGGAAAACTACTGGGTGTGACATGAGAAATTTCTGGAGGTGACAGACAACAATGTAAGAGTTGACAAACGTTACAGATAGCACCTTAAGGCATGGTCAGATTTCACAGGTGGTCAGGAGGGAGTTACATGAGGCTGAACCTCACACGTAACTGGAAGTGGTATTGGGGGCCTTTAGAGAAGTAAAAGCTTGCAAGACCAACAGCACTTCGGTAGTTGTATCAGTAATATCACATAAGGCAGAAATTACCTAAGTAATACTACCAGAAATACCAAATTTGGGTACAGATGTAGCAAAACTGGGAACAAAGAGAAAAGAAAATTAGGGTGGAATGACAAAGGGAAGTATGAGGACATCTAGAAGGAGGGTCAAGGAATGGGAAAGGTATAATAAGTTAAGGACACGATTGCTGCTGCCTGGGGTACCTGCTGGGCAACCTTGTGTTTGATGTCTGCAGCTTAAATCAAGATAATAAACCAGACTTGTAGGTCTGACCATACCACATGACTCACACCTGCTTCCATGGGCAGGAGAGATGGAGGCCAGGTGCTGGTACACCCAGACGTCATGGTGTTGATGCCTGTTCCAGGCCAGTCAACACCAACGTCCACACACCACTTCCTAACAAACAGTATACCATGTGAAAATATGTGGACAGTTAGTTTTGGAAAAGATGTAATGAAAATAAACAAAAAGAACCTTTGTCCTTCAGAAAAAATAGCTTTTCACTTTTGACAGATTACTGGGGGAAGCTGGAGAAAATCCATCCGTGGGAGTCTTTAAAAATAAATTAAATATCTATGAAGGATAGTATAGTTGACTTTTTGAAGTACAGGAATGGAATAGATAAACTCTTCAAATCTCTTTCAGTCTTAATTTTTTCATAACTCTATCACTATTTGTATGCCATTTTTAACAAAAAAAATTAAAATTAGATATAAAGAAATGATATCTCATATCTCTTGAGGAACCCTTTTTCTGACAATGTGTATGGAACTATGTACTTAGTGTCTGTCCATCTATTTCCTTATAATGGCTAGCTCTGTTTTTATCATGTGGATTTTTTATGATCTAAAGTTGATTTGTTATGATCTAAAAATTAATTACAACACTTCAGTGCATATTGACCTGCTGAAGCAGGACTTCTTTGTTGATTTATCAACATGCATAATAGAGGAATGCATAATAGAGAATGAAAAGGCTCACACAGGAGCATTAATGCATGGCAGTGAAGAATATACTGGTTTTCTGCCTGTAACATCTCAGTTCTGAAATATCATATATAATAAATAAGACCCATATTCATGAAGTACAGATTTTTCTTTTCTTCTGTCAGTGTCAGCTTTCAACCAAAGCCTGATATGCAATAAATAGTCTCAATATCTTCAGGAAGATTTCTTAAAATTAAGATTTTTTTGATGATTTTCATTGTCATTTTGAAGGTACTTTCATTCCAGGTTTCCTTTTTCATCCACACCATAAGCATATTTGTCTAAGACAAGGAAATAAGCACACTTACCGTTAAGGCAAGAAAGAGAGAGGATATTCCAAAAGGTTCATTAACTCCATTTTGGGATCGAAAACCTGCCTCAGAATATCAGGAGGAGCTTGGAATCAGCATGACTCCAAGAAAACTGTAATGTAGATTTTTTTAATCAGTTGCTGAAGAACATTAGTAGCCAAAATACCAATACGGTTTTGGTACCTTAAGTTTACAACCGGATGCCAATGTAAAAAGTTGAAGTCTATGGAGATTTCTAGAACTTTTTCCTTACCTCTTTTTCAATGAGGTCTTTCAAAAATAGCCAGGCTCTTCAAATGTTTTTTTCTAATATTTTTCTTAATAACTCAATCCTCCCCTGTTTCTCCTCTTACCATCTAACAAAAGCACTAAAGTCAGTTACTCTTTAGAGGCTAAAAAGAGCTTGGATCTGCATTATTCCAGGTCACATAGCTGGTTCTATTTTTACATTCCATATGATGGTGGCAGTAAATCATTTTCTGTTTCCTCTGTAAGCTTTTTGTTAGTTGTTTAATTTACTTTCCTTGTGTAATTTACTTTCCATGTTTAAGCATGTTGGCTTCTCACTCTTAAATATACAGAAATTCCATTATTTGAAAAAAGAGAAAAGGAAAAGAGAGAGAGAGAAACAATTTAAACTGTTGGCTTCCTTATTCTTTACTGAATATGCTGTCCTTCTTCCTGGATGTGGGTTTGATAGGAATTTATAGATGGATGAAAACCAAGAACACATAGATACAATGGAAAAATATGAATGTTATATTCTCTAATTTACCTATTTCCCTGCTATTTCCCTAGACATACCAAGTTATCCCAGGCCTGTTAGAAAGCTGATAGGGAACTGAATTAGCACAGTAAGAGTACGTTTGTGTCCTGTTTATGTCCTTTCTTCATGTCTGTACTTTTATGTCACCTTTGTTCATTCCTCAGCATCTTGAATGATATCTATTTAATATGTATAATTTCAATATAATTTTTAAAGTTTTTTCTCAATTTCTTTCAACTAGTAAATGTCTTAAGGAGCAGTCAAAAAAAATGCCAAGCAATTAGCAGATGCTGAACTGTAATAAAAAATTTTGAAATGATCATGTGTTTGGATTTACTATCATGTCTTTTTCTAATTCACATCAATATAACCTACAAAATTTTTATCTTTAATATGTGTTACAACTCAAAAATATTCTAAAGCATAACTATTTTGAAAAAACTCATTATGAATTCACTGTCAAGATTGATTGCATTAAGAAAAAAAAATTAAAACAGTTTTCTTCAATATTTGAGATGCACAGAGAAAAACACACACTTATTTGTACAGATTTTATAGTATCGTCCCAGATGTAGAAAGCTGTGGAATAATCTCAACTGAGTCAGTGACTGAAAGGTTGACATGGAAAGCATATATCTGGACAACGAAAATAGGAGTTGTATATGTTGACTGAATCATGCCTATTCTTTTTCATAGTATCTGAGATAACATAATTTCTGAAGTCACTCAAGCTCTTTGCTACCCTTAAGCTAATAAGTACCTGCTCAGAATCTCTCTCTCTCTGTCTTTGTTTGTTTGTTTGCTTTAATAGGAATAGTGACAAGAAAAAAGTATGATTCAGCTATGACACAACTGATTTTAGATTTTCCTAATGAATTTTTATTTGGAGAAAATTAATTGGATACCTGAAACATCCAAAGACTGTCCTTTTGCTCTGTCTTAAGTGAAACTTCCTTTCAAACAGCATAAACCAAAAGAGAGGAAATATAACTCAAAAACAATAAAATAAACTGCATGCATATGTAGCTGTTCCATAAAGCTAGCAATTCCTTGGAAAGATCACCTTCTCTGAAATCCCTTAAGGATTTTCTTCTCTTTCTAACTATGTGTTTTACAGCTTGCACAGTGGTGGTAAGTGACCTGCTCATCCCCTTTGACTCTTCTGCCTCTCAGAATGGCTTTTAAACCTTGTAGTTTTCTTTCATTTTTCACTCTTCCACTCTGACAGAACGAAGTTTGCAGCTCATTGGAAACAAAAAGCAACAACAACAACAACAACAATAACATATCAAAACCTCATATCTATTTCTCATTTTAAAAATGGGCTTGAAAATCTTCTAAAACAAGTTATGTGGCATGGATGCAATAAAAGGAAACTTAATTCAATGACAGTGGTAACACTGCTATTCCTATGTTGTTGTGTATCTCCTTTGATACTTGACTCCACCTACAAAGTACTGGAATTGCAGAGTTGCAAGGAACACATTCAAGGGGGAAAACCATACTGTTTCTATATTCCAAACTCAAAATATGCACCAGATTTCTTCTTCTTCATGCTGTAATTCCATTAACTTCAAGAGACCTACACTTAGCTTACTCCATAATATGAGAAACGAGAGTCAGAATCCTTGTCTCTGATAATTTTTTTTTAAAATAATAGCTGAAAGAGAATAGTCCCTATGGGTAAGAGCAAAATTAGCAAACCTTGATGCATACATGTGGAACAAATTCCTTGAGTGTCCTTAGAGTCATCATTATACAGGTTCCCAGTAGAGCGCTTTTAATCTTCCAGCAATCCAAAAGCAAGTTACACATCCTTTATCCTGTCCTAAGGCATAAAAGCCTTTGCTAGGTGGGTAAATTATAGCAGTTTTGTTTTGTTTTGTTTCCACTGAGGATTTGGTAACCTAGGTAGGTAATTTGAAATTCAGGCTAGGAATGCAGACTAGAAAAGATCAGAACATCACTATCCTTTTTAAAGTTATAATCTGTGTCCCAGAGTAACATACCCACAGCACCTAATCTGCTAGATTGTCTGGAGCTGCAAATGTGTGTTTTCAATATTTATGATATGGTTAACTATACCAGGTTTATTCACAATGACTTCTTCCCCCTTCCCCTCCTCTCGCTTGGGTCCAAAATCTTTTGATAAAACAGTTCTATCCAGAAGACAGAGTATTTAGTTCCTGAAGTAATTTATTTCTCCTGGAAGACTTATTTGGCCACTGTCTGGAAGAGCTTTTAAAGATTTCAGAAAATAATTATTTTTGATCTTCTTTGGTGTAAAAAAGAGAGAGTGCTGATAAGGATCTAACCAGATACCTGTCACAAACTTCTTTGTGGACAACACCTCTAGTAGGCCGTTTACTCTAGTGTCTGCAAATACTTTGAAAATAAAACTGCAAGCTGTTCTTCAGAATGAAAAATAAATGTAACATGAAGCCAACAGTTAAGAAACATGTCAATCTGGAGTTGGTAAATGCAGCCAATGAGTCTCAGAGCCTAAGCAAAATCAGATCACACAAATGACTCAATCATAAGGTAGCAGTATTGTATCAGGGCATAAAACAGTGGTTCACTCAAGAAATTTAATCCTTGGTCTCTCTGCTGGTATAATGAATTAATGGCAATTTTGATGGTGAGTTTTATGATTTATACTGGGAAATGGACTGAGACTATCCATTCATTTTTCATTAACCACTGAAAGATAATTACTTTCAGTTACTATGATGTAGACTGGACTTGAACCAGTGTCTAAGGATAGAAAGGAGTGCACTCACTAAAAAATACCAGGGTCAAAATTCTTGGTCATTATTTTTATCAGTTTTGATCTTATTAGATACATGGCACCTGGGTAAAAGTCTTTTTTTTTTTTTTTTTTTTTTTTTGCCTTTTGCCTTTTGCCTTTTGCCTTTTGCTGTTTGCATTTTGAAATGCATAGATGAACAGATGGAAGGTAAAGGTGCAAAGTTTCAGTCATTGTCAGGGTGTCGAAAGCACATAAATTTCCTTTTTTTTAATTTAACAACTACATTTTAGGTACAGACAGATGACTGGAATGTTACCAGCTGATCAAACTTATTTACTTTGTCACAATCTAGAATATACTTAATTTAAGACTGTGTCATTTTTTCCAAGATCCATTTCAATAAGTTGTGTGGTTTACTTTTGAACGAGTTTATTTGATTGGCTGAAATACTTGCAAATAAAAATAGCAAGTCTCTGTCCCTAATATGCAAAGGAAGCTGTGCACTCCTAGAATTTATAATAAACAAATTGATCATGATTTATTATAAAATACAGGGTTAATAACTCCACTTTAAAAATGAAGCCCTCAAGTAACTGATTTTGAATGAGCTGCTCATATAAACAGCACAAAAGAGATGAATAATATTTTCCTAACAAGGTGACAGATGTTCTGTTTCATTGATATTAAGTTGAATAAAATGAAGACATAATTAAAATAGATAAGTAGTAGAACGACCCCATGCAGGAAGAGTCTTCAAATTCTGTAGCAATGCCAGTTACACTCCTGAAAAGTTTGCACTTGAGCAGAGATGTAGAACTCCCAGGCTCAAACATCAGCAACATTGAAATGACCTTTCTTGTCTGAAAGATATTCCACTTTCAGAGTTATTTCCACACATATACTGCCCCAGGTTGCTACAGAGAATTGAAGATAGTATTTGTATAAAGAAATGCAGTGCCACCATATGCCCAGCAGGCTTAAAGCTGTTGAAAGCTTGGCCTGTGGAATTCATGACAGTAAAACCTTTTTTAGCCCATCCTGAATGAACAGCAGCAATAATAAAACAGCTATGGTCTCAGGATACAGAAGTATAATTTTCTCTTCGTTATGTACTATAATTGGTGAATATATTAATATTTGCAACTTGCGAGGAAAGGAGATATCACTTGTTATTAGCTGCACAAACATTTGTAACTGCTCTGCATCTTTTGCTTGCATGAAGGATATGACATTCAAGTGTCATGGACTGGAAGGAAAGAAATGTAATATTGTTCTTAGACAGAAAACCAAATGTTCCCCTAGCTAGAAGGACTGCACCCAGGCATCTTTCCCAAGGACAAAATTACAGATGCATATTCATTTATCTGTTAAAGGATTTTCTATAAAGTGTACCTCTCCTCTATAGGTGGTACAGAATACAATTAATTAATTCCTAGCATAAAAATGAAGCAACATTTATTCATGAGATTAATAAATAGCATGCAGATTTGATGCATAGCCAATGCTTATTTCAGTTTATTCTTGAATGATATACAGACTTTTCATAAATACACAATCATTAGTAAAAAGCATTAAACAAATGTTGTACAGAAGTGAAAACAATTCTGTTTGCCAAATTGGTTATGCTTTAGGCAAACACAAGGATTGTATCTTTGTTTTGAGTTTTTTTATTTTTTAAATAGAACAGCAATAGTATTCCTTCTGGCTTAGTTTTCGTTTAAGCATTTTACTGTCTGCCTTCTGCAATATGTTCTTATAAGTAATAAGGAAAAAATAAAGAAAAGAAACTCAGAAACTTGTAGCTTTAATGATTGCTTTCATGATTTAAGAAAGAGTTATTACAAAAAAGCAGTGTTTTTAGAACATATTTTCCTTTCTTTACTTTCCTCTGTAAATTGGCAGCGATTTGTGGTACATTTATTACATATTCTCTAGAACATTAAAAAGGTATAGAAATCTGCTTTTGTCCAAATACTCAGCTGGCAACAGATTTCATGATTATGAAGAAAGTGCAAATTAGATAACAATCCAGTCCCAGAGGAAAGCAGAAAAATCTCCCTCTTCCAAATGTTGTCATGCATGCATCTGTTCCATTCATTATGTTCATGAGATTAAAGTGGTCAGGATATAACAGTCTAAATAAAATACAGCAGCATTCATCTACTCTATGTTCAGGTATGCCCCCACGTTCATTTGCTGCCAAGCCACAGATTGTAGAACATATTCAACAGCGATAAAATAAGGATGATACGAACCTCAGTTGCTCAAAGGGACCTTCTTTCCCTTGAAAACAGAAATTACATTTCCCAGTCCTGCCATACTGTTGTCTTAGCCTCTGTTGGAAAGAAAAGATTGAAGTGAATGACAAGTGTATATAAAATTACAAACCTAAGGCTTTTAATCCAAAGAAAATATTTCCCCATTCCCAGAATTGGTTCTTTCTTAACTGAAAAGCTAGAGATCAGTCAGATATGAAAGCCTGAGTTCTGGAGATATGTATGGCAAGTGAGTTTTCATCTTCATATGGATTGCAAGAAGTTTTATATATTCTGAAATATATTTATCCTTCTCCTGTGATTTTCCTTTGATTCTGGTTCTCCTTTAGCCCTCCTCCCCCAGAAAACAGCATCATCCCATGCTCTTTCTGAAGATAATGAGACATCTAGCATTTCTGCATACAAGGGGATTTCAATTCTCTTAAGGATTATGAGTCTTGCCTTCTTTTTTCAGCATTTAAAGTTACTTTTTGACCATCTGACTGTGAAGTCTACTCTTATCATAAAGGCACCTTACGGCCTGACCCAATGGATAGTTCAGTGAAAGAAGGTTAGAATAATTATTTTATGCTTTGCTACAAGATCTTTTGATCATAGGCAAATGGCTCCACGACAGTGCCTTGCTTTCCCCAGTCACTACAATTTTCTCATTACAATTTCCTTTATTAAGATCTCCAAGATGTCATTTTTGAAGCTATTAGCTAAAACAGTTTACATCATTATTAAAAATGAACTTATATGGTTTTACTATCTTTGTAGTATACTTAGTATCCTTCTTATTGATGGTTCTCTCCACTGGCCTATGAATTGCAGGAATACCACTTCAATTTTACTTTGGGAAAGTTAATTCTTTTAAAATGAAGAATTAGACCTCTTAGGTCCATCTCCTCTGCATGCCAATGTTCTGTTGCAATAAACTCATGAAGAACATACCTAGAATAGCAGTAATAATATTAGAACTTTATGTTTAAAAGACTTTCAAAGTAATTTCCTCTAATAAAGATATTTAATGCTGCTTTTGAACTATTTAAAATTCCCTTGTCTGAAAAATTGTTTCATGCTTTCTCTACTGAGGTAATTTTTCTGGATGCTTCTGATGTGATGACACCGCACAGTAAAAACCCCATCTGCAAAGTACAGAAGGCTGATGTTTTATACATTTTGGATTGTTTCTAAAAAATAAATTAACAGTTTTGAAAGAGGGAAACCAACACATAATAATATTTTATGAAGTTTGAACATTCAGTACAACATGGATTTATACACTTTTCTTGTAAAATATATCATAATTGGAATTCTGTTGTTACAATACTCTTTAAATTACAAAGAAAAAAAGTAAAAAATAGTATTTATTACTCTTGATAGACTGTAACCTTAAACATATAGTCTGCACAACACTGAAAATTTTCATTTTAGTTTACTGCTTCTGAACACATAGCACATACCGTATTTTTGTACTCCCATGTTCTTAAGAGCAAATTGTCTCTATTCTATCTCTGTTCTATAAGCATTCCTTAAGCAGCAAATATTCATTGTATATTCCCTTTATCTGTTTATCATTTTTGTGTTTTGTAGCCATCATTCATCTTCCAAAGATATACTTAATTCAAAAAAAATTGTTTATGACTTGGATCCATCCAGCTCACTCTCTGGGACTTGGGCAGCTTCTTATAACATTTAACCTGTCAATTCATTGATAATCTATTTCAACTCCAGACTTCTGAAGTCTAGATGGATGAAGTCCAGGCCCCTAGCCTTTGTCCTTGGGTACTTTGTATTTAAGGACACTATTTACCTTCTGCAAAAAGCAATCAGGAAAATCATAGTCTATGCTTTTGGGATTTAAATATACTTTACTTAAATACATTCCCGTCTATCAATATGCAACAATGCAATGTACTTTGTGAAGATTCTTCTGAATCTGTAGCTAAGAGAATTCTGACTTTTCCTGCCAATCATCTGTATTAATTGTTTCTAACTACTTATTAGCCCATCTTTTTAATTCTGCACTGCTATCATGTGGAATGTCTATACCCTATCATGTCTGATTCCCTAAATTCTTCATGGTTCTTAGGATACATATAGTATCACAGTGGACAAGTGTAATAATGGCAGGTGTTTACAGATGTTTACATATGCTCACATTTTTTATTCTAACTTCATCTCAATTATATGCAAAATAATATATAACAAAGTTATATTTAAAAAAAAAAAAAAATTGTGAGAGAGCAAACTTGCCCTTCTTTGCATCTTCACATAGTAGAAGACAATCTGATGTGTACATCAGCAACAGAAGTTGTTTTGCCTTTGGCAAATCTTTTGGCCAAGAAATAGTTGTCTACCTGCATTTCTGGGCTTTCTGACTCCAGAAACTATATTAAGCTAGATATGGTGTTTGCTAGCCTCGGCTAGTTGAGGAAATTTTAAATTCTACTGGACTAGAACCTTAACTTCTGTGCAAAAATCTTCTCTTGCTCTTTGCTGGGGAAGCATCTAGGGAAAAAATAGCATTCATACAATGACAGACAGATGCTTTAAGCATTGTTTTCTGCATTTTTTTCCAGAACACACAGGATGGTAATGTAATCCGCAAATTACCCTCTTTGTCCATGCTTCCTGGAGTGTAGGCTGGGAATTTTGTAGTAGACAGGTACAATATGTCTGTCAGTACATTCAAAAGTTCATCGTGCTTCACTCACTCATTTAATGTGCTTTACCTATATAGAGGAGAATAATTTCTTCTGTTCAACTGGGAATAGGAATTTTGTATATATTTGTGTGTTATACAAAGAGCAGAAGGTAGACATTTGTTCTTTTTCTCACCACCTCTGACACGAGCAACCTAACTTATATTTCAGATATTCATTTTGAAAGTTTGTTCTGTAAAATAATTCTCATGAAATCTTTCTTAAACTACAGAAGCAGGAAGAAACAGTGTAATTTTAATAAGTTGTATTGTTCTGTAAGCAGCTGACTGAGTTTGTGTTTCATATAATCATTAAGATTAATTAAAAAAAAACAAGCATCTGTTTTATATCATGATATATTGTTGAGCACTTAAAGGTAAATTGCGGTTAAGTGATTAAAGAAAAAAAAAACACTCAGAAGTTAAAGTCCTTCTTAACTCCCAAGACCATACTGTTCATAAATATGCCATATAATTAACCATATTGTTTATTACTGTTTGTTCAATGAGGAAAAATTATGTACCATCACATAAAACTCTGTTCTTTGGAACTTATTACTGTTTAATAACAGAAATGACCATCTGCTTACTTATTACTTGTTTTTCTTGATAAACAGGAAAATTTACTTGGCAAGCAAATAATTAAAAACAACAACGAAAAAATATTTCTACACACATCTTCCATATCTATCAACAGTGTGGACAGGGCATGAGTAAATTTGTGCATATATAGAGATTTTATGCTTCCTTTATTATAGTTCATATGTATAATTATATCAGCTGCTGTCTGAATAACTTGACAAGTTTTTGCTTTTTTTTTAAGTTTGAATAGGGTTATGAAATAATTTTGTATTTAAGCAATTAGGTTATAGAATGAAAACAAATAACAACTCAAGTGAAATCCCCAATTTTCATTTCCTTTAATTTAATGTAAAATAAAGTACCTATAAGTGACATTTACAGGCTGGATAATAGTATTAATTGGTGCAATTCTTCATGGGATATACAGTCAGCTCTGTAGTGGAACTTGATCAAAATTAGAAAATGGACAAAATGATAAGGACTGAGAGTAACTATCTTTTAAGGTACCCTCTAGGGAACTATCCCACACTGCTAGATAAAGGCAAAATGTGTAAGAAAGAGTGACAGTTATTTTTCACTATCGTATAAAAACAGTCACTTAAGATTGCCATTTCTTACACCTCCTATTCATCTCTATTTCAGAGTTGGACTACTGGGGAGTGGTTAGATTGCTAGGAGAAGATGGAAGCAGAAAATAGGAATAAAATTTAAGATAACTTAAAATTACTTAAGATAAATTATTAATAAAAGTAATGAAGCAAGCTGTGGTTGTGCTACACCATTCTCACTCAGTGGATCGTTATTATCCATTGTTTATTTTTGGTCCAAAGTGTCTATATTTTTTATTTCATTATAGAATATATCCACTCAGTTAAACCTCTAAAGAAATAAAATTATATGTCTAAAAGTGTTGCAGATGCTCCATGATTTGTAATAAGCAGAATTTTATGATAATAAAAGAATTGAAGATTTCTGTTCATTAACAAACTATTGTTCTGTGATTTTTACCTATGCTTGGTCATTGCCCCTACCAGACAAAATGAAACTTGATATTTCTCATAGTAGTAAGGAGGTATTGATTTAAATCAGGAGTTTAAATTTCATTTGGTTCGACAGTAGTCTTCATGTAACACCAAGAATTTGAAGTGTAGACAACAAATCATTTCATTTTAGATATTATGTTATTTAAAAAGAGCTTCTTTTTGAAAGGTTCCCAAGACTAACTAAAAGGTATTACATGAACATTTTTTAAAGGAAATGCTTTTTTTTTTAGTTCAGAATATTAAATAAGTGAAATGTCCTTCCAAAATGAAATGTAATTTATAAATTGGTAAATGAAAGGCAAAATCATTTAAAAGAATACATTATAGATAAATTGCATTTGGATATGTAAAATCAATTGGTATTATTTAGAATGAACATTTTGTGTACAGGGAATACATGTACCATGAACATTCTTTAGGTTTTCTGATGAATACCTTTCATTTATTCACCTCAAAAAATAGATTTTCTGGTATTTCAGTAAACAGATACATAAGTAAATACTATGCATACTGCCTCCTGAGAGTGAACCCTGGCCACTGCTAACTCCCATATCATGCCTGGGAATTGTCAGCAAAAGTATTAGTTGTCCTGGTCAATTGAGTTCCAGGGCCTGTGAATATTCTCTGGCGCTGTTTTATTTAATAACACAGACACGGCCACTCTAGTTCTTTATCTCACTCTGTAGTCAAGTGGAAGATAAGGTACAGCTCACCAACTGTTTGTACCGCATAATGTTCCAACCACAGAGCTGTTCCCCAAAGGCAGCAGAAGTCCCGATTCTAAACCTTGCTTCTAGGACTATTTATTTATTAAAGTGTCACTAAATAAGATATATAAACAGTATTATAAGCCTGGGATACTGAACATCCCAGAGAACCTTGAGTGAAGAGTTAAATTCCTTTTTGCTTACTTCCTTCTCCATCTGGTAAGCTTTGTAGCTGCTCATTTGCACAATGATCTATCTTCAGCAAGAATGTCCTAAAACAGCCCCATCACAGCAGGGTTTGGCATCCTCTTAGGAAAATGAAAGCTTTGGATTTGAACACTATTTGATTTTAGAGTTTTTCTGTATTCCCAGAACTCTTTTGTATCCAGGGTATTTTATCCAACAGTCTGTTATGAAAATGCTGCTTCTGCTATCACCTCAGTGATGTGATGTCCTGAAAAAAAGATCTATGTATTTTAAGTTCCAAGTAGATGGAGACAGCCAGTGTGCAGTAAAGCGCCTGGCCAGAGATATACCCAGGAACAGTTCAGTTGCCTAATCACAGCTTGCTAGTGCCTCTTGAGATGCTTGTGAGTATTATGTCTAGCCCCCAGCTATCACTTATGTTGCGGAGGTACTCATGGAGAGAAAGTTTGTAAAACTAAACCACCACCACCAATAAAAAATTGCATATGATAACACTCCTTTAATAGGATGAGATAACACTCCTTTAATAGGATGATCAATCACTGTCCAGATAGTGACAGGAGTCTGCTTTCAACAGCATCTTCACCTGGATCAGGTGAGACTCCCCCCTGCCGCCCCTCCAACTGTTGTTCTAGTGAATTTTTATAATCCAACTAGCCAACAGTCCTATGTGATCACTCTAGTGAATGCAAGATCCATTTCTTTTGTTATCTTAAACTATGTATGTCCTACATGGCCGTTCCTGCATCTGCTGAGTATTCAGAAATATCTTATTAACATACAGTTTGGTAAATTCTGCCGCAGAAACCATCTGGGTGAGTCTCTAGGTTGGCTGCAGTCTCCCCACAAGACAGTAATTGACACATCGAAGCATAAAAATGGTACCTATCAGTCAGTCAAGTCACAGCAGGGATTGCCTTGGGAAATCTCAAGCACTGTCCAAAGTTCCCACCTGAAGAGCTTCTGTCACAATTAGTCAAATACTTAAAGAATACTTATGAAAGTGGCTGAGTTCAGGCAACTAATGTGTTTCAAGTCATTTACAGAGAGGCTAGCTGGGGAGTTCCTGGACCACCAGGGAGTAAATGACTAAGTGCACTGGCTATACACACTGGCACAGCCCTGATAACCAGCTACACCACAGTTACAAGACAAACTTCAATCTTATATCTCGCAATTTAAATTCTGTAGGTCTTTCCACACTTCGATAGGGTTCATAGGCCAGTTGCAGACCATTGCATCAGAACTGTCAATTTTGCAAGTCTTGGTATCCTGCAGTGCCTTTGATGTCATTAGACCTTATGTTTATGAAACTGAATGGGAGTTTGTGTAAACATCTGAAGCCGAGTGCTTACATGAAGAGTGTCAGGGAGCGGCAAGAGCAGGGCTGCTCCACAGGAGAGCTGGGCCCATAGTGGGGAGGCTTCAGGTGAGGCTTCTCAGGGCCAGTAAAACCTATCAGTGCCCTCAGGGCCCTGACAAAGCAGCTAGTTTCCTCACATTCCCTACATAGTCAATGAAAGAACAAAAGTTCCAACATAAGATGATTCAGAGCAGTAACTTATGTTCTCTATATCACTTTCTGCAGGAACCATTTTTCTCCAATAGAGAGAAATATAAAAATATATATAGGAAATCTAAGAAAAATCTACATAAACACATACTTACTTAAAGAAAATACCATAATTATTCTGTATCACTTCCTAGGTTAGCTCTAAATAGCTCCTGCCGTAATATTCAATATAATTAAATTGCCCTATGAAAGTTCCTAGGCTTCCTGCAAAGTCACTGAAGAAATACAGGTGCCTCGGCTGGATGTTTCACTCCCTTCTCAGAAATTCTGTTGTTTTTTCTTAAATTGTAAAAGGTCTCTAACCACTCAGGGTGGTTATACTATAAGCTGGTTAGCATGAAGCAAAAGTGGTCTGGATGTTTTCCATGTCAGGAAAACTTGAGTGTGATTGTACCAATTTGTATATACATGCTTAGCAGCTGTCTGGTTCTCTCACCTTGCTTTGTGTCTTTAAGACATATGCATTGGGTGTTTAAAGAGGGTGAGATGAACCTGCTTCCAAATATTTTATTTGGGGTTGCAAATTTGCTTCTGGGATTGAGTGTCTAATTACCGCTTTCTAAAACATTGTATGGACTCTCTGGATACATCCCATTAGCTTCTTAATCCATCAATACTATGAAAACCAACAAGCATGAGATACTGTAGACTATGCTTTTAGGGTTTTGTCCATGCTTCTGGAGACAGCAAGTCAGTAGCAGTGCCAGAGGCCTAGTGGCACAGGATGGCTTGCAGTTACACAGCTAGACTTCTCCTCCACCCCCAAACTGCCTGCACCTAAATAGCCTATCAGACATTAAAACAGTTCACCAGCATATGTTATTCTCAGAACAGGTGATTGTCTAGGTGTGAAGCAATTATAGTAAGTATTACTACTAACAGTTACACAGTACAAACGATAATTTGTCAGTATTTGAGCTCATGCCTCGACATTGCTCAGGAGTGATCTAAGAGACATAAGTCTCACAATGCTATTACATTTTTTTTCATGTAATCTTTTGAGTCTCTTTACCTAAAGCTAGAGTCATCTTTTTCAATGCAGATGAGTCATGTGTGTCATGAAAAACAAACTTGAAGGTAAGGAGGGTCTCATTCTGGTATAGAATTGTGACATGACCTAATCATAGATCTAGACTAGAAGTGCTAAGTTCCTACTCCTCCCTAAACTAGATTCAAATCCACTGAAAAGTATAGACAAAAAATTTCCTGCCACAATTATTATGGGAATAAAATTATGAATATGTGTGAGATATTAAGCTACTGTGGTGATAATTCCTAGAGAAAAGTATATAAAGAAGAAAATACATACAAGAAAAATCTTACAGATTGCCTCTATTCCATTTCTACCCAGTATTTCCCACTGGAAAATTTGAAACATAGATGACTCTTCATATTTCTCTGTAATGTATAATATGTAAGAACCATTGGCAATAAAGTTGATGGCGGAAGGGAACCCACCACTTATGTGTAGTGGTATATAAATCATAATAAATTCCAGGCATTTATTATGTCTCACTTTGAAAGTATGGAAAGCCACCTTACTTGGCTTTCATGTTCAGTCAGACACAAATGTAGTAAGGACTCTTACACAACTTTGTATAAATATATATTTGTTATAAAAATGTTTTCTAAAAAGTTCTTTCTTTCATTAAAATAAAAAATGCATTACTTCACTCAGGAAGATGATTTCTTTTTGAAATATGAAAACAGATGTGCTGAAACAGGTTAATTAAAACCTTGGCTTCTTTAAAGTTTGCATTATAATGCCTCTAACAGCATGTATAATTAATAATGTGTTAAAATCATTTAGTCTCACAGCAAATTGCCACAATTGCCATAATTTCCAAAAGTCTTTTGGTCCTCCCTAATTTTTATGCATTTTTTCTGTTAATTACAAACAGTCAATAAAACCAAGCTCAGATTTGTCCTACAGAAATAATCATAAATATCAGGAAAGTTTGTTTTTCAACAAGCTATGAAAGAAAAAATACATTCAAGAAAATCTAACAAGAATAAATTTACCTTATATGAGACCTATTATCATACAAAATCTAGTGAATTAGACTCAGTATATTTGTTTATAAACAAACAGTTTTTTTCAAGCCGATTGGGAATCTGAACATGATTTTCCTCCTTGATAAGTGGTCTGCTAAGTGGAATCTATAGGAATAATCTGTTTCTTACTCATTTACAGAATCTTAGTTTCATATCAACCTATAATGGTAAAATTTGTGACATCAAAAATATATTTTTAGAATAGGTTGTTTCCTTTCTAGCTGTATATCAGTGAAATCTACATTTTTTATCTATTTCTCGTAAGTATATAGTGTACTTTCTCAGACTTCTATGTCTTCTTCTATCTACTTTTCAGTAGTTGTCTACTTCTGAATATTCATAGGGATAGACTGAAGCTGGTAGTTGCACCTCTTACATGGTGACGCTGAGCATCATGGTGGGAGGGGGCACCTCATTCCAGCAAGCCAATTTTAAAGGTCAACCTAATCAGACTTTTCAGTGCTTAATTTCAAACTTTTTCTTTCTTTTTTTCTTTTTCATTTGGAATATGCTATAAGAAGTAAAATATCATGGATGATGTATTTATTTATTTTAATTTTAACTTCATCAGTTTTATACGTGTAATGTATTACTTGAATCAGCAAATAAGCCTGAACTTTACAAGCATAAATTCTACAATTTGGCAATGCTTCTAGAAGAAGATGAGATAGTGCTTTTCATCAGTGTACATCTGTAATGAATGAAGTCTCTTGTTAAGAGTCTGTTTCTTCTTTCATGTCTTCTTTTTATTTCACCTTAAGATTGTCATTCATAGACTTAAACCTGTGTGTATCACTTACAAACACACACTACAACCATAAAACTAATACATTTTTAAATAATAAATGCTAATGGCTATGATTTATTGCTACTCCCTTGGTTTAGTGTCTCCTGGCAATTCTTTACAGATCTTACAGTTTCAGGAGTCATCAGAACATTTTATGGAAAGGGACCAACCATTTCTAAAATCATTACTGGCTTTGAAAAGCACAGTGAACTCTGATAAATGAGCACCTCCTTTGTTCTGGATATTATAACACCAGTGACAGGCTGGAGCTTTGCTTTTAATACTCTGTGGGATATCTGTGTTCTGTCCAATGTGAGAAAAAAATTGTTATGTATCCCCCTTAATCTCTCTGATTGGCTCTATTGGGAGTTTCTAGAAACCAAAGATTCCTGTAATCATGCTGTCCCCCAAAAGTGCTTCCATCTACTTATTTTGATTAAAGTGAAAGTGCCTGAATGCATAAAGAGAGGAATAAAGTAGGAAAAAGAAATACTATGTATTTCAGACCAGCACACAAAATACTAGATACAAGAAATGAGAGGAAAAAAAAGCTTTGTCAGTAATAACATATTCAAAGTGAGTTCAGCAGTACTCTATAGATATAATAATTCGTTAACCTTTCCATAACATGTGCTGCCCCCAAACCTCTGTCATTTTATTATTAACATAGCTGTCATTTTAGATCTTTCAGAGATTACGTTTATATGGAACTCTATTGTAAACAAGTATGCTCAGAGTGAATGAGAGGGACTACTAGGTTGCTTTTTAATCAAAGATATTAATAAAGACTTCTGGATAATGGCACAGAATCTCAACAACAATAAATCAGTATGTTTTCAATACAAGTGCAACTGAGCTACATTGATGTATGTAAGTTTGGAATTGTTCAATGTGTTTATTGAATTCATCTAGATCTAAAGGAAAAAAGTCTAACGCATTTCCACTAGTTAGTCTTAAGCATTATTTTCATCAGTGAAACTATATTTCAGAACCTCCCCAACTTATTTCCACCATTTGATCACAATGCTATACAATTACAGCTCCTTACTGTAATGGTGCTAAACCTTAATTCATCTAATTAATGATCAAATGGTGGAAATAATTGTAGCTTCCATAGCCATTCTTAAGGTAGTATTAATCAGTCTAGCAGTATAACCAGTCACAATAAAAGCTGAACATATCCTTCGCTTCCTTCTTTCTTTCTCTTCTTTCTCCCAAAGGCACTGGATAAATATTTGGATGAGAATCATTTTTTTCTAATCTAGGTATCTAAAGGTTAGAAATCTAAACCCGAGTTTAGCTTATCAAGCTAAACTCCTTTCACAGCCAGCAGAGAGGAACAGGCATCTTTGAAAACTGATTTATCTCACCATAAAATAAACCTCGAAGATGAAACACCTTCAGAAGGTGCTTATTTCTTTTTAGCTGATACAGAAGAAGCCCCCAGTTATTAGCTCAGACTTAGAAAACTGCAATTTAATACCTGATCTTTGACCTGCTCAGAACCTGCTGTCAGCACTATAGTAATGGCACTCAGTGTAGCTACACTAAAAACAGGTGACTGTGTGTGAGCTACAACCAAATCTCCACCTGCAGAGTACACACAATTAGAAATGGAAAGAACAGTCTTTAAACCTATATCCTGTGTATGATATTAGATTTTGACTATTACATATGTTTATTAGTAGCAATTCTTCTGTAAAATTATTGTTTGAACACACCTAGTCTATGAGGAACTGTCAGATTACTGTTCTTTCACACTGTACCTTATTCACTATTTGTGATTTAATATAAAGCTGATAAATTGAATCATCTGGAATTGTTCCTTCTTCTGGACTACCTAAGTAAGACTTTGTATGACAAGGGAAGTCTACTTCTATAATTAATTATAAATAGGTTGTGGCCAAGCTCCAGCAAATTCATTTTTTTCAAAATGGGATGTGATTAACCAAGTACTGAAATTAGTAAGATCTTTATAAAGGCAAGATCTGTACACAGCCCCCCCTCCCCCCGAAAGAAAGCAAACAAATTAGACACAAAATTGATTATAATACAGAGCTTTAAATGTAAATTTGTAATATTTTATGGCTTTGACATTTAGCCTCAAAAACTACCAGAAGACATTTCTTTCAATATGTGATGGTGTTTGAAATGTTTCCCAGTATTCCAAAGGGATTTTTGTTGTCTGACTGCATTAGCAAAATATCTATATAATTTCTTTATTTTTTGAAATTGAGAAAATAATTTAATGAAAAAAAAAAGTTAAATAGTAAGTTGAATGTAACTGGCCAAAGAACTCAAAGAAATTATGATGAAGCAAATTTACTATAAATTGTTATCTTATTTTCAGAGGTATTACATCAATAAATTTGTCTAACATTGATGTTCACCTTACAGTAAAACAATATTTAAATATCACATAGGAATGCTGTCAAATTATAGAAATATGTGGCTGGCTAGTATTTTTTCATTGTAGTAACAGATATCATTATCTTTAAAGAACTGAAAATTTTAAGATTGTAAGTTGTGGTGTTCCTACTGAATTCTCCTTTCTCTGTTAAAGAAAACGTAACAGAAAAGTATGCATCAAAATTCAGATAGGCAAGAAGGAATAATATACCACAAGATATATGTACTACTAAAAACTGCAATCACCAGCCACCTGAAAGGCAGGCAAAAGAGAAGCACTGAAGTGATGTTTTGCTTTTGTTGGTAATGGTGTCTTCTTGTTTGTTTCTTCTCTGCTTTAAAATAAAACTTAGTATTTGCAAAATCTCTCGAACGGGAAGCATTCTTTTGGAGACTTGGTGCGATACAATTCATAATTTTAAATGTCAAAATATTATGTGCAGGCTACAAATGCTCATGGATTATAGACAACGTGGGAGTGATTCTAAACAGAGGAATCTTATCCCATCTGAGATGCTATCAGATCTACTGCTTGGCCTCCAGCTGCCAGCTCAGAAAACTGTGGGTCTTCTTCAGGTCTTGTGTCATATCTACACTGGTGTTTTAGATATGCTACAGCATCACAAACACTGCTGCCTTGAAGCAACTAATATCTACACTAGAAAGCTGAGACAGAGACTGTCAGAGCTGGTGTTCTGTTTGATTAGAAACTGGTGTGGAAACAACGGAGGAAAAAATATTAAGACATGCAGAAGATTAAGCAGGTTGGAAAAAAAGAGGCAGACTATGAGAGAAAAAAATATTTGGATCTGGTACATTTATTTGGAAATGGAGTAGTTAATACTGTAATAAATAACTTTTATTCTCAGTTAGGGGAGATCAGGACTTATAACAACTATCTACAACAAAAGGCAGTGTTTAAGTTAGTTTGCATGGGATTCAAATGATCTAACTGTAGCATCTGAAAGGTTTAAGAAGTCTAAGAAGCCTAAACCATTTTTCTAGACATCTTTATATTAATCAGAAAAAAGAGACAGACATCTCCAGAAGACAAGTCATTCCACCCTACATGTGTCTAAGACAGACAAAACAGACAGCTATAGAGGAAAGAGATAATTGCTTTAGAATAAGCAGATGAATAGCCTATACAACTTGTTAAATGGACTTCTGCTTGCTCAGCATTGATAATGCACTGTCTGGAGTGATGTCTCCTGTTTTTGGTGCCATACTTACTTTATATACAACTATGCGTGCACTGAGCTTTTATAAACAAAGGAGAAACTTGAGAGGAGGCATGTTAAAAGAAATAATGTGATCCTGATATTTTCATGAATGAGAAAGAGAAAAGGACTTTACAATCATGTACAGTCAGATTACATACTTAGGAAAAAAAATCAACTCTGAAGCTCAGAAAACAAGATCCATCTATTAAATATAGGCATCTACAGGAGTAGTTATCTACATCTGAGACAATCACTTTAAACTACTTTTATAATCAGCAGAGGCCTAATCAAAATAATTGATGAAGTCTGATCTGAATCAGAATTAAAGTCAATGTAGATCCATAGAATTACATATAGAAGTGCCTTTTCCTTGCCACTCATTATTAAGGGAGTTTAGTGTAATCAGATGACTAAAGTTGGGGTGAAATAAATCTCAAATATACTTTCATCTTATAGGGTTGTAGAGTATTTAGTGTAGGAAATGTTTAAGAGAAAACAAGCCAAAGATAACAAAGCTATAGGTGATCAGCTTGAGACTTTGCTTTCATCCATATGATTTCAACATAAAATATTACAAAATTCACTGGAATAGGAAATGACCATATGTTCTTACCTCTCTCAGATAACAGCCTTGTGCACTAGGTTTCTTCTCCATTTAAGTATATTTAATGAAATGACATATAAAAACAGATTAAGCAGTCAGCTCAAGTAATGCTATCCATCTAAAATCTGGAATTTTGCATTCATTAGGGCATATCTACAGTGCAACCAAAATTATGACTGTAATATATGCAGATATACTACACTAGTTTTCCTCTAGCTAGCTTCTAAAAGCAGTAAAACCACAGTTCTGAAGGCTTCAGATACTGTATATATACAAGCGGATTTGTAATCCTAGATGGTTTAAAAAAATATACAGCAATCCAAATTCCACTTGACCCTAGCAATAAACAATTACCTTAGCTACTAATCACACTTCCTGTCTTTGCTGTAAACATAAACCAAATTCTGAGTTACAGATCCTTCATGACATCAGAAATGTGAAAAGTTTGTAGGACAATACTGAATATCTGCAACAGGGTCCATAAAATATTAGCCGAAACAGTCTGCATATTGAAAACAGGAGATTTGATTAGAAACTGGTGTTTCTTTCCAAATATTTAATATATTTGAAAAAAAAAACCTAGAAAGGTCTTGTTTTACAAGGAACAAATGTCTCTTTTTATATGTATACCAAACAAGTTTTGGTTTTGCCCTGAAGATGAATCAGAAGCTAGGAAAAAGACAATAGCAGCAGCACATCTGCTGTCTCAGATGAGAGGACATAAAGATTTGAAAAATAATTGTCATTTCATTTTTCATCTTTTTGTCTCATTTTTATTAGACAATCTATGTCACAGAAAATTCAGGCATAATAACTTACCGTGAAAAAGGGATTTACCAAATAATAAACATGATTTTTGCTTCTTCTGTTTGCCCTGACATTAGTCGTGTCTTTTTACCTGTCATTCAAATGACTCATCCTCATATACTTATTCGTCCTGAAGTAGCAGGTTTACAGTTTCATTTAGAGTAATTTACCACTAGTTCTTTTAGCAGAGAACATTTTCACCCATTGCACATACAAAAGTTCTCTGAAATCTTTTTTCTTACCTTGGTCTTGATGCTGACTGCCTATTTCCATTCCTTCTGGTTATTGGAAAATGCTACTCTCTTCCAGAAAGCTGTTATCTACTGAGAAAAAATATAGTCATCTCTGTGCCATTAAAGAAGAAAAAGGCTGTTAGCGCTTGGACCATTATATGATTTCCTTGTTTAGAATGAAAAAGAAGCATTATAATTTTCTCTATGAAACAGGGTTTCTTTGTTATTCCTGGTGCACAGGATACAATAATTCCTAGTTATGTAGGACTATATTATTTCTTGTATTATTTAGGCAGTTTCTCACTGCCTTACTTAGGTGGCTAGCAGCAACAGCATCTTCATTGTGCTTAGCAGTGTCTAGAAAAAGAAGACACGGTAGCAAGTTACCATCCTAGCGTTCTAAAGACACAGTGTCGTCTATATTTGGCAGGTGTTTAAGACTGTATGGAAACCAGGCAGACAAAATTGGCATCAAATCTAGCTGGACTCCATTCACTTTCATTCTTAACATCTTTTTCAAAGAAGAGGTTAAGATGATCTATAAATTTGTAATACAAGCACTGTCTTCTGTGTTCAAGTTTCAGCTCGGAACTTACTAGCTCATGCACTGAAAGTGAGGTATCAATTTCCAAAACTAAAAGCATGGAGAACAAAAGCTTGAACTAACTAACTAGCTAGCTAACTAACTAATGAACTAACCAAAACTAAATCCTGTCCAAGTGGGACTAACACAAACTCATATTCCATATAGACTTGAAACAGAAGAAGATTTGCATTTCATGGTCACCTTTGGATTATATGATTTTTATAACAATACTCCTACCTACTGGTTGCATAACATTATTTTATTATCTTGCTATACTGTTAACCACAGAAGGCAGGATTCATCTCCCGTAACTTCGGACATTGACCATGTAGATATCTATACCTGGGCCTCTGTTCCAAGATATATCCTAAGCTCCCTTTCTAATCAATGGAGAGAAGTAGGACTGTTATGGAACAATTCATCTCATCCTGAAACTCCTATTTCTCTCATTTGATGATACTTTTAGATATGAGGTTTTTTTCAAGTTGGTGATAGGCATCTGTATATTATCAGATGGTGTAAGATGCATCTCACCTAACTTTGAAGGCTTACAATGTTCATATATGAGATAGTTGTATAAAACCCTATTATAATCAATGGAAAACTAGTCAGTACAGCCAAATGAGTTCCTGAAGTCATTCATCTCATTTTAAAGTAGAGATCCCTCTCATATTAAAAGCCCACTCCTTAAGCTACTTGATTAGATATCTGTTGACTCTAATGGACATGCAGGCATGTTATCATGTAGCAGTTAGATGAGATTAGTGGTGGGATTCAGTTGTGTAGAGAAGCACCTGCTATAATCTTTGACATCCCGAAGTATTCTGTATGGCTTCCAGATTCTGTTTCAGGGTACAGTAAAACTGCCTCTGCTGGCCCTATGAAGACATGTTTGAATTTTTTAAGATGTCTCTAGTGATACTAGGCAATGTTTAGGAATGTTTAGGAAACTGAATTCTACTACAGATGTCAAAATTAGGAGACAAGTCTCATCCTTTAGTATATGATTACTACACTATCTCTTATTAAAAATGACAATATTTATCATTTCAACCTTAGTCCCTGTAAATATGGTTTTTACACTTGTTTTACACTTATTAAATGACCTATTTAATGTTTTATAAATTATAATTATAAATAAATTATTTATAAATTATAACCTAACTGCCCAGTTCACTAATAAAGGAAGGATTATCCAGTGAAAAATCAAATTTTGAATAAAACATCAGAATCTTAACAGATAATTTTCATGAAACCATCTGCCAAAGGTTCTTGAAACATTGTTTGAATAAATGCAGATTCTGGAAATAAGAGAAATACTTAGAATCTTTTGTAGGCTACACTGCCAAATTATATTATTTTAGAATATGCCATTGACACCCTTGTACTTTACCTTAGCTTTTTCTTTTTTTCCTAATTTTGCTCAAAATGAAAAAGACAGTGCTATTAAAACTGTATGTAAATATTTGCTACATCAAGCAGTGGTAGGTTATCACATGAATTTAACTGAGAAAAATGCTTAAAAAGTAAGTTTTTTGATAGTTAAAAAGTAAGATCGATATTGCTTAGCTTTCCTTAACAATTGTAAAAATGGTAGACAAAAAGAGAATGTATTTGAATTTATCATGTGCTAATCTGGTCTGAACCGAGAGTGAAAGAAAGAAACTATTCAATATAGGTGAATTCTCTGAATTACCTATTCTTTAGGAGCAATATTTTTATGAAACTACTTATTATTTTATTTGCTTTTCTACTGTTTGTAGCTTTGTAAAAATAAATAATGAATATCTTTGATGGAAAGCCAAGGTCTGAAAAAACAAAACAAAACAAAAAAAAACCCCAAAATAAATTAATAGCACTGTTTGTATTTTGTAAGCAGGAACTTAATGCTCCTTGAGACATTGATATGTCCAGATAGATTGTTATTCAGATTTTAATTTATTTTGTATTAAATACAATAATTTATAGTTGCTTCTTGCGTACTTTATTGTAGTAATACAAAGGTATGAAAAATAAATTTAACCTATAGGCATGTACCCAGGACATATTTTATGTCATACTAACAAATGTAAAAAGCAGAAATTATCCCACCAACTGACTTATCATTACAATAATTTAATCGGACTATAGCTTTGTATATCAAAATCAGTGTCATTTTCACCTTCCTTCTAGGTGAGTCTAGTGTCAAGTTATCAGGCCAGTTTTGTAGCCCTGAAACTAGCATTTTTGCATTACTAGGAGAAGATCATACAAGGAGGTACCTGGTGGGGCTGAGTCTCAGGATTCATCTGGGCCTGTCTTGGCCTGAGTGGGTTTTCGCTTGTAACAGTTCTAAAAGGTCAAGTGACAATTACCCATTACCTGTTGTAACTGCAGCCCTAACAATACCGTATGCAGTTAAGTGACACCTCGAGGTGGTCACTTCATAACAGCAGCCCTCAGTATCAGCGGAGGCTGGGGGAAGCTGCTGTGCAACTTTCAAACTTTATTTGGGTACCACTGAGAGGGAAGCAGATAGTGATAAGAAAGTATACAAAAATAAAGCCAAGTAGCCCCCAGACCGAGGAAGAAGAACTTTTTCTAAGAACATCACACTTCTCCTGGTGAAGAGCTCAGGATTCTGGCAACTTGTCAGAAACCTCCCTATTTTTCTTGGGAAAGACTGGTTCTGTCAGCCTTTGGAGCCAGAGGGACATTGAGAGGATGAGATTAACACCAGATAAAAGGGGAATGATATTAGGAAGATCTTTTGCATAACTGTTTTAACTGTATTATTCATTAGGCTTTTCTGTATTACTAGAAAATTTGGAATATTAGACTGTTAAAACATTAATTGGACTAAGAAGTAAATTCTTGATTCCATGTATAAGGCGTATCCCCTTTTGCCCATAACAAAATTTTGAGTGTAACAGATTCATCCCACCTAATGTCAGAGAAGTTTCCTAAGCTTCCTATATAATGGGCAAAAAAATACATCAAGGATATTTTAACCCGTTCAACTTCAGAAACACTTTCTGGAGGTGCTTGTCTGTCTTTCAAGGTGGCTAAGATGACTACACTCCTGAACCACACTTTTCAGTTAGGTGCCTCAGTCTATGTCTAAGTGCCTAAAGATTCTCATCAAGATCTGTTCTACGTTGATCTAGACATTACAGAAATCATGATTCTTCCCTCCGTGTTCCCTTAAATCCTTCATATTCCAACATACAGCCTTTTGTTAGGTTTTATTGCTGTTTACATATGAATATTCTTGCAAACTGTCATCACTGCTCCCTTTGCAAAAAAAAAAAATTATATTTTTTAGAAGGTGCACATAACACTTCTTATCCTTCTATGGTATTTTTTCCCTTGCTGGGCTGCATGAGTGTAAGAAACTAGTAAGATCTTCAGAGCTGTCTCCACTTCTTCCTCCTGGCTTGTAAGCAGTGAAGAATTTGCAAATCACAATGCTATATCAGATAAATGCTTTTGTTAAGATATATTTTTAAGATCAAATTGTGTGAGAACATGAAGCTAGTTCTGTAGAAATGTAGCTCATCCTGCAAATCATACTAATGAGAAACAGAGTTTATAACATTACCTAATTTATCTTATTCAGCCTTTGAAAAGTGCAAGCATAGTAGATTTGTAGAACACTTTTTGGGGTCATTTTAACTTGCTGACTATCATTGAATGTCAACTCATCCTTTTTCAAGTTTGTCCACATAGATTTGTCAATTTTCTGTTGTACTGGAAGATGCCATAGTCCCTCAGGTTCTGTATAGTATCATACAAAACAGGCTTTGTTTAGAAATATGCTGCCTGTTGGATGTACAGGCATGTTCATGCTGGCCTAACCGTCTACTGTGGTATGCAGTTTATCTCACTTATCTTAAAAATGTGAGACAGTTGATCACATGTTGTCTATATATCTGCATTTTTCCAACCTCTAGCCACTATGCAATGAAAAAAAGATGCTGAAGCCTGGAGATAGGACTCTTGTTCTCTGCTTGTCCAGGTGAGTGACAATCCTACCATAAACACAAGTTTACACAATATTTTAACAGTCACTAGCATTTGCAGGACATAGATATTCTGTTCCGCTGTTGAGCTCGCTTTCCATTTCCATGTTAGATTTGTATTCATAACCATAACTTTATAGTATATTAAGTCTACCCACATGGCAAGTGATTTTCCAGTACTGACAAAATCTTTTGTTTCTAATGAGAAATGCTAGACAAAAGTCAGCCAATAATCATTTGCTCCAGTAACACACTGTAGAAAAAAGTCCCTTTGGTGAGTAAATTGCATCAACTTTACTGATCATTTTGAGCCATTGCTTCTGACATTTTCTGAACAAACTTCCCTCATTTTTGCCATTTTTTGCTACACCAACACCGGACTTGTAGTTTGGTATAATGAAAATAAACAACCTGGTACTTTTTGATATCAGTAATCTAATGAAGCCATCCTTGCAAAGACATCATTAGGAATAATTCAGCTTTGCCTCCTTAGGTTCCATTGTTGATGCAGGAAGCCTCAAAATCGTCAGAGGAGATTTCAAGTAAAACTAGAAGTTTAACTCATTTATAAAAGTGAGAAAAGCATTTTATGTTAAAATAAATTGTTTGTTTGCTTGTTTAATTTTTAGTTCCTAGGACTATCCTTTACATGAACAAATTATGGTAAAGGGTTGGGTTTTTTTTGTTTTTTTGTTTTTTTTTGTTTTTTTTTTCTCAGCACTACTTCTTTTAAGCTCCCAGACCATGATGGGAAGTAATATGATTGTGGTATGGTTCCATTGCTTCCAAAGGACCAGAACTCCTGCCTAGAATACAAGCCTTCAAAGATTTTGTGTGTGTGTGTGTGTGTGTGTGTGTGTGTGTGTGTGTGTATGTGTATAAGGGATATATCTACATGTTTAAATAAAATAGAGGCGAGGCATAATCTTGAGCATGTTATGACTTACTGTTAGAGTTACTCCAGGGCTCTGTTTTATATATTCCTTTTTTAGTCCTGCTGTATTCTCTAGATTTACTATACTTTTAGCTTTGTTATACTTCTAGGTTGTAGATTGTTTGGTGCTAACTGTGTAGTCTAGGGGCTGTTACATGTGTGGAACTGCTTATCTCTAATAAATTCCTATACTTGACAAATTATGATGTCTCAAGTTCAGCACGACTAACCCCAGAATCTGAAATATTCCTGATTCCCCTATAGTGGTGCATGACAGTCTCCTGAAAGTACAAGCACAGGATGGTAACAGAGGTCCATGAGGGTATAACCTCAAGCTATATACATGCTCAGTCACTGATCTCTAAGGAAACGAAGTCATGAGAGCTGGGTAGAATTGCTCTTAAGGCATAAAAAAGAAGCAAAGAGTACCTCCATATATTATCCGTATATCTATATACTGTCTCATATGTGGAAAAAAGTCAAAAAAAGATAAGAAGAAGATACAAAAGATGTTACATTCCCTTCAGGAACAGAGACAAAAGAGGAACAGAGAGAAAGGCATTACTCCAGCAGAGGTTCCCACAGTTAAGGACCTTGTACATGATCCACACTACTATTTAAATACTAGTAGGTCCCCTTCCACCTCCATAGAAAGTGAGCACTGCTTTTTCATTCTCAACTCACCACATTTTGCTACTGAAGATTCTGCATTCCTATATCAAGTAAAATCTTTCACTATATAGTTGGCTTAAGTAAATTAGAAATTTAAAGATTAGTGTATGTGTGATTTCTTCTCCAGATTTCCAACAAAGGTGATTGATACTGCAGCACAGAGCCAAAGTAAACTTGGATACAAAGTCTTCCAGCATTAACCCAACTGCATTTTATTCCTTCAGTCATCCCCAGATGCCCTTGTACTGTGCCCGCGGGTACGCAACACATTTTCCATGATCAGTGCCATGTTATAAAACACCACAGTGTTTTCTTTAACCAGTCCGTATCATTTCACTCTTCATTTTATTTCATAAAACTTAATCTGAAAAGGCACACAAAAAGTGATAAATTATGTATTAGGATCATTGGGAGAATGACAATACCTCTGAATGAAACCCCTAATATTAAGTAATGCAGATGCAGCAAGTCTACCCTAAATGAAATTTGCCTGAAGCAATATGAACATGAGCCACTCTGCCTGAAGGATCAATCCCTTGAACTGATACATTGAGAAATAAAGATGTAGCTAAAACATATCGAAACAATACATTTTTATAAGTTCAGTCCTGGGTTTCCTTTTTTGCAAAACCCAGTATTCATTAAAATCCCTTGAAATTTGGTATGCCAAATATAGATAACTCAATGTGCTCATGAACTTAGAATTTTGTCACTTAATTGGCAAATATAGCTTTTTGCTTATGATCAGTATCACATATGTTTCAGACATCCTAGCAGCTTATCACTGGCCATTGAAGATAAACTGAAGGAGCACAAACTCAGGCCCAAAACAATACTGCAAGTGTCAGAGATAATCTATGTTGTTAATACATGAATATAAATAAAATTATTTTGAAATGTCTTTTTATTGTAACTTTTCAACCATAACTTTTAATGGACAACATCTGCTGAGATGCTTATCTGAAATACTTAATCATTTAATCAATTACTTAATTATTTAATTAGATAATACTTCAAAATACTGAACCAAGAAGTCAGTTACTAACAGATGCAAGAAAATTTTAAAAACCTCCACATTTATCATTTACTTTCTCCTCATTATTTTAAGCTATTTTTTTAATAAAGAAAAGCTATAGGTTTGAATTATGCATTTTTTTTGTATTTTAGAATTTAATTTCTATATTTCATTTTATTGCTAAATCCTTTGCTTATTCATTCAACAACTCAAATTAAGTGGTCAACATGTTATTACAGCCTACATGAGAAAGTGCAATTTAACCCAGTTAACAGTTTAATCCTTTTAACAATGATAGATGTTCATAAAGATTTTCTGTGAAAGTAAAACATTACTAAATAATAACAAATCAGAAATATTTTTTTCTTCCTTATATCTGCATAGGATCACTTACAAAAGCAACTTCAAAGCTGGGATTTATGTAGAAAAATTCTATTTAATTTGAATTCTTCAGGCTTTTTTCCTCTTGGAGGAACTCTAGAGATATAGTTAAAAAGTACTGATTTGTTAATGAAAGAACTTATTATTATTGCCAACCTTGTATTTAGAAATATACTATAAATGTAGATCAATTCCAGTAGAATTATTCTCATTATGACAATAGCCAGACACATAAATCATGCATGCCTTATTCAGTGACTTAGTGGACAATTTATTCAGACAAAATTTCAGTTACTTTTTACTTAAATCAATAATATGGTTAAAAAAGGAAAGATGGATGTGTTTGTGTATACATGCATATATTTAAATAAAACACAAAACCATTTTTCAGGTTAAGGTGCATGTGATTATTTTCAAACATTCTTTAAAATCCCAAAATTGTTGGTCTTTCCATAAAATCTTCCTTGATTCTGATCCATGTTTGTTTTTATTATACACAGGAACATCTGTCATATCTTCTTTTATGTTCTTTACTGTCTGTATACTATTCACAACAATTCTTTTTATTTACTTTCACAATTGATAATGCACAGGGATAATGATGGAAGTTCTCACGTCATTCTAAGATTTATAGATTTAAACACTACATTAAATCTAATTCGGAAAAAAAAAAAAAACAAAAAAAACCAGACAAACCCCTCTCATCAACACCAAAGCTCATATTCCACAAGTGTGATCTCCGCTTTTTTCTCAGGATCTAGAAAACAGTGTCTGACCTGTAGATAAATCCAGGCTGAAAACAGACCCTTTTTAGCTGATGACTGATCTTATTTATAATTCTGGAGAGGGCAGGAAACTAGTGACACTAATAGAGATGACTAGCATTTTCATACTTCCATAACCCCAGTAAAATAATTTTTGAACAGCAAATATGGCATTTCCGCTTAGATTCTTATAATTGTTGCAATTTGTGATCTTTCTTACTTTTTTATCATACTTTTTTATTGTGCTACCACTTTGTCCAGTGCTTCTGAAGATTCTTTCTATCTTGTGTAACTTAAACTTGTTCCTTCCTTAATACTCTATTTTTTCTGCTTATCTCATGCTCAGAGCAGTCCAGGAGGTTTCTGGAGGCTGTTAGAGACAAACTCTTAGCACCAATACCACATGGGCCAAGAGGGGTGACATTTTCCTGGATCTGTTATTCAAGAACAAGAACTAGTCAGGGACGTAATAGTAATCACAGTGATAGTTTCCATAACTTATTTTTTTACAGTTCAATATTTTGCAAATTCTTGAAACTATGGGTATAAACAAGCACTAACAACCTTTGAGCTCAAGTGGTTAAACTATGTACAACCATGAATACATTAATCTAAAGTAATATGGGACAGTTGACATAGGATGACTTTAGTTATGTTGAAACATAAACCCTTGAAATATGGATCTCAATTAGATACAAGAAATCTCTATTTTTATATAATATATTTTTCAAGTCAAACTGTTTCTCAATTCAAAACATTTTTTCTTATTCTTTCCCATTTTTAGAGATTTTTTTTAACCAAAAGAATTCATTTATGCCACTAATGTTAGCATACTATTCCTCTTATTCCTGTTCTGATACATATTTCCAAAAAATCTTTTGAAAAATAAACACTATGTATGTTCAACTGGGATGGCTTAGCTCATAATATACACTTCTCCAGAGGAGTATATTGTTGATACTGGAAAACATTTAAATAGCAAGGATTAACTTTATATCTAACACAGACACAGAAGCCTTTGCCATTAACATTCATACTCTGTAGATGATATTTTAAAAATCTTGGAGAGGAATGGTTATTCATATTTGAGAACTATGGATAGAAGTTTAAAATCTATTGAGTCTTTTATAATTGAAAAAGCAGTAGGTAGCTCCAATCTCAGGCCAACACTACATTTATGTGGAAGGATCTGATCTGGAAATGAGGAGCTTCATCACAAAACATGGGAAAATCTGAATACGAATGTCTTTTCTCCCTACTTCCAAACAAATTTCACACCTCTACCTATTAATCCACATAATTCATGATGGAAACTCAAAATTGTATCTCTCCTTCTCATAGTTATTGTGTGCCAGGGCATCTCTTAACTCAAGGGTAAGTGGAGTTTTCTAAAATATCTTTTTTAGTGAAAATGTTGTCAAAATCTATTTGTAATTGTGCAGATGAGTCTGCTAGGATTTTGGGATTTTTCAGTATTGCCCGTATTTGATGATGCTACTTTATAAAGACCCCAAATCCCAGAACATGCCACAGTAAAGCTTGAAAATTTGTTTTTTAAAAATCTTTTTCCCAACAGTATTTAAAAAGCAACCTAGTAAGTGTCTTACAAGGGTCTAGTAAATTATCACTTGTTTTATATATCAAGCTAGCATAATAGGAGGTGAAACTCTACATTTAAAACAAATGGACAAAACCACCACCACCAAAAACAAAATAATCCTAAACAGTTTAATAGTTAAAATAGTTACATAAACATACATCAGTAGCATTCATAGCAGAGATTAATACTAAAAAAAAAAAAGAAAGAAAGAAAGAAAAAAAGAAAAGAGAGAAAAGAAATGGGTAGGGTGTTCCTAAAAAGAAAGGCTGAGAATGATAAGATAAAGAATCATTTATAACATTGTATCACAGGTGTTTCCATCATTTCGGATCATCTCCAGGAGAATACTGAACTTTAAATTATTAAGCTCTTTAAAGCATAGGATGTCTATATATATAATTTGTACAGCATCTGGTTTAATAAGTCGGATCATAAGGCCTATAAATGTCACCAGGATTAATTATTGGTAGAATTTTAACTCCAGAACTGGTCCTATAAGATATTGTTCATGAGCTGAGAATGAAGATTAAAATCCTCTTCTTCTGCTTTGACGTGAAAAACCTGAAACTTGCAGCAGAGACATATTGCAAGAAATATTGAGCACCTGAAATTCTCACTGATCGCAGCACTCCTGATAAAAATCAGAGTCAAATCCACATTCGACTCAGGTTAATGAAAGTTTTGCCACTGAGTACTGTGCTATCAGAATTTGTCTCATAATATAAGTTGACACAGTAGTTCAGTTTAAGAAAAAAGACTTTTAAATTGTGTAGGAAATAGAGGCTCATATAATAGAACAGCACATAACAAATCTACTGTTTTACTTTATTCAGCCTAATGATTTCCATTATCTCCTTAGTTGATAGAATCCATTTCAAAAACCAATAATCTCTTGAAATCCACTGAGCCACAAATTAGTCATTAGAGAAAATTTTCAGAGATCATTACCTTTCCCATAGATTTTAGCTTTTCATTTCCTGAATACTCACATCTAATGTTGTTCATAATAAGGGGAGGGTAGATTATTCAGCTACAAAAGAATGTTTCTAATATAATTCAAGCTATTCTCTTGTTTATTATTAGAACCACTGCATTTTCATTAAAGGTCGACTCTGTATCACTTTAAACCTTGAATCTATGCCCTCATATACTATTATGCTGTAACGAAAAGATAAATGTCATCAACACTTCATTGTGTGCTGTACTGACGCACATAGCTAACATTTTCTATAGGAAGAATTTATTTTCTAAACTAGTAAAATACACACACACACACACAAGTTTAAATTATGTACACAGAAGGGAAATTAAGGAATGCAAATCCATCCTTTTCTTCTTCTTCTTTTTTTTTTTTTTTTTTGTTTTTTGTTTCTTTCTTCTCCCCACCCCCCTGATTTACACCTTAAGAATTTGGGGTGGGGGGGAGGGGGGTTGAATGGAAAGTTGTGTGAAGAGTAATTGACATCTAGCATGACTCAGAAAATATTCAGTGCGTAGTAGGAAATTAGAACACATCACAAATCTCAAATATTTCAGGGAAACCATAATCAAAGCAATTTTAAAGCAGACTTACTGTAGACTTATTAACTTCCTTTGCAGAATAGATGTTAAGACTTTAACAGCATCCAATCTTGACCTAATAAATAGTGTTAAGCACAATAGCTGTTCATAGATCTGAATAAATTCAAATATTGTAGGCTTCAATTTAATCATCGAGTTCAAAGAACGATGCTCATAATCCTTCAGGTCTCCTATACTTGCATCACTAAATGTTTCCTCCATCACAGTAAGGAGCACAGAAGTTCTATATAATGAGTTGCTAAAGTATGTTCTTCCTGTAAGCAATGAAGTGTTACCTGTGACAGCTTTGCAACCACTTGTAAGGATTTATGTGCCTTGACTACATCCCTATGTTGTTTATTGTGTGCTTATACTGTCTAAATTGACAATTAGTTTCTGGGGATGTGTGTACAGCGAGAAGGAGCTGAATACCATCTCTGCAAACTATGGAAGGTCAATGCAGAATAATTCAGTCTGAAACCTTAGTGTGGCCCTCCACTGAACCTGAAAGGCTTTAGTCAGGATAGATTTAGTTCTTGATAGATGGAAAGATTAAAGCTTTGGCAATGCTTGACAGTCTTTTGAAGAGGAGTCAGATGGTTAGGGAGGAGACTCGTAGAGGCCACAGGGAAAATTGCCTAACATTCAGTGCTAGAATAAGGAGATCACAGGGGAGATTTTAAATGAGATAGATAATATACTCTTTTCCCTTTTTGCCATACCGTATTTCCACTTCTAATACTTTGTTTTTAAAAAAAAACACTGTGTGCATTTTCAAGTGCCAACTAATCAAAACTATTCATCTGGTAAGAAAATGCATGGTAGGCAGAACATGCATGGTAGACAGAACATGCAACCTATCACCTATTATATATTCAGAAGAACTGTTTATGTCCATCTATAAGAGATAAAGGCTAAACAAGTCAGAGCTGAGATGGATTAGCTTGGAAGTCTAAGGAAAAGATCAGAGATACAGTTAGTTTTGACGACATCATGGCAATACGTATTTTAAGTAAGTATGCAAGATCTCAAAAATCATAATTTATTAGATATGCAAAAAGCATTTTTTAAGCTGTGGTGGCAGGTGACTGAACCTTGGAAACTTAAGTTGCAATTTTTAGACATATTCTGAACTTTGACCTGAATAGGTACTCAAAGTTTCCAAAAATCAATCATATGTCTCAGACTGGATATACAAAGCAAAAGGTGCCCTGTGAGAAATTTGGCCTGAAGAAATATTGAAAGAATTTGGCAACATTTTCCTCAGTTTTCCTGCTTATAGCAGATTGAAATGGTGGAGGTAATGAAATAAAATGAATAATAAAAATGATAATAACAAAGAGTAACAAAAGGGGGGAAATACTATTCATATTATGAAGTGTTTCATTTCTCATCTACCATCTTTATGATTTGTGGCCTTCTGAAAACAGAGAAATATCCTGAGTACCAATTTATTTCATTTAAACGTGAGCCTAGTTTATTTGTATTCTTCCATATCCCTTGCAAGTCAATAAATAGAACCAAGTTTCACAGGTTTCTCATCTCACCTACTGAGCGTCTTTTTCACTGAGATTATAAATGTGTTTGTCTGTTATCTTCAGAAATTTGCATGAATCACATTTACATGATAAGCTGTGTTCTACTGATAAGTCAACAGCCCTCCAGAATTTTCAAATCTTATCAAACAAAGCTGCCTCAGAAACTGAATCTCATAGCTATTAAAAAAGAAAAGAAAGGAAAAAAAAAAGAAAAACAACTGGCATTTTGCACCAAGTCCTATATATCATCTGAACAATTTCTAGTGCATTTTATTTTCAAGTAGCTCTTCTTCCTTCTGGTTGTTTAACAGTGTTATCCTGGTATACCTCTCCATTTCACAGGGTAAATGTTACATGATAGACATTCATTAATAACCAGTAGACGTGTAATAATTCACAATTTTTTCAAATTGATTTCGTTTCAAGAGAAACCACTAACCTAGCACAAAAAACTATGCTTTCCTTTGACAACAGGACAATATGTTGCTTTTCAACAGTACCAACATCTTGCCTCAGAATTCCTCTATTTCAGTGAGAATCTTTATCATTTATCACACAAAAATGTAGTAAAGTTCAGAGATACTAGAGATTCAGCCTTGATGTATTCCTCTTAAGTGACCAGTCATATAAAACTACAGCCATGCCTGTGCCACAGGACTCAGAAACAGATGCTTCACTGTATTGTGGAAGACGTATAAATTTATGTCCTTTTCATCCTCTGCTAAACATTGGCCAACACTAGCCAGTGGTGCCTATAACAAAAAGACTTGGTCATGTGAGATACCATCATACCAACTAAGATATGTCCCGTTCTGAAAAGGATATATGTAAGATGAGAATGGCCAAAGGAATTGATAGATAGACAAGACTTACTCATGCGATAGCAGTGGGCAGAACTTGTGTCACCTCACATTAGCTGACTAAGCATTTGCCAACAGAGAATGCCAAGTGTTTCCAGGCAGGTGTGGGGTGAATCTCCAGATATGAAGGGATAAAGATAGCTATCAAAGCTATATAAATGAAGCTTATTCCAGAAATGTCTATTTCTTTCTTTTCCTATTGACTACTGCTGGGCATTAGATCTCATATTCATTTCATAAATCACTCAAGAAAGGTGACATGAATTCTTCCTAAGGGTGAATATTTTGTCTTATAACAAGGGTCATTGCCACTGTCTGTTGTGCTGCTGACATTTGAAAGAGCTGTTCAGTGAAAATTATGGTGGCTGAGGGGATAGCTCTCAAAATAAATCAGTCAGTTCAACGTCAATTAGAAAGAGATATCTATGCTAATCTAGGGATTAATCTTCCTCAAATAGTTGCATTCTTATTACAGTCTTCTTTATTTTGAAAATAAATTTTGAATTCTTAATATAGTCTTTTTGTGTGCTTTAAGAAATTTATTTCAGAGACTAAATGTTTGATTTGAATTAATAAGAGATATCTTTTCTGAGAACTCATCTAATGAGGAGAGTTTCTAAAATCCATATCGTTCTAATGATTTTGAATCAGTTCTCTATATGGATGACCAAGTGAAAAACATGACGCTGTAAAATGGCTTCCTGACAATTTAGAGAAGTGAAGCTACTAGAAAATCTTAAGATCATTTTGCTTGTAGTGTTAGTTATTTTATCACTTGCAAAGTTACCGAGTAGCAAGTTGTTTAGAAATCAATCTATCCCCTTCTAAAATGCTAGATATGGTAATAATTGAATAAGAAATCGTTAATGATCTTGATAAATGAATTCTGATAATAAGCACTCAAAATTGACATTGACTTCTTTGGACTAGCTTATACATTTCCCAGGGGTTCGATTTTAATTTTATCTGTCTTGGGACTGAAGAAAATGAATCCCTCATTGATGCTGGAGGGATACTTTCCCAAAAAGATTAACTGTCCTTAAGAAAGAACTGGTCAAAGTAAACATACAAGAGGAAAGAGAAATATTATGCAAATTATTTTTCTGTGATATCCGTCCAGTCTATAGTGGAGGTATAAGATAAACAAACATCAGAACTTGGCTATTTTACTCCTGAATATATAGATAATATATGAGAATATTTTCACTTAAATACAAGTGTCTTTAATTCTATTTTGTGGCAGTGTAACAAAAGCCAGACTCTTACTGGGCTTTTGTTCATATTGCAAAAAAATTATGTTTGCATCTGTGGTCATTATGATGAGGCAGGCATTAAATTGCTATTATAATTATATATGAATACCATGGAGGAGGATTTAGTTCAGTGAATTCTAATTCTCTCTCCATTCATTTCACATATTATAACCTGACTGGAACCTGTTGACCTCCTGCCCACATTTTCAAAGCTGTGAACCTGAATTTGCCTATCCCTTGGCACAGTCAAAAACCTGTTGGTTCCCTGATGGTTCATCTCCTACCTTGTATCCATTGGTAACTTCAGTAGCTTTTTCTTGTCCAACCTAGACACTGCAGACTTCAGGGTATAGTTACATGATATAGTGTGTTCAGTAACAAAGTCTGCTTCAGAAAGTCCTGCCTGTGCACGGAGAGCCATTCACCCTTCCCCATGCTGCAGTTTTCTGTTCCTTCACTTTAATGGACACAACATTGGTCAGTGCCAAGATGGCTGAAATGTTCCATGCAAAAAATAAGGCTCCAAGAAATGGGAAGTGGCGTGTTTTAGCCTTGGGTTTACATTATGTCAATAATCTAGTGTTTAGTAGTTGTGGCAAATCATGCTGTGCAGGCAAGCATAAAACGCTGTGAGTGTACATACATATATATATATGTGTGTGTGTGTGTGTGTGTATAGATAAAATGACATGGTTTTGGTGTTGGCAATTAGCTACAACCCCCAAAATAATTGGATACGCACATTCTTGCACATTTTGGCAAATTCAGTGCACTTCAATATTTACTGCATTTCTTGATCTTTGCTGGTGTTTTGATTTATACCACTTTGATATGAAACAGTTGTGTACATCTTCCACGATTCTTTGATTAGATCACAATTTTGTGCTTTCAGCTTATTAAATCTCTTTATTTTTCTTTATTAGTACACAAATATGCATGAATATTATTTCCTGGTCTTCATATTTGTTCCAAGAAAAGAGTCTAATAAATGAATAAGAAATATTTTTAAAAATAATTTCTATTAAGAAAATCAGAGATTCAAAGGGTAGTCTTTTTATTAATTTATTTATTTGCTATATTATTAAATATTTCTGACTGTAGAGGTGATTTTTTATGTAATCTATCTGTGGTATATCTTCACCTCATAAATTCTTCGTAGGACATTTAAACCGTCATTTAAAAAGAAAGAAAATAATACCAACCAAACCTCAGGAATATCCATCATTTTGGTTTGGGCACTGATTAGGAGTCAAGCCAGCTGGAAGATTATCATGTTCACAGTGTCCTGTAATTACAGTAAAAAAAAAAAAAAGCATTTCTAATATACATCATAGCACTTAGTATAGCGTATATGCTAATAAAAATAATAATAGCCTTTCTCAAAGGATTTTACTAACTTCAGTCACCTTTGGTACACTACTACGATCTAGGTAAAAAGACTTTATTCTTCCTTTAAGGGATTTATTCACCTTGTGGGAAATTGAGGTGGAAATCAAGCGACTTGTCTGTCACTGTCCTTAGGCCTATGTTCAAACAATCAAATTATGCACTCTTTTCCATAGCTTATCACTATTCCATAAAGCAAACACTTCCAAAATCATTTTCTATTGAATGATATGATAGTTTTGTTATAGCTTACGAACTATAAATAATAAAGTAATCTTTCCAAATAAATTATATCACAGTAGGAGCAAGAGAAGCATCTTGTCTGAGTTAATCCATGATTTAGTCATGAAACAAAACATGTAATAAAGTATCTTCAAACATGAGAAATAATATGCACATACACACATACACACACACACACACAGAAATTACATATGGATTTGAAAAGAAAACGGTTGTACAACTAAGTTATTTTAGTACAAAGAATAAAATGCTTCAGGCTCCAGCTCTCTTTAGGTCCTCTTCACAGGAGCCCTTAGATCCTACTGCCTTGTGGAAGCTGACATAATAACTTATCCAATGCACTTTGCAGGTACACTGCTGGAGCTGCCCCTTCATGCACTGAGCTTTCAAAGAAGCACAATTTTATGTTAGTTTTTCCAGCAAATTTGAATACCCTATAGCTGGATGCTCAGGCATAGGGAATGGAAAGAAAATTAAAATATTTTAACTAATAAAAGAACTTTCTCTCAAAGCATGATATATGTCACAGAGCACCTTAAACTAAGCATGAGTTCCTGGGAATGGAAATTCCCTGTCTCACTCAGAAGGCTACATCTATACTTGGTAATGAGTCAGCTCGCAGCTCAGGTCGAGCAGGACAATTTGCTTCTCACTGCTCAGGAATGCGTGGATCTCTAATTTTTGTCACTTCCAGGCACGTTACCATGCAACATTTATATGGCGAATCTGTGTCATTGTGTTGTATATTTTACAAAACAGTTGTCTATGTTTTCTACAGGGAGTGGGATAAGAAGATAGAAACAGCTCCCGTGTCTTAGCAACCCCGCTAAAAAAATACTTGGCTAAACGAATCCGGCAGTAACGTGAATGTCAGAGACGCTAGCAATATAGGAAATCCCCTGCCAGTACTTGGCAATTACAACACAGAATAAATACAAACATGTTAAAAATATTCTGGAAAATCTGTGGCCAACAATCTAGGTATTAATAGATAATTGTGTATATTTGGGGAGGCGATGGAAAAAATATCTTAAATCTACTAATTTATATAAACTTATTTTGGAAATACTAAAGTAAGAATTAGAGAAAATATTTCCTTGAAAGGAAACAGTGTGAAAGAATACTGGAGCCAGTGCATTTAACCCAGACAGTGAGGAGGTATGAAAAGATAAAAGACCAATTACCATTTCCAAAGTATGGACAGAGAAGGAATACCCAGATGATGTGACTTTTTAGTTTTAGCCTGAGGAGCTGGAGTTGGCTTTCGGCATTCTTCTATCTGATGTTCACTTCGTGATGTTTATACTCACTGTGACCATGGTTGTCCTTTTTCACCTACTGGCACAGTCTCTTAACCTCCTGAATTTTCTCAAATTCCAACAGCCTTTTCATTCTTTCTTATCTTGTGCTGCAGCTCAAGGAATATTTCATTTTCAGTCATTTATTTGCTCAGCCTTTTTAAGGGCTTCTTCCTCTCTTTTTCTATCCCTTTGAGATGTCACTGCTCAGGTAGGGGGTGGCACCTCAGGAGGTCCATTCTGTATTTTACATACTGGTAAGGAAGCGGCAGATAAGAAAATTTGCATTATAGTTTGCATCGGAAGTGCACATGTGTTGCAATTTTGGAGTGTGGTTATGAAATGAACAAATGATATTTGAAAGAATATATTGTTAATGGCACTCTCATTATGTCATTCACAATGTATTATTTCTCCTTCTAATAGTTAATTGTTTTGGACTTTTACTGAAGACACATGGAAAACAAACAGCAAGCAAGAAACAAAGCAGATTTTTTTCAAATAATTATACTATCTTTATTCCTTTTTTATTTCTGAATTGAATTTTTTGGAATATATTAAGATCTTAAAGTTGTCTTTATTGTAGAGCAAAAAATGGGACTGCACAGTGATAAAAGAGAATGACAAAAATATCTTAATATTGTATCCTTTAGCTGAGAATACTGTTTTAACAGCAAGCCACTATATTTAGATTCATGTATTGTTGAATGATGCTGATGGCTGAAATTCTAGTGCCTGTCTCTTTCGATAACATAATGAAACATTGTGAAATGGTGCTTTACTATGCAAAGTGCTTGTAGAGAGGAAAGGAATATGAGGACATGCACTGTAATAAAAACAAGAGAATGGAATGGGATGAACTGTTGAATAGAACTTTGTACAGGTTCTTAGGCATAAACTTCTTATAAGCCCTCTTTTAGTAAGGAGAGATGTCTGTCAAGTTTAATATTGTGAAGGAAATCCTAGTCCTCATCAGCTTCTGCAACTTGGAAAACATTGGAGAATGTTTATAATAAAGGTTGTATGAATACTTTTTGAAATTATTCAAAAGCTGTCAAAGGAAATTCAGCCGGAGGACAAAATCTGGGATGAGATACTGGGCTTTGGAAAGAGATGCTAAGCATTTTTTTGAAGGAGCAATGAATTTAAGTTTGCCCCAAGATATTATGAATAATAGTTTACAGATCCCTGTTGTATGTGTAAGCTTGCAAAACAGTTATTTTAGGGCAACTGAGAAAAGATAGTCGATAAACCTTCAATGAAAGCTGGACACACAATACAGAGCAGTTTACCTTTCTCACAGCAAAAAGTGAAAAAAGTCATTTTTGTCCACAGTGATGAAGAACAGCAAACAAACAAAAAAGCTGTCAGAACACTGCTTGCAAATGTTTACATGATTTTAGGAGATATTTCATTCTGGAATGAGACACTGTCCACAACTGCCGGTACTAACCTGTACCTTCTGGATAGAACATACTGTGTACTGAATTGATTTGAAACTACATTAAACTGTCACTAGAAGCTCTACAATGAAATTAAAAAATTAATATTCTAAAATTATGTTTCTATATGTGCATTTATTGTATGGAAGTTTTATATTGTATTACAGGGAAAAAAAAAGTGGGACAAAAGCAGCCATTAACCCATTCTCAGTATTACTTTTAAATGTGTTTAATAAAATCCAAACTCAATATAAAAAGTCACAGTGATATGAACTTTCCTAAAGCAACTACCTTTAATAACTGACCTTCTTGAAATATGGAGTTTTAGGGAAATCTAAATTTCCACATTTAATTTTCTAAATTATGTGTGCTTTTAGCAGCATTTTTCTTTTTTACTGAAACTATGTTCAGATTTATTTTTGAATGAGTGTCTTCACAGTTTCAGCAGGTCTTTCATCTTATTTGCATTAAAGTGACAATAAAAAACTCACTCTACTGAAACTACTTCCCTTGTTATCAGCTTCTATTCACAGTGTGACAGACAGATGATAATGAAATCAGTGAAGTTTTCCTTTGATTTTTGCACTGAACAGAAAATGTGATGTTATTGTTTGGTGTAAAATGAATATAGACCATATTTATTACATTAAATATTGATGTGAACAGAACTGTGCTTTGTATATTTTAAGTGATCTATTTGACAACACTACCTCCATCAAATTTTTCATTAAAATATAAAATTCAAACATTGTTCAGAAATGCTACTGTATTTAGCCATAAAACAAAATTAAATTTAAGTTTGCAAACTGAGATGAATCCAGTCAATCAGAATGTAAGTTACAGGGGCCAGTGCCTAATCAGAAAATTAAAACATTTAAACTCAGGTTTGGTTTTGCGTAGTTATATGACTGCATATAGTAATTAGACTAACGCAGCGTTCTTGACTGTGCTTACAAGAAGTGCTTTCTATTGCCTGTAACAAGGTTTTGAGGGAAACAAGCTGTTTGCTAACCAGTATTTTGTGACCCAAAGGCCATACACCCAAGGCACAGGGCCTTTCAAAGGGGTACATAGCAAGAAAGGAAAGTCAAAAGCAACATACCAAAAGCAGAGATGAGGAAGAAAGGAAATGTAGCTTTTATCCATACAGGCGTCTGCTTGGACCTAAGTACTGAGGCCTTTTGTTGTGCTCCCAAAAGGAGGCCTCCTGCAATTTACTTCTGGAGCATACATATACCAGAAGCAAATAAAATGCGAAGATCTCTTATCCTGTCTTGGACACTTGGCCACTTTTTCTCTTGTAAGCATTAAATATATGGTGCTGTGAAACTGAGGTTGGATTCATTTTTTCACTTAAAGTTGGGAATGGCCTTTTTGTTTGCTCAAAGAAAATTACTCAAATTTCATTTTGAAATTCATTTTTTAATTTATTGGAAAATTACAAATTGCTTTATATGTTAATTCCCTGAACCTTTCCTGTGCAGAAAGCATATTTTGGAGAAATTAGCTCCACTGAAGACTTGTTATGTATAGAAGTAAGTGCTTTAAGATAATGGTGATTAATTTTTAATGTCATGACCAGTTAGCAAATTAAAACTTGTTAATTTCTGATTTGGTAACTTGAGACTGTGTCAAAGAAATGGACATACTCTTAAAGCTAAACTGATGATGTTACTTCAACATTTATCACAGGCATTTCTGTATATTATTTCAGAAAAAAAACTGATATTAAATGAACACACAAAAGTCTAACTACTTATTTTAAAACAAAACTGAAACACTATTTTTGGTTTATGCACCAAAAAGCTTTTCCTCATAACTTTGGAAAGAAGAAACAATCTTGCAATTTGCTACTAGGAAAATAAAATTTTATGCATTGACTAACAGTAGGGAATCTTTTATTTCCTGTGCAGTAGGTGGAAGCGGATCTGGAAGACTTGATGTTCCCACAGAAGAAGTTAGTGTTAGTGCACTATCTGCGATATACAGTGGTTGAACTAGAACTGAGATGTGTCTCTTGGTGGAAGGATGCTATGGAAAAGTTAAATACTTTATTTTGTCTCTTTAAAAATTAATGCCTTCTCTGTTGTTTGCAGCAGTCCTAGATCATATTATATATAGTGATATTATACATAGTAAGTATAATTACTCTATTTTCTCCAGGAATTTGAATTTCGTGTCGATTATCTTCCAAACTTTACTTTGAATTTTTTTCTCTTGAATATTTTTGGAATACCAGCAGACTGAAACTGAGGGATCTCTCCTGCATCCTTACTAAAAAGATTGCATTTTTTCAACCAATTAAAAAAATAAAAGGCAGATCCAAGAAGCTAAAATATGTCCACACAAAACAAGATTTAGTAATCAGTAAATCAGTAGCCACTTTGTCTTGAAGCTATCTCAATTCTTCTGGCAAGTGAATGTTTTTCTTTTTCAGTTCTTCTTGAGAATCTCCTGCCAAAACAGAATTTCAAACAAGAAATGGAGACAATAGCACCTCTGTATCCCCTGTAGGCATAGAAAACATATATCCATAGCCATGTTTAGAACCTACATCCCACAAAACAATGGAAGAGGGTCTCTTACAAAGTGTTGTCATAGCTGCAACTCTGTGAAACACAGAGCTTTTTATATAATTAGACTTCTGGTTGGAATACTGTCTACAACCCAAATTCAGATCCACTCTTCTTAGAGAAGTTCCTCATAGCTCTGGGTGAAGTTGTGTAGTAAAAAATTAGGGTAAGGAAAGGTCTAATTTTAGCTAGTGCTGGTTAGAAAGTCTGACTCTCTGGTCTTTTGATCAGCACAATTCATTAGGAAAAGATGTCGTACATCTCATCCTTATACGACAAAAAGTCAAGCTGCAACTAGTGCCTGTACCAAGACTCATGAGGTATCCCACATTCACTAGTATAGAAATAGCCTGTGCTATCTAACCTTATCCATTCTTCACCAAATTCTTCTCCTTGAATGTCTCTGAAGTGACCATAACATTTAAACTATATTTTACATTTACTAACATTTAAACTACAATATTATCTTTAAGGAATATAGATTTAACTTGTAGTCATGTTTATTTTGCTTTCCTTCTTGCTGAGTTGTTTCTATATAGCTCTGTGGAGTGGTGTGTGTATATCACTTCCGGAAAAAGAAAAGGTCTGAGGACTAAAGGAACGATTGTACTAGCTATCTCCGGCGTTCCTACATCACCCTCCCGTGCTCAGGATTTAACCTGACATATTAGTAGAACAGTTAGCAAGCATACAACTTATGTCATTGTGTTTACCTCAGGTATTAGGATTCTACTATATGGAAAAATACAGGAATCAGTATAGAGATAATTCACACAATGAAGATATATTTACTCTGAAATCTTTTATAGCATTTATAACACCTTTTTCAAAATGCTTTCAGGGTGCATATATGTATTCTCATAGCTTCACCACTGCTTACCAGAAGGAGAGTGATTGCTATAAATCATGTTGCCGAGTCAAGGCTAAACACTAAGTGCTATTAGCTGGACAGAACCCTTCACCTGGGAGACGAAATATCGTCACTACTTGTTCTTCAGATAATTTTTCTTGTGTTGAGCAAGTACAACTTCAGCCTTTTATGAAAAAAAATAAATAAAGACTGTTGGAAGAGTTTTATTTAAAAAGAGTTTTTAGACTCTGACACGCCTTGCAAGAGTAATTAAGCATGCCTTTTAGGGCCTCTGAAAAAAGAAACAAAGCTGAAACAAATATTACACCTTTATGCCCATTCATCATCACAATTTACTTAGTGATTTCTTATAAACACAAATCTAAAAAGGTTGCAGAGAAGAGCTCTCTAGTAGTCCAAAGCTTCACGGCTGAATACTGGATATATTTCCACTAACTCTCAATTACCTGGGTAGGCCTGAACTTATATGAATGACACAACTCTATAAAAAAACCAAAAGCTTCAGGAAATATAGGATAACAAGCCTTCAAAGTGTGGCTTTATTTGGAATGAATACATTCATTTTAGAAGAAAATTCCAGAAAAAAAGTTTAGTTTTAGATGGATAGATATCTTTTGCTTTGACAGGCATTGAAATGTTTCATTTTTAGTTGAACATTTTTTTTTATTTTGTATTTTTTAGTGAATATCAGAGTAAACAGTACTTTCAAAATGAAAAATCAAAATAATATGTTCTGAAACTTGAAAATACGTATACTTCAACCTTTTGAGAATTTTCTAAGGCTTACTTCCAAATGAAATTCCACTGCAAGTAACCCAATTTGCAAAATACTTTCGTTGCAGTAGAAGTAATACCTACTGTACCTCAGACTAAACTTTCAGAGATATGTTATTCTGTCAATCTTCCAGGTCATTTATGTCTATGTAATCAGATTTCCTTCTTTTATTCAGTTTTTTAAGCCTTCATATATTTTCTTGAGTCCTTCAGGATATTTGGGCATCTTACGCATTTATGCTAGAGTCTCCTTGCTTTTTGGAACTGGAAGAGATCATGAAGAGTTCTTTAAGAGTTTCCCTTGCCCTATTCCCTATTCCCCTATTTCCGCTATTCCCTATTCCCTTTCCTTCCTATATTATCTGCATTGTTTAGTTTTACAGTGAGTAAGGCTGTCATATGGCTGTGTATTCAGCAAGCTGCTTCTGAGTAAAGTCATTCACCATATCCATGAAAAAACTGCCAGCTTTGCTTTTTGATTTGTTGACAGGTAGGGTTAATTTTCAAAAGTTGCACCTAGAATTTGCATTTTTCTTCCTTGCCTTCTATAAGACAGTTATGTTGGGCTTACTAAAAAAATAAATTTTACTATTATGAGCAATTCAGTACCAAAGCACCTGTGGTTCTGCCTTGTTCACCATTAAAAGCATTTCCACTAGATGTTTAATTTTCAAACATAGGGAAAAGAACAGTGAAAATGTAAAACTGATTTTTAAACATTTAATTCAGTGCATGGAAGTAGAAGACAGAAACGTTTCACTTTGATTTGTAAACTGAGCAAACCTGATGTGGGAACCACTTGGAAAGAACTGAGGTGGAACATCAAAATGCTCTTCTTTGCAGAATCATTTTTCTGACCATAGTCCAACTTCAGGTTCATACCAGTTTACATCTAGATAATTAAAATCTCCCATCAGTATTGCTTTTCCTTTGTCATGGGCTCTTTTGATTTCACAGGCCATTTCTTCATCTTTATGGCACTTTGATCTGGTGGTCTATAACAAATTCCCAATATAAATTTAAATTACTGTAATATCCATTTTCCTGGTGGAGCGATTCTCACTTACCTCCAGTCCTGTACACTTCTCTCAGGTTAAGTACGTGCAGTTCTGCCTCTATATGTAGACCAAGGATTTCCAGAGTCTTTTATTTCTCCATAAGAACCTAAATCAAGGCTAGCATGTCCGTCATACATTATCATACAATAATATGATTAAGATATTATTTAATATTATATAATGATTTTTCCTGTTTCCTACTGAGGTTATTGAAAATATTTCCATTTGCTTTAATTGGAAGTGGTTTGGGCTCTAAATTTTGCCTGGGAGATACTGTAAGATTTCAGTTATCCTAAAGACATTGACAGTTCCTTCCATGAGTCTCATTCTCTCAGCAAGAATAGTCTAGATAGTCTAATTTCTCTTATCTAAACATTGCTGTGAAGTAAAATACATTTTTAATTTTAAGTCTTTCTTCTGTCACAACCTAAACCCAGTGGACCACATACTTTAAGTTGTTTTAAGGCAGGCTTCTTATCTTCCTACTAATGCTTTTTAAGAAAAAACATGCATGTTTTTTCTAACTTTTCTGAGAGAATGCTGAGAGATAATTTTTTGTCAGTTTAAATGACATTATCCTGCCAGCTGTCTCAGCTAAAAGCAAGACAGCAGGTTTTGGGAGAGAGAGAGAGGAGAGAGAGACTTTTGCTAGCAAAGGACTCATTTCTATACTATTTAGTAACTTTCGTTAAACACATTCCTTTTACAAAACATATTGACTATCTAAGGAATTGACTTTGTATGTCATTGCATCTGCAATTATATTGCAGGAAGACTAGAAGAACTAAAAATCCTTTCTCCACAAATTGAATTGGACATTGTTTGTGGTTGTGGTGTTCCACACAAACAAGAAATAGATAACAATTTTGATCTCTAACAGGTATTCTATTAGCATTTAAGTCAGAAAAAAACAAAAACAAGCAAAGAAACAAAAAATCTCTCCGTCCTAATGTTTAAGAATAAAAACAACATAATTGACTTTTAAAAAATTAAAGCACTGGCTCTACAAACAATTAAGCATGTAAGAGAGATGCGTTTGTGAGCAGTTTCACTGATTTCAGTAAGATCTACAAAAGTCCTGATCCAATTGCCAGTTAGTAAAAAATGATTCAGATGTTTTGAAAGGAAAGTGAATAAGAGTCATTTAATACTAAAAAGGTCCATCTGTCTAGCTGTTTACAAGATGGAAAACAATGAGCTAGCATTTATGTAAATGTTGTATTTAAACAATCATGTTATTTATGAAGCTAGACTTTGAGGACTGCTAGATTTTCGTTGTCATTGTTGTTTCTGAGATACTGAGATGTTATTTTACCATGAGACCTTGATGATATTTCACCTTCTGAAGCTATTATGTACACTTCATGTCTAGTGTACTAAAATACTTGACAATATTGGAAAAAAGGGAACTAGAACAAAGTTAATGATACTATTATTCTTAAAGAATTACTTTTTTATTTTCCAGCTTTCTAAAAAGACTGTTATGCTAAAGAGGTATGAAGGGCCAATGAATGTTCTTTAATCACTGTAGACAACATTTATCATTACACCAGATTCTAAATTATATTTGCTCTCTTTCATATTTTGTTTAGGAGTCTTCAGATAGCTTCTGCAGTTCCATCCAGAGAGATTCTAAGGGATTTTTGTTTTTTTCATGAAGAAAGTTTTGCTTTAGAAATTAACTGTAAGCTATTTCACTTATTCTTTGTTACTTTAATGCAACTCCTCAATTTTAAAAGCACTTACGTTCAATCCAAAACATTGGAATTACATCTTTAGGATTCTAGTCATCCTCAAGAGGTTTCTCAACTCATCTAAGTAATAGACATGAAATAGAAGAGCAATCCACTTTTATAACTGTACAGGAGAGAACTGGTGGAATGTTTCTGATTGCTTGTTAGTGTGAACATAGAAACTTGAGCACCAGATATTCACATTAAAAAGATTTGGTTGTCAACACAATTGACAACTTTCCACAGCAGAGAATTTAGTAAATCATAGCATAAGCAAAGTGACACATCATTTATACTGAGAAGTCGGTTACCACTGACTTATGGATAAAACATCAATTACAACCAGTATTTGCTTCTGTTGGTGGCTGAAGGATAAACTTGATCAGCGGAGTGACTTCTTCCTCTGTTGAAATAACCTGCTTCAAAGCAGACTCAAACTGCTAGTTCACAGGAAGCTGCTTTATAGGTTTATAAGAAAACTAAACAATAATTTTGATCAATAATTGTTGGGTTAGCTGAAGTATTTTCGGTCTTTCAGAATGGATATAATTTTTTTCCACTTTTCCAATTTTTCATTTTTCCTGAACCTTCTCAGGTGCATGATCATGTGTGAAGAAATTGCTTGTCAAAGATGTTCAGAGTTCCAGGTCTGAGACTGAAAGAAAAACTCAGGCTGCAATTTCTCCACAGATATTTACATCATGAGTAAAATATGGGGGGAGGGTGTGGGGGGAAAGGACCTGAAAGGCTGATTCTTAGATACTTAGTAAATCCTGAGAATATGCTGTCAAATCCAGTAGTCTTTCATGGTTTAATGTGAGTCTTTACCTTCTTCACTGAAAAGAGTGTGAAAATATGCAGGCTGTGAGACAGGCTGACATATTTTGATGTGGTTGTATTACAGTTGGTTTTGACAGGATTTATTTACCAGTACTTTTGTGTTCCTGATGAGCTGCATAAATATAGGATTTGATTTATTTGTGGCAGTTTCTAGGATACTTGGTTCATGACATTTGATAGGTGAAGATTCTACCAGGCTTTCCGTCCTGACTTTGCTGTGTCCATACGTCTAAGGATTCATCTTGTTTTTGACAGGCTTGATTCAGGGTTTTTAGGAAAAAGCATATTGTTTTCAAGGTCCAGCCCAGCTCCTACCTCTTGCAGAGTGCTTTGCTTTCTGTAGGCCAGACTAAGACACCTTTTAAGGATATTGATCAGCAGGTTGATGACATTAGCTGTGTCCTAACATTTAACAGATAATGCCCATCTTCTTCCTCTCCCCAAGTGAGATCTTAAAATAGGTGACAGAGAGAAAAGAAATTGGGAGTCAGCTAATTTCAGCAGGACCACAATAGGTAGGGGGCATCTGAGAAGCTCTTCCAGATGAATGAAAGAGCAAGCCAGTTCTATTTAAATGCTGAATTGGAAAGAAATGAGTCTTTGTTAAATAATAACGTACCTTATTCTGTCTCACTTTGAATCATTATAAAACACAATGGAGGTTTAATCTTGAGTCTGAATGTCATGTTCTTTACTATGCAAGTAAATAAATAGTATAGATCTGTCAATGTCTAGTGACTTGTTTTCCTGTCCTCAGAGATGCAAAGGCTGACAATGAACTCTGCTTACTAGATAACACAAAAGCTATCAAACAGGAAAGGAAAGGAAAGGAATAAATACACACAGACATACACAAATTCACTTTTACATTGGTTTTTATTTATCCAGCTTCAAGATCTACTACTGTGAAGTTTTTTCTTTGGTTTGGTTGTTTTTTCTTGCTTTTTTTATGATGCACTTCCTACACATTATGGGCTATTATACTGTCAGAATATAACCCAGAGTCATATGGGACAAATGCTAACACATACACAGAGGCATATGCATGACTGTGCTGCTAGTACATGATGTGAATTCTCTAAAATATCTCCTGCTGTTTCTGAAATGTTGCTGATACTAAATCAACCTGTGACAAGCAAGACTGCAGTGGCATTAATCCAAAAAAACTGTTTCAGGGTGGGAATACGGGCATACTCAAGCACCTGTAGAGTCTAGGACTTCTTACTTTTTGTCCCATATACCTCTGTACTGCACTGTACTGTCTAAATTCTAGACGTTGAACTAGCTGAAGCGATTATCGTTTTGTGTTACTTTTCATATCTAGAACATGTCATGTCTTAATCCATATTTTGGTCCTTTGGTCCTACCAAAATAGAAATAATTAACCAAGAATTAACTCTCAGTAGGATGGGAGAGGGCATGATGGCATATTTCTTATTTATTTCAGTCTGTGTTCTTGCTTAAATGCCATAAAAAGGAAATTTACCACAGGACTATGCTTAACATTCACTCCATCCCCCAGCCAATATTTTTATCAGGCATCGGTGTTGTTCTTTTTTTCCTGTTAGATCGCTTATTTTTTTGAAGCATAAGCAGAAAATCCAACATCCTCAACACACAATTAGCAACATGCAATCAACTTACAAAGTAAAGAAAACAGTTTTCTTTTCGTTTTGTAACTGATAAGACATTTTCTTGCCAGGAGCTTTGCCCTCTCTTTTACAATTCTTTTATCTGTAAATTAACTCATTTAAACACTGGTGGGACAAAAGTCTGTCATTTACATAACAAGGAAAAGCAGATAAATTTCAGCAGTGCCCCACCTACTGTAAAGTATTAATACTATGCTTCAGCAGTCTTAATTACTTTGGTGACCTTCTTAATTTAACAGATTTGACTTTCTCCATTTGTAATTTTGCAGCAATAATTGGATAACTAGGCAATGCATGTACCTAAACAAATTAGGGCTTTCTTAATAAAACTTGATTATTCACAGTTCATTAGACTTAAAGCTGCATTTTAATATTAATTGCAATTACTACTGTAGAATGTCATTCAGAATTAAATATTATGCTCTATTTTTACATTAAATTTATTCAGAATATTAAAGAGCTGTATATAAATTAATATATTTTAAATATACTTAAATTATAAATGTAAATATTTAATTTTAATATAAGAATAAATAAATAAATATTTATAAATTGTCCCCAAACCTTTAAATTCCTTGAAAAATGTCTCTTCATTTCAATAATATCAAATAAGTTAGTCTGAGATTCATTTTCCTTGTAGCCACCTTATACGTCTGCAGTAATTTTGACTTGAAATTGCATCAGTAAAAATCATAATGCTGAACAATATGATTTACCTATTATTATTAAGGTCCAAAACAATATGATTCATTACTTGATTAATGTGTTGAAGGTACTTCTTATGAAGCTGGAATTTTTAAATGCATTTAAACAAGTGTAATCCTATTCCTAGTGATAACAGTGAAAGTTATATCACTGACTTCAGTAAGAGGAATATGTGACTAAAGAATATTTCAGAAAATTTATTTCTTAAGCAAATATTTTTAAGAACATGTGTTCTATAAGGTTTACCGATATTTTACAGATCTATATTACAGGGTCATTTTTGAAGTTGATTAAAGGTTTGTTCCCAAAATTGAAACTTGAGCCAACTTGTTATAAGGTAATTTAAAGTTTACATTGAATCAGAAATGTTAGTGTTAAAATCCTGTTGAAGGAAAGGTACGTGTGTGTGTGTGGGGGGGGGGGACCTCCAATAGTAATGCTCCATTTCATCATAAGCCTCACAGTTTTCTGTTACTCAGTTCGTTTTGTTAAAGTTTTGCTTATTGTTTTGAGAGATTTCTACAGTGGAGATCAGCTGGATAGTTTTCTGAATATTTTAAAGCATTTTTTAAACTCCTGAGTATCTCTAAGCAAAGTATGAGTAGAAAAATCTCATGCATCCCAATGCAGGCATTATGCTTGAAGAGAAAAATAAAATAAAATAAAATAAAATAAACATCGCCTGCCAACTTACTCTTGAGAAAATATCGGTATACTTTTTCCTAACTTTAGTTTTCTGTGAGCATTCATATTCATGAAGGCAAAGGGTCAGTTGCATATATGACTTAACTACAGGACATTTTTATCCTAGATCCAAATCTAATTGAGGCAGCTGAAATGTGAACATATCTTGCTTATCCCTGACCTACAATTTCTGTCTATTCTAAAAGTGAGAATTAGTTTGGTCACCCTGCTGTCAGCCCAGGGCATCTTCTGACAAGAGATTTCTAATACACTGAACAGCACTTTACATTAAGTGGTACTAATTACTGGGGCTGGGTAATCGGTTTGACCAGAAGTTTGAAGCATGACTACAGACTATTTGAGGCTTCCAGCTGGAACTGCTGGCATAGTCCCTACTGTTTATTTTGTTATTTATGAATTCCACAAGAATGGGAGCCCCAAAAACTCAAATTTTCTCCAATGTATATCTTTGTGTTGCCATTAAAATCAATACAGTAGCTATAATAAACAGTGTACTTCAATCTATATCTGTTAAAAGAAAGTCAGACTTTTAAAAAAACTTTAATAAATAAGGACTAGAAAAAGTTTGGGAGAAAAGCCTCAGGAGTTTTCTGCTCCCTAAAAAGATGTTCTTCCTGAAGTACTGCATAAGAAGGCAAGGCACATTTAATTTTTACCTCTGTCCTGACTTCCCATGGGTAAGTTGCATATATTTATGTTGTGATTGCTTCTGCATTGATATAATAGAAATAGTGGTTTCCTACTTCAAAGGATCTTATGTCAATACATGCATCAGTGCTTTTAAAAGCACCATGAGTTTGAGGATAAAATAAATTATTATTAACTAACATTACTAGTATTGTTATACAAATTATGTTTGTCTTAAAGAAAAAACAAAGTTAATAAAAATCAGAACTCCAGACTTTGTCTACATTTGATACCCGTGAGACTGAGAATACCTCCTCCCAGAATATTTTCAGCTTTCTGCTGCTTCCACCCTGTTCACATTCTATCTCTAATTGTGAACTGCTGATCTACTCCTGAAAAGGCTTCAAATGGATTTTCCTTAAAGAACAGATGCTAGTATAGCAGAAGTGCATAGTTAGTAAAAGATGCCTATACACGTACTCTGGCTTTCACACATAAAGTACCAGTCAGTATAACTTATTGTTTTGTTTTGTTTTGTTTTGTTTTCTCCTATTTTCAGGGAGGGCAATTTGTTTTGTTTTGTTTTCTTTTCTTTTCTTTTCTTTTGTCGGGTTTTTTTGCATGGTACTCTATGTGTAACTTAGATCTGTGAGCTTAATTCCGCCACTGTGTCTCCCTACAAGTAAACTCTTACTGTGCAAATTAACAGTAGACTTGAACTTAGTAGAATACTTGGTATGGGGTTCATCTGATAAACACTATAATACAGATAGATAGACACTACAGGGTCTTTTCTGATACCTTGTAAGCTGTCTTTACAGCTAAAGGACTGAAACAAGCACTTCTAGGCCATTATTCATCTAATTCTGAAGCAGCCACTTGCATTGGATCAGGTGACTTGCACCCTAAACAAACTATTTCAAGTCTGAGAAAGAGGAGCACTCAGGCCTTGGACAGGCAATTTAGCTATGTTAATAACGGAAAAATGAAAACCAAATTCTCTCTGTTCTGTTAAAATGAAGGCTACACTGTGCCTTTGACAGGATGTTGTAAGCCATCAAGAATTTTTAAGTTACTAGTTGTGTTGTATACATTAATGTAATATTTTGTTGAATATTAGAACAACTTTTTTTAAGTATAACATAATTTGCAGTTTGAGCTCACTGTGTTAATTTCTAAAACAGATACCTTTTTTGTCAGTTTTTTTTTTCTGTTGTAAAACCTGTCCCTTGTGCAGCAATATAAATGGAGGCCTGTTTGTTATTTACATCTACATTGCTTGAAATTTTTGGAGCTTGATTCAATTGCCTAAAAATGGGCGTCTGCTATTATTTCAGCTGAGCCAGCCTAACCTACCATTTAGCCTCCACCTGCCACTGTGGAAGGATATGGGTATCATCATGTTCCTCTGGGTCCACATGATACAGGTTATGGGTAATCTGTTTGGATAATGGCTTATTCAAGGGCAAATGTCTAAAATAGTTTATATAATTCCATTGGTACTGCAGCTATCTGCAGATGGGTGGCAGGATTGCTCCCCTCTTATAGTTGCAATAAGAAGGTCCAAGGTCTCTAAACGAAGTTTTGGAGGGAAATTAGAAATTTAATTTTGAAGCTATGAACTGAAAGGTTCCTGGCTTGCCTACTGCTTAGAGTACTAGTGTAGATTTTCCTAAGCTCTGTAAATGACTCATTTTTCACTAGCATCCAAAGGTCTGCGCATAGATAGAAAGATCTCTTGGAAATACTGATCAGCTAAACTTGTAACTATCCAAGTTCATAAAACAAAGTATTCTTTTCCTTGGGAGTTTGATACAAAGAGATTCTCAAAACATACTTAAGAATTTAATCCCACAAAAAACACAATCACACAAAATTTGAGGGTTTTTCTTTTTTTGTAATAATGCCAGAGGTGATAGTAACCCTGCTTCAAATACTGATGAAATGATTACTGCATGTATCCAGTGTAACTCTGTCTTCAAACTGAGAGAAATTCAAACTCTTATCTTCCGCTTGTGGAAGATAAACATTAGATTAAAAGCTCTTTTGGGGAGAGAGAGAGGCAAAAAAACAGAGAGAGAGAGAGATGGTGTGTATGCAAATACATGATGCTATATACTTCCGTGAAACACATGATACTTAGACACTATGATAATGCAGGACATATACAAACACTGTATTTTCAAATGGAGTACATACAGGTCATATAGTAGTAACGGATGCTGTATTAGAACTTAAAAAGTTATCTATTCCACCTCCTTGTTCTTGTATAAAATAAATACCTCTAGATCTCCCTGATTTGCTTTTTTCTATAGATGACCAAAGCTAATGATTGTATTGCTTCCGTAACTAGCTTGTTCCTCTCCTACTTTTGTGGTTAGAAAGGTTTGAGCTTTTTATTGCTTTGGCTTGTTTTTCTATTATCTAGTCTTAAACTTTCTTTATACAAAGTATATATATATGTGTATGGGTTTTTTTGTTCCTTTAGTGGTGAGAGAACAGTTTACCACTGTCTCTTCATAGTATATTTTTGCACAACAGAAGATTTTGATTGTTCCCCTCTGTCCTTTTCTCCAGAATAGGGAAATCAAACAAACAGCAAACTCCTTGCCTATTTCAGCTTCTCTATTAGATAATATTTTGCAAAGGTTTTATTAACCTTGATCTTTTCATTCAGAGTGTCTTTTCATCTGTCAACATCTTTCTAGAAACAGATTGCCCAAAACTGGACATGGTTCTTGAACAGAGAATCAGCCAGACACAGAACAGCAGTGTGTTTATGATATGCAACTTAAATAAAACACTTGTTAATACATCTCAGAGAAAGATTTGTCCTTTGGGAAACAAAAAAACAACCAAACAAAACCAACCAACCAACCAGCCAAACAGGAAATGAAAACCCCTCAACATTTTGACTAATATTCAGTTATACTACTTCTGGGTATTTCCTTTACATGAAAAAAAAATCTACAGCTGGCCTGAATTTTGACAGCTCCTTTGCAAGCACTGTGGAAACATATATTTCAGGTATGAAAATAATAAGCTTTTTTTCACAGTACAACACTGTTTCCTTAGATAAGTGGGAAATTATATTGCTGAGACTCAAGATGCTAAACAGACCTTTGCAACAACTAAATGTAGTCTTATTTCTGACAAAATCTAGTTGGGAAGTACTAACTTAGAGTTAACTTACATAAAGAAAACTAATTAAGAAATGACAGTAGAACAATTTCAGTGTTATTGCAGTCTGAGAAAACACAAAGAATGGGCTGCATCTCCCTGGCTTAAAGGCTAGGAATTCATTCAAAGTTAATTGTCTACCTGAAAAGACCCAGAGTGGGAGTCAGGCTAAGATTAAGACAACTAAATTTTTTCTAAATTATGGTTTGATGCCTAAGGTTTTATTATACTCCACAGAGGTCTCCAATTCAATTCAATTGTCTGAAAACAGAGCTAAATGCCATTTGGGATGTTCTAGATATCTGATGCTAGCTTCAAAAATGGCACTTCAGAAAGCATATAGGTCCCATGTCATACAATGCGCATACAGCACTGTACTTCGGATTCTGTACAGTAGCTCAAATGCCAGTAGATGCCTGTTTGGACAACTGCATCTAATCCTGAGTCTCAAGCAGCATCACATCAGTAATGACTGGACAGACTGGTGGTCGAAGCACTGTTGTGGGATACAGGACACAGCTCAAATGTCTTTCTTTAATTAGGGCAAAATGGGAATACTCCAAATCTGTATTTTTAAATTTGTTTTCTCTCTTTTCTATCCTTCAGAAACATACAAAAGGGCTTGTACTTATGAGCAATAAATATGAATTATTAGATTATCTTTTTAAAATAAAATAGACTTTCTCAGAGTCATTTAGACGATAGAAAATAATATTTAAGTGAAAACATTTTTGATTTTGTGATTCCTGCTTTCCTTGCTCACAAAATAAAAATCCAACATTGTATTGTATCTATAATGTTGACAGTAACCTATATACACACATCAGCATTTTATAATGTAATAAAGAAATTTGGATGGTATACTTATAGAAAGAAACTTGATATTAAAAAACAGGATACTTCTGTGAGTGAGAAAGGAGGTGGCTATGGGGGCATACCTAAACATATGGACTTTTAGTTATTTGAAATTTCTAGAATTTCTAGAATTCAAGTATTTCATGTACTTCCTATATTAAAAATAATAAAAATTATTATGTCATTGTAAAACATTTAAAATCAAAGGCAAGTGCAACATAAAGTTAGAGAAATAAAGTAATAAATCACATGTATCCAGTATATTTTAGAAAATATTGTATTTCTCTGTAAGCCAAATATGACAACCACATTTTCATGTCAAAAATACATTCGCCTTGGACTGGCCACACAAAGAAAGGAATATGACCACAGCAGAAATAATGACAGAGCTGTCAGCAGGCCTATACCTGGAAATTGCAGTTTGTTCCTAAGGAACAGAGCACTCCACCAAATACACTGGCACTTGACAGATATGCTGTGGTCTAAGAATAATTAAAGTTGCACTTGCTTTCTTACCTGACAGCTCGTTTGTCGATCTGTTTCAGGGTCCAACCATGCAAGCTGGTAAGTGCTTTCTGCAAGGCCACAATAGCTCTCAGCTTCGAAGTACTCTCAGAAGGTATTCAGTAGCTAAATCTATATTGGTTCAGAGCATGTCTTGTTCATACAAAACATCTTCTGAAGCACTGCGCTGAGGGCGATGTTGTGGCACATATGATGCTGCTGCAGCCGTATCTTCTATGCAGAAATGCTGATTTAAATTTGTTGCTTGCAGATGATTTCTGCAGCTCTCCTGATTAGAATTCCACCAACTTTGGTGACTATAACCAATTTTTTAATTTCCATATTTATTTTATATATTTTAAATTATGTTAAGTGATCATTTATGACACTGAAATGTATGTTTTTGAAGATTTTAATCTTTAAACATTCAAGACAGTGTATGAAATGTTCTTTAGTTAATCTCAAGTAGAAAATTAAAAATGTGTGTATATAACCACTATATATATATATGATTGTAGGCAATATGGAGTGAAAAAAAGTTATAATATCAGATCTAACTCCATTTCCATTGAAACAGATGGGACTCACTGTGGTTAAGAGCTGTCTTAGACTTAGGCAAATATCTCACCTCCTTTAAAGCAAAGATTCACCTTACCTATTGAAAAAAATACTATTCACTAAGTAATCAAGGCACGGAAATTATTTACGTAGGAAATAACTATCTTAGAAACAAAATCTTTGACAGGTTTGCCACTGAATAAAAATAATTATTGCAAAAAAATGCATATCAGCATATTCTTTTAATACTGTTATTGTAAATTAAACAATTTTTATTCAATAGAGGTTAACATGCCAAAATTTACATAATATTCATTTTCTATTAATTATATAGCAATCAGGAAAGCTGATAATCAGTTTCATTTCTTTTACTACACTTTGCTACAAAGGTAGAATTTCCAATTTGAAAAGAACATTATATAATGGAGTCCTTTAGGCAAAACCTGGTTACTTCAACATCGACTTTACACTTGAGCTCATCTACTTACAATTCTGTTTCTCAAAGGCTAAAACTTTTAGCACATTATTAAGATAGGTTATACCCTTGTTAATCTCATACTCATTTCCATGATACAACTCTGCTTGTTCTGCAGGCTGAGTCTAGCAAGGGAAAGCTTTCAGCTAGCATTTAAGCTCATGCATCCTATCAGAGAAAAATGACTTGCCATTAGCATTAGTTGTTACCATATTAATGAGGGACCACTTGAAACAGTGAAAGCCAGGGAATTTTGTGTAGAAAATAAATAATTTTGTTCTTACATGTGACTAGTGCAAAAAGAAAACTGTGTAATCTGTATTTATTCTCTCAACAACCCTATATCGAATGTACTTATTTTGCTAGTCAAAAAACTGATGGTGATATTTCCTAACTGCCAGTCCTGCAAATTCATTATAAAATAAATAGATAAAGATGGATTCTTTACTTCTCCTTGATCATCTTTAATAAGAAAGGTTCCAGTGGGTGAATTTTATTTTCAGTAAATTTTGAAGTTTGAGTTACACAGTTGTTAACCAGGAAGTTTTCAATTAAAAGAGAAATATAGATTTCAGAGTGAGTTTAGCATTCAACATCTGGAGGGAAAAAGAAACACACTTGATTAAAAATAAATGGACCTCATTTAGAAAAAAAGACAAATTTGTAGATCTTGTGGCTGGGGTTCCACTCCATAATATAGACATCTAGAAGCAGGCAAATAAATGTAAATATCTATATGAGAGCTCTAAACTCTTATTATAATCAGTGCCAATCCAGAACTCCATACGATGGCCTAAACATAAACATTTAAATCAATTTGAAATGCCCTAAATATCAGGCCTGTTTACAGAACAGGCCCAAGATGCCTGTAGGTCTTGCGTTATATATGTCAGCCCCATGTGGATGTTTCAAATGAGAAATCTGAAGTGGCACAAGGCACCTATATGAATACCAGCACTAATCAGTAAAGTGTAAATCAGTAAAAATCTGCAGAGCTCTACAGCTGACAGAATACAAATGCTCTTTAGGATGAGTTTCCTTGTCCTCTAGATGCCTCTCACTGTATTGACTAAATCTTCATAGGGAACACAAACACCTGCATCGTATCTGCACTCCAAATCTAGACATGTGAATAAAGCTGTCTACAGCTTGGAACTGAATCCCACCTGAATACACAATAAGCTTTAAGCCAAACACCTGTTTTTGTGAAATCATTTTGCTGACTATAACTACTCATTATGGCTGTAATTTAGACAGTCATGCAGACCATTGCACTCGTGTATTAGGAATCTTCAAGCAACAGATTCTGTGTTAGCATGAACTTGTGTTGCATATTGTAGAGGAAGTCAAACATATAAACAATCACAAAGAAGAGGCTTTATCTCATAATATTTAATGTATAGATTGTTGATGTTTGCACTAGGGTAGTTTCCATCCATCACCTTACTTTATAATCAATGGGGAGAAATAGGTATTTTTAGGGGGATCAATTATCTTGCCTAACTATAGGTGCCTAGTAGCATTTAGGATGCTCTTTGGTATCCAAGACATCTGTACAGTTCTAGCAGTGACAGCGTTAGACTTGCAAGATTAACACTTGCTGCTGGAAGCTATATGGGAAGCCACAGTGCTTAAAATGATAGCAGATAACTGTGTGAAAGAACACAGGAATCCCAACTTATGTTACCATTTACACATCTGATTCCTTTCACAGTAGGTGAAGTAGGGGTCTCACAACATTACCATTATAGATAACAAAATTCCAGTGTGCTGAATTATAATTATTTTCAGAGATATATAAACTAGCATTCATATTTTAGCATTTCTTTCAATATTTAGCACCTCTTTTAATACTACCTACTATATTCCTGGTAGATGGAACAACATATACATCCTCAATTCCAGTAAAAAAAGAGAGAGTGAGGTCATTATTTTTAGGACTAATTTGAGATACTAAACTGACTTAGTAATTTTGCATTGTATATGCAATTTTTTACTGCGTATAAAGAATGCACTTATTATTTGATATTACAGCTAAGGTAGAGCTGCTGTTGTGCTAGTGTGTGGAGTGGATGGCATGTTATTAACCCTTGCTTCGTCTCACTGCCTTCAAAGAGGAATTCCAGCAATAAGAAAAGGAAGGAGCAATTTGACATTGGTTAAAACAGGAACTTAGAAAGTAGCACTCAATTCTTCTGTCTACTTTTTCTGTCCAAAAGCAAAAAAATGGTATTAGAGGTAAAAGGCCAAGTGGAAGAGTAGTGGAGTGGTCCCACAGGTGGAGTGGTGCATATGCTATCTTCTGGCTTTTTAGGTATCAGTTCTGCTTTGTTATCCAAAGTGAGTTAAAACTCCAGGAACCAAGCGATGGTGGGTGATGAAAAATGTCACCTTAGTCCCTGCAGAGGGGGCCCACCACCATACGCTCTGGCTGACTCTCTGTGTGGGAAAGCTTCACAGGTAACAGCTCGTCACTAATCTCCTTTGGGAACGTCGTGGCAGCGTTGTGCTGACTTGGCATAATTTTGGCTTCAAGGAATGGGGAAAAAGGCAAAGACAATAAAACAAATGTCAAGATGACAGAATAAAAAGATGTAATTATTTAATGCAGTCAGATGCAGCTGCTGTATGAATGGAGAGGGACAGCAAAAACACTATGCTGTCATATGACTAGGAATATGCATACAGTACCGGAAAGTGTTAAAAAGTCCATGAAGTACTGCTAGCCCTCATACATACACCCTTCAACCACCACAAGTTTTGAGGGTCTGCAGCACACACTGTGTAACAAAGAACTAAAGAACTACAATCTAAATCAAAAAAATTATGTATATGTATATATATCCCTGTGTGTATCTTAGTAGAAACAGAAAACATATCCACTCTTTCATTAAATACTATTTTAGGGTTTTTGACACATGATTCTGCAGATTCTGTAAATAATCATTGTTCTTTCCTCTAATTTTAAAGAATTTCATACAATCTGAGTATCAAGAGAAAAAAATATAAAGTTAGTTAGCATACACTGATCTTTTTAATCTTTATTTTAAAACACAGATAACATGTGCTTATGGCTTAGAACACATCACTGGAAATACATGACAGAATCTTAGATTTGTGAGTAACTTGTAGCCTTAAATGCACAATTAATAAGATTTTAGAATCTGTAGAATTCAAGAAATTTGATTTTTGTAAACAGGGCTTAGACTTCTGTCGCGGCCCGAAAGGAGTCGTTCAGGACGACCTCCCTCCCCTTGGGGCCAAACGACCAAGTTCGTGATGCCCTTGGACTGAATTAAGGTGAAACGACACCAGCCAACCAGTTTTAAGATTTATTAACACAAAGATAAGGCATGTGGTCAAATAGGATAATTCAATGGCGAATACTGCAACTAGCTAGACAAAACAGATCTTACCAACATTCAACAAAAGAGAGGGGGAAAGAGAGAGAGAGAGAGAGAAAGATATCACCACCCGTGGATCCAGCGGCGTCCTGTTGGTCCTCTTCCTTTGGGAGTCTCGGCAGTGGGGGGGGGCTCCCGTCTGGTGGTAGGTGGGTCCTCTTCACCCTGGGTGTAAGTTTTGGTGGTGCGCGTGCAGTAATTACAACTCGAGTTGGGTCCGACCCTAGGTTAGCTCGGAATGACACGCGTGCAGTGGTTACAGCTCGAGTTGGGTACCTCCAAAGAGGGACCCTGAACAAAGAGATCCCTGGGCAATTATAGCTTTTTCAAATTAAGTTTCCCACCCCCCCACGTGGTAGTTCAGACCAATAGTAATTTTTGAGTCTGGGGTCTCCTGCTCCTTATTGGATCTCATCGTTGTTCCTAGGCAGGCTGTTTCTTTTCTCCCTTATCTTTTCTGTTGCAGTTTCTGCAGACAGGTGTGTCTTCCTCCCTCAGGTCCCACCATCATCTCTCAAGGTCTTGACAAAGAGGTGGTAACTCCAGCAATTAGCACTGTTTCAGCAGTGCACAGGAATGCAAATTGCTGGTAACTCCCTTATCGTTCCCGCCTGCACCAGCTCTGGGGCCCTTTCTCACCAAACTAGGGAGTGCGGCCTAAGGCTTCAGCAAATTTAGCCACTCATGCCAAGCAAGTTTTATAGAAGTTGTGCTAAAAACGGATCCCAAAGTCTCTGCCCGACTGTGGTCTCGTTCAGTGCAGGCTCGGTGTGTTCCGGGTGGTCGCAGGGAGACCATCTCAGGGGTCGCAGCAGCCCAGTCCTGTTTCCGCCAGGGACAGATGGCTTGTTCGGGGTTATGGCCTGCCTGCACCCCATGCACCAAGAAATGTTTAAGGCAAAAAATTCATTCATCTGTCCGCCACACCACCCCGTGACTTAAACATTGATTGGTACGTCTCCTTCCTGAAGTCTTCATCCACAGTGGTGATATGAGATAGAGAGAGAGATATCAGAAAGAAGTATAGAAAGGGTAGAACAAGTCATGGGAAGAGTAAAAGGAACGATACAGGTTCAGGTAAAAGGTGCTTAACAGTGGTTACACAGAGGTGTTGCCCAATGCAAGCTCATGCTTTAACAATTTTAGCAACTTTTAACTTCACAGAACACACATCAAAATTGAGTTAACGAAGGTAAGTGATTGTTACAACAGGTATAACAGCTGGCAAATGCGGTATGGATGTCAATATGCAATTTCCTCCTTCAGGGTAAACTGGGAATGGGTTTAAATGATGGGTACTGTGGTTGGCTGTGGCCAATAGATGGCACGGATTTTCTTTATGCCGTCGGGTGAGGTGGTAGGAACAAATTGCATGTCGGATTAATTGAACAAAGCAAGGAATTGTACAAGGTAAAAACATTAAAGCGGCAACTGCACCTAACAAATACAATATTAACTGTTTCACCCACGGTGCCCCCGGTAACCAGGACCACAAATTGCCACTCCAGCCGTTCCAGGTTTGGACGGGGACATGGGCTATTTTTCTGATATCTTTGGTTAACTGGAGAACTACCTCCCCTACGTCATCTATTTCTAAACAACAGTTGGAAATATTTCCCACACACCTCTCCCTCTTCAGCTAACAGATAGTCTAAAACCATGCGGTGCTGAAGGATTGCCGTGCGCATCGGTTGGGACTGCAGAGTTAAAAGATCTTTTGCATCAGCGGTTTTGTTGGTAATAATTTCTAGAGCCACTTTTAGGTTGTAAATTGGTTCTCTTGCCCCCGATATTAGTTCATTAGGATTCCAGGTTGCAGGCCCGTAATGTTGAACTATTCGTTCAGGAGGCCACTCATTATTTCCCCATTTTTGCATCTCACCCAAATCTACCTTAATGGATCGCGTCTTACGGGCAACCCTTCTGTCTCCGAGGTTATCATATACTTTTATGCCTAACCAAGGTCCGCCTGTTTCTGGTAAAAGGAAAAACAAAGGTCTGACAATCCCTGTATAACAAATTCCTGACCACCCCGCGGGTAAAAATTTATATGCTGTGTGTCCGCAGATCCAATAATGCCCCTTCTTAGCTCCAATGCCCTGAGCAAATGGCCCGTTTATCCCTGGTGGGAATTGAAAGTAAGTTGTGTCTCTGTCGCCCAGAGGGCTGAAAAATGTGGTTGCCCCATCGCCTATTTGACCGGTATAATACCAAGCCCCAGAAGTGCCTTCCCATTTGCAGGTTTGCTTGTAAGGGGGATAATTGGGTCGTTGGAGAGTTAAAGTTTTGTTTTTGTTTGACCAGTATCCCTCAAGTCCCCGATGACACCCCGTTTCATTGAGCCACATCCATAGGTGGAGATTCCTGTTTTTGTCGAGCGGCTTATGAGTGAGTGTCCATCGACATTTACTTTCCCCACTTCGATCCCTCCCTCCTGGGTACGAATTAAACAATATTGCTCCATGGCTGGAAACTGAATTGGCCAGGTCCCACTGTCGTCCCACATGTCGTCCACGGTTTTGCTGTAATTGCTTACGATCTGGTCTGGGGTGAGGGATGTGGATGTCCACGGCCAGCTTGATAACCCTAGCGGTCCTCCGCAAACCCAGCAGTGGCTTAAATTGAAAGTTTGGCTTACTGCTTTCACCAGCAACACGAACTCGTTGTTCTCGAAGAGATTAAATGAGTTGGGGGAAGGTAGAGGGAGTGGTCATTCGTTGCCCTCGTGGATGCATCCTTGAATCTGGATGGTCCAGAGCAGTAGGTGCATCTTGGTCAGACCACCACCCTTGAAAACATAAATAAGAACAAACTCGCTCCTCAGGTCAGAAGGAGGGAATAATCCATTTTGTGTGAATCTTGTGGGTTTTCCCACTAGCATCTTTTGCTCTCCAAGTATATTTATTATTCTATTAACCTCCCAGCAGTTTTGCTCCCAAAAAGGAAGCCATTCCGGGCAGCCTTTGAACACCATATATGAGTCCATGTAGATGTGTACAGGGGAGGTAGCCTGGCCTTTGCATTGGAATACGCTCCACACTGCAGCCAGCTCTCCCACCTGTGCACTGCCCTCTCCCTCTGTAATGATCTGCTCCTTAGTCCCCACTTGCAGCGCCACAGCCTGGTATCTCCAGGTTTTCCCTTTCTGCTTTGAGGAAGCATTTAGGATCTGATTGGAAAATGGGGGAGCTACTAGAATTACAGAGGGGAGTTGGGGGGTTTCTTTATTCAAGTCTGCCTCATCTTGTATATTTAAAACTTTAGCAGCTCCCTCTGTTACGGAGAAGATTTTGCAATAGTGCTGTATTTGTGTGTACCATTTTCGTACAGAGGCTCTCTGAGCCACCCCGTCAGGGGGCGGGGTCCCTGCCAGGACCGCTTTGGTCACCTTAAACGGACCTTGGAGAACTATGGGTTGCTTTCGAATAGTTCGTTCAGCCTCCCTTAGGGTGAGGCTGACTACAAACATCCCCTTCTTCCACGTAGTGTACTGTTTTTCAGCGTCATATAATGGCCTGGCAATAATTGAAAAATCAGGAATGTGCTTCCTCCAAAATACGAGCAGCCCTAGAGCATGTTGCAGGTCCTTTTTGGACTCCAGCATTTTAATTGAGTCTAATGAGGACAGGGTATCCGGGGGAATGCAGGTCATCCCCCCCCTCCACCAGATTCCCCAAAATTTTACTTCACTGGAGGGAGTTTGGATCTTTTCAGACGGAATTGTCAGCCCTGTCTGCTCTAGGTGAGCAATAATGTTGCACTGTGTTCTCTCAACGTCCTCTACCTGGCTCCCTCCCATGAGCACGCCGTCTATGTATTGATAAATTTTGACTCCCACCTGTATGGGGACAGTTTCGAGCTCTTGTGCTAGCGTAGGGGGATGCTTGTACCCCTGAGGTAGTTGAGTGAACTTGTATTGCTGTCTCTCCCACGTGAAGGCAAAACGCTCTTGGTCCTCAGGCTGCAAAGGGACCATAAAAAACATGTATTTGACATTGATTGTTGCCATCACGGGGTGGGACTTCTCCTGGATAGTTGCTATTAATTCAGCAATATTTGGCACAGCAGCTGTCAGTGGGCCTGTATTGTTATTCAGATGCCGATAATCAATTGTCAATCTCCACTTTCTGTTTGGTTTACAGGCTGGCCACACAGGGGAGTTACAGGGTGAGTGAGTGGGAATAATTATCTCCTGTTCTCGTAATTCAGTTATTACAGGGGCAATTCCCTCCCTTGCTCCTAATGGCAGAGCATAGGGTTTGACATTGATTATTTTTGAAGGAGGAAGTGCGGGTGCTGACTGAAGCAGCCTCGTCGAGGCTACAGGGAGTCCAAACGTCCACTCTTTTCCTCCCAAGTCTACCCAGGTACGGCCTTTTAGTAGGTCAAGTCCCATAATATTTGTTGGCAAATCTCCTAGTATCATTGTGGTTTCAACTGGAGATTCATCACCTGGCAGCCAGCATTTAATTCGGGCTGTCGGTTGTGGTTTAGAATTACCAAAAACATCAGTGACCCAGATTGGTTTCTTATCGGCCACTATTCCATTGTTATCAGCAATATCCTTCTGAAGAGCTGATATCTGGGCCCCAGTGTCTACTAAGAAAGTAACTGGAGTTTTAAAGGGCCCTAGTGGGAAAGTTATCAACAAGTCTCCTCTGCTGTTTTCTGTGAGCCTCCTTAAGTGGACCCACTGGCCGTTCCCCGGCTCGCTTAAAAGGGACAGCTTGGGGGGTTTTCCCGACTCCGGGCTTTTAAAATCAATCAGATCAATTTGCTGGGGTGCAGACGGGGTTACTACTCTAGGTTCTTGGGATAAGGGAGCAGGATCTTTGGGATTTGAGGAAGATGGGGTTCCCCTTATCCTGTCCCAACTTCTTACCAAACTTTCCAGGTTGGGAGTTGGTAACCTATCCATGACTTCTCTGGGAATTCCCTTTGAAATGCCTTCTGCCCACAATAATTGTCTCCTGCTACCCGACACCCGTACCGGTTTCCCAGGATGTGGGGGTCGCGGCGATTTATGTTGCCTCCCACTTTCCTCAACTCTTCTTATTTCTGCTTTATGCTTTGTTTCCCCCTGGCCAGTGAACCCCATACGCCTTCCGTAATTAATTAGTTCCTGTGCCACTTCCCCCCAAGTCATGTCAGGGGAGCCTCCCCTTCCCCTCGGTCGGAGAGCTCGTAATCGGTCTTGCAGCTGAACAGCATATAGCTTTAAAGCATCAGGAAGTCCCCTGATCAGAGGATGTAACCTCTCGGGGTCTGCCACACACTGCATGGGGGAGGGCTGCTGCGGAAGCAGCAAACGGTCATGCATCAATTGGAGGCAAGCAGTTTTCTGCACGCTTTCCAAAATGTGGCCCGCTGTGGGTGTTTTAATAGAAAAAGGGTCTCCTCTTTCCATTGGGTCTAATCCTCCTGCCCAGTAGGCTACCCTCTGGGTCAAGGACCATGGTTCCCTATTATCATTTGTGGTTAGGAAGACTCCGGGTCCCCAATATCCTCTAGCCTCATCTTCGCTCAGCAGAATGCGATCCCCCCCAGTGAGGGAGACTCTCCACACATACTCAGTTTCAGTTTCCCGGGAGCCCCGGGAGTATTTTTCCTGTATTTTAGCCAAGTCCTGAGGGGAATAGGGGATAATACGCGTGGTATGTTGTTGAATACCCCCTTGACCATTATCAATGGTTTCAGTTTTAATCAAGGGTCTCATTACTACGTTCCCATCTCCAGGATAAAAGAGGTTCCTGCTCTCTTCTAATTCTTTAATTGGATATATGGATTTTAGATCAGATGCCTGTTTTCCGTCTAGTTTTGCCAAATTCGAGAATCCCAGTTCACTATCATCACACCCCCGCCTGTTTTCTTCCAGTTCAGACCGCAGGATTCTCTCTCGGTCTAATGAGTCCGATAAGATTGTTTGAAGTCGCTGAGTATGGTTGCGCTCAGCAGCGAGTTGACTTTGCAAGTTTCTCACCTGTTCTTGCAAAGACTCAATTGTCTCTTTGTCTCGATTCTGCGAGTTTCTTATCTGTTCTTGCAAGGACTCAATTGTCTCTTTATCACCTTGCCTTTCCCTCTGGGCAGCAATTAGTGCCGCCCCTAAAACAGCACAAACTGTTGCTTTTCCTTTCCCGGTTTGTAGTTTTCGTTCCTTTGCCAAAAGAGTGATCCTATCTGCCACCGCCTTTGAGTCATGCCAATTGTTTTGGGCCCAAGCCATGCCAGGAAGAGAGGGCAGGGCTTTATAGCCCTTCAATTTTTCAAAGAGAGGATTATCCTCCATTGTCGGATCCTCAAATCGATCCCGACAACAACTATCACACAACACAAAAGGAGACTACTCCAAATTATTCAGCCTACTGTGGGTTCACGTACCCAGTGTGGATCTTTACAACAAGATGCTCTGTACTCCAAATTATTCAGCCTACTGTGGGTTCACGTACCCAGTGTGGATCTTTACAACAAGATCCTCTGTACTCCAAATTATTCAGCCTACTGTGGGTTCACGTACCCAGTGTGGATCTTTACAACAAGATCCTCTGTCCCCGCTCCTGGCAGGCACTTCCCAAGGAAGGGGCCACGCTAAGGGCCCTGGTCCCTTCTGGTAGGTTCAGTATCTCAAGGGCATCCTGCCGACTACGCCAATTATGTCGCGGCCCGAAAGGAGTCGTTCAGGACGACCTCCCTCCCCTTGGGGCCAAACGACCAAGTTCGTGATGCCCTTGGACTGAATTAAGGTGAAACGACACCAGCCAACCAGTTTTAAGATTTATTAACACAAAGATAAGGCATGTGGTCAAATAGGATAATTCAATGGCGAATACTGCAACTAGCTAGACAAAACAGATCTTACCAACATTCAACAAAAGAGAGGGGGAAAGAGAGAGAGAGAGAGAGAAAGATATCACCACCCGTGGATCCAGCGGCGTCCTGTTGGTCCTCTTCCTTTGGGAGTCTCGGCAGTGGGGGGGGGCTCCCGTCTGGTGGTAGGTGGGTCCTCTTCACCCTGGGTGTAAGTTTTGGTGGTGCGCGTGCAGTAATTACAACTCGAGTTGGGTCCGACCCTAGGTTAGCTCGGAATGACACGCGTGCAGTGGTTACAGCTCGAGTTGGGTACCTCCAAAGAGGGACCCTGAACAAAGAGATCCCTGGGCAATTATAGCTTTTTCAAATTAAGTTTCCCACCCCCCCACGTGGTAGTTCAGACCAATAGTAATTTTTGAGTCTGGGGTCTCCTGCTCCTTATTGGATCTCATCGTTGTTCCTAGGCAGGCTGTTTCTTTTCTCCCTTATCTTTTCTGTTGCAGTTTCTGCAGACAGGTGTGTCTTCCTTCCTCAGGTCCCACCATCATCTCTCAAGGTCTTGACAAAGAGGTGGTAACTCCAGCAATTAGCACTGTTTCAGCAGTGCACAGGAATGCAAATTGCTGGTAACTCCCTTATCGTTCCCGCCTGCACCAGCTCTGGGGCCCTTTCTCACCAAACTAGGGAGTGCGGCCTAAGGCTTCAGCAAATTTAGCCACTCATGCCAAGCAAGTTTTATAGAAGTTGTGCTAAAAACGGATCCCAAAGTCTCTGCCCGACTGTGGTCTCGTTCAGTGCAGGCTCGGTGTGTTCCGGGTGGTCGCAGGGAGACCATCTCAGGGGTCGCAGCAGCCCAGTCCTGTTTCCGCCAGGGACAGATGGCTTGTTCGGGGTTATGGCCTGCCTGCACCCCATGCACCAAGAAATGTTTAAGGCAAAAAATTCATTCATCTGTCCGCCACAACTTCCTATTCTAAGTTAGTTACAGTTACTATTAATCTCCATACCTTATTATATTTCTAAACTTCCTTCTGTTTCAGAGATCACTTAAAGGTGAGCTGGATTCATTGGTTCTATAACAAATATACATAACACAGATTGCTTCATTTAATGAGCTTTCACTCTTATAATATTGGATAATCGTTAGAAAAGGAACTATGACTTTGAGCTATAGCGTAGGTACCTTAACTCTGCTGATAATTAAAAGAGCCATTAGTATAGTGATACATACAGTATAAAAAACCCCATGTATTTATATTCCACCATTTTTTATATCTGAACATTAAATTTTGTATACTTCTTATGTAGTATGCTATTAAAAAGCTGTTGCAAAAAGCTTTTCCATAGGAACTGTAACTGACTTTACCATACTCTTTCACTGAATTTAACAGAATGGAAAATATAATATTCCCTGATACTGGTGAAATGATTTTCCTATTTACAGTGAAAACAGTGGGGAAGTATGAGGTAAAAATTATAGTCCTCAAACATGAATTCTAAGGAGGACTTCCGAGAAGTCCTGCACAGCAACATACTCCCAGAAACTCATACTGTTAGCAAACTTGTTGGCTCGATTGCTATGATTATCATTCCATTATGTTCACTAGGTAGAAGAGAAGGTTGAAAGAGGCTTTAATAGGGAAACAAACCAATTTCATTGCTTAAAACTACTTTAATACAAGGTATCATTATTTATAACTAACTATTTTTGACAGCCAGAGTTCACTGTATTTCCATCTAGGTTTAATTCAGGTAGCAGGTGCCTAAACTATAATGTAACTAATAATATTCCAAAATACTTACTGGAATCTACAGTGGCGAGTAGAATGAGTGCTTGCTCCTACTCCCTCTGAGGTCAGCCAAAGCAGAATAGAAATGCTCATGAAATTCAAATGGTCACAGACTATAAATTAATGGAAACTAAATCAAATTATTCCTGCAGGTGTTTAAGTGCACCTTCAGGTTATAAACAGTAAATGGAGTGTCCTCTAACTAAAAATATACAGGTCTGCTCTATTTACACTATTTTAAAAACTTCCTCCCATTACACTGGCTCTAGTGTTTTTGCAGGACTTGCTAATATTCTCCAATGGATTATCATATCCACTGCAATTTGACAGCATTACTTCTTTCTATTAAGGCTCTGTTTAACTGCTGAGCACATGAAAGTTATGTCAGTTTTACAGTTCATAGTACACAGTAATTTGAGTTTAGTGCAAAACATAGATTTTGTAAGTGCTTCTTTAACTACAGAAAAATATACTGTTTGCTATTTTAAACTCAGTTTTAAGCAGTATTTAAAGTTATACTAGCTAGCTTACAGAGCAGTAAACCACGATCCACTTAAACATCACAGAGAATTATGTTTATTCCTGTGCCAAGCAATGGCGTAACTAGTATCAGTAAGCATGTCTAAATCACAAGTCTATTTCTTTATTTCACAGTTATCTTCATTCTGATCTGCAAAAGGATATAACAACCAACAGAAGAAATGCACTGCTCTATATCCTCTATGCCATAGGAAACAAATCTGAAGGAAGACCAATTATAAAGGTACATTTTTTTTTTCAAAACTATATTAGGTATAAATTAAGAATATAGAAAATTATCTGACATTGGCCCTCCTATGGCTCTCATAAGTCTTTTGTGAGCACAAGAAAAAAAATTAATACAGATTTTTTGTTATGTATGAGTTTTACATTTTTAGCTGTAGCATATTTTGGAAGTCATGTAATCCTGGGCTTCTTTTTTATTTTGCTTTATATTGTTATTTTTGAAGGAAGCAATGTGCTTCATAGTCCCCTACCCCAAATAATCAATTTTCCTATTTTTTCATGTCAGAGAAATTTGTGAAAACTTGGTCTATACTTCTTTTTTATACAATTAAATAAGAGCATACAACTTTCCAGAAATAGTTTTCTTTTCTTAATCCTTGCAAGCACACATGTGCATGCTATCTTTTTGTTTTGTTTTGTTATTTTAAAGTTTCAAAGATATTACCCCTAAAAGCAGCTAGAAAACAAGAATCCCATACTGTAAAAATTGCATTTTTTCATTTTATATCAGAATACAACACATTATTTAGAAAATCAAGAGAGAAAGAGAGATGTCATCCCAAAACATCCAATAACCTAGTGGTTAGAGAAAAACCATAGGATGAAAGCTTTCCAGATTGAATTCTCAGTCAGACAAAGCAGGGTTTTAAATTATCTACTCCATATTCAAAGATAATGTCATTATCAGTCTTTGAAATGTTTGTGTATATTTAATGCATTGTTCTACTTTTGTTTTCTTTTTCAATAGACCAGAAAATTTCCTCAAGAAAGAATTCATCTTCCATTTTCAAATTTCAGTTAGTAACCAAAAGTTTTGACATTAATTTTTCTTCTTAACTAAGAACCACAGATATGTAGCTCTGCTTCATTCTCTGGTTCCAACGTGGAGAATGATAGTCTTGCTTCTGTGTGGGTATTAGTTCATCGTCTGTGGTTTTTCTCTTAATGTTCTGCCCTTTAACCATGTTCCTTTTGGACTTCAATCCCTGGTTATAGTGCTTGCTTTTTTTTTTTTTTTTAATTTGATTGCAGTTCTTTACAACTTTCTTTTAACTATTTGCAATTTTTCATTCTCCAGATGTGCAGGCTGTCATCTTCATCTGTCATCTTCCTCTGGCTTATTCCTACTATCATATGCCTTTGTATGTGAGGAAGTTTACTCACCAGACATCTTGCCTGTCAATAGCCTATATACTTTGAGATATTTGTGCACTTTCTGCATCCAGTTACTTTGATGGTCTCCTCTGTTCTTTAGGGCACAACCTGGACTGCCTCCATAGTTAGCATTATTTTCTCATTAACTATATTTAATGGATTAAATAGATCCCCCCAAAAAATCAAGACTGTCTTCCAAACTCTCCCGTATTCTGCTTTCTATTTAGTGGAGTCTCTTGACATTACAAATATTAATTAAATGAGTAAAGCTAGAAAGTAATACAAGGTTTCTTTCTTCAAAATAGCAGTCTGCTTTTTATTTATTTATTTATTTATTTATTTTTAGTAATTCCAATCTGGTGTAACTGCCTCTGTCTCTTGAAAAGACGGTTTATGTTGTGCCCAATTTCTCCCTTATGTTCACACATCTGTCTTTTCTACTTCTACTTTTTTTTCTCCTATCTCATTATCCGAAAGCCTTAAGACATAGGAAAATAAAAATACATTTATTTCCCTATGTTTTATAGTGTTGAAATTTTCAGAGGTGCCTTAGGCCTCTAGTTATCCCTAAATTGCTGTGGTGAAAAACTTAAGCCATATACTACTAACTGCAAACTATTTCAAAGTGAGATTGGTTGTACTCTTAGGTGAAGGAAGATGTGAGGCCATGCAGTATATGCACCAGTAGCTTTGTCTACCCCTTGTGACATGGTCATACACACGTGACATCATGCATATGAAAAAAAATTCTTTATCTTATTACACTCAGTTGGAAAAAAGAAAACAATATTTCAGCTGAAATTCGCTGTTTTCCACTGTTGCTTCCCCCCCCCCCCCCAGCTCAGAATTTGGCCACATACTTCTATGTTAAAAACCTGCCTGCAAAGATCTAAAGCTTGCAGTTCCTGATCTGAATTGAAAATGTTCTATCAGCTATTTCAACTTGTGATAAAAGAAATGTGTGAAACTAACTACAGCCTAGAAAACAGAGAAGCTGCCCGGGAGAAGAAAGATATCAAAATACAAATAAAGATTGCTCTTAAGCAGATCACCTTCCAATGAGCATTAGAGGAAATTACAAGCAATAGGTTTGTGTATATGCACCCAATATTTTCTAAGTTCAGAGCACTCCTTTGAAGAGTAGGAAGGAAATTAAATAGTTGCCTCTTATCAGTGAAATCTGAGCTACATTTAAATATTGGATACACTTCTAAACTGCATAGAAAGCTTGGAGAATATAAGCATTATTCAAAGGCATTTAAGAAATATCATTATCTGCACAGAGAAAAGAAAGTCATACAAGACCTAAAGGGGTAATGAGAACTGAAACATTGTAAATGAGAGGGCAGGAAAGCACTCTATCAAGGGAGCATAAACTAAACAGGCAATAGGTAAGGCTTTTAGTGTGACAAGGTGAGTCATCCTGCACTATTGGAAAGCATATGTGAATAGAATATGTATTAAACTAAAACACTCGTACCAGCATGAGGAGTACGAGGTGAAGACTGCTGTTCTGAAAGAGCAACAGCTTTCTGAGTGACTTCATTTGAATGCTACTCTTCTTAAAAATAAACTGTTGTATGTAACATGAAAAAAAAGAAAGCTTCAATTTACAGAGATCCCAGCCTTGGGAGTCCAACAGGCCATGAAGCCTGCCTGGTTAATAAAGAGAAAGATATGATCATTATCCAAAAGGAAGATTTAAAAAACTCAGTTAGAGTCTTTTACATATATGAAAAAAAGCACCCATAAAAGCTGTGAGGACTGTACCTGGGGAACAAAGGTGAGATGAGTAAGAGCAGTATGGAACTGATGTGTGAATCTTTCTGTTGCCTTTAGCAAGCATGTGATAAGATACAAGGCTAACATAACTACAGATCCAATGCAAAAATATGAAAATCTCATTTTTACTTTTTGAATAAGGAAGATCTGTTAGTTTCTATTTATCTTAAGATGTAGCGAATTAGACTTTACTGAAAAATTGAGGAATGACCAAAATACTCAACATTACTAATCTTTGTGTGACTCTGAGAAAGCTCTGAAACTGGGCAATAGAAACACTGCAGATCTGGAATTCAGAAAACATTACTGAAACAGCACCTTTTAGAGAAAGGCTTTTGTAAAATGAGAGGCTGGATCCAAACGACCTGTGAAGGCACTTTGGAAGGCATTTCAGTACAGAAACCTTTTGCAGAATCAAAACTGGGAAACAGACTGTGTTATAAACTTTTATAAAAGATTCATTTCAAATACTGTAGGGGCAATTGCTGGCTCTAGGGAAGTAACTTTAAAAGAAAGTTAAAAGCACTAATCTGTTTCTTTTTATTCCATATACAAAACAATGCATTACTGAAGTTATTCCATGTGGAATACAGAGCAATCTCTCTAATGGAAAAGTTAGACTAAGGTTTTATAATCCAATAAACACTACAAACCCTCTTCTTTCTTTCTCTCTCTCTCTCTCTCTCTCCCTGTCTCACTTTTTTTTTAGGAAAATGGAAAAGAATGGATATTCATTTACCTTTAAAAAACCTAGAACTTAAGAGTACTATTAACTCCAGAACTTATTCCAGGCTTTCATTAAGGAGGGGAAAAAAAAAAAAAAAAAAGGAAAATCATATCTTATCAAACTCTTGCTGCAGACCTGAAATCTTGCTCTGTTGGGTAACTGTTTTAAGGCAGCCAAAATCTCCTTCTACTCTTTGGAGAATAGTCTGTGAACCTCATTTCTCTCCTTGTTTCCCAGCATTTGTGACAATACTTGAGATGTCCAAGACATACAAAAACCTGCTTACCTTGGTGAGGGAAAAGCTGTCCTTAGATACCCTCTTGTCAAGGAAAAAAAAAAAGAAAAAAAATTATATACTTAATTTATGTGCACTCACACAAGAAGCCAGTACAGAAGAGATTTCTACTTAATGGGAAAGTCTTACTTGTTTTTTCAAAAAATGCATCACCTTATCTGTCTGATTTACTGAAAGCAGAATAAACATACTTCGATGTTTCCTGAGCTTACAAAGTAGTTTTTATTTAAACAACAAAACCATATGTGGTGGTAAAGCAGAATGTTAGTTAAAGCCCTAAAGCACAGAGAAAGGTCTACATGAGCTGTGAAAGAAACCAGATATTTCTTCTCTTTGATTCCAGTTGAGATTACTACAAATTAGTAAAAGCCTTCTTTCTCTGAAACTTAACTCCTTCTTACTACACTTGAAAAGACTCAAGTTTCTCTAATTAGATAAAAATTTGCTTTCCTCAAGTCCCAGTGAAGAATGTTTACATAGTAGATTATGCTGTTTGTCATGTTCCTATACCAACCCTCGGACGCTGCTTTGGAACTGAACTGCTCTGGGCAGTATGACTGCCTCAGCAAAAGTGGTCATGAATTCACTGTTAGATGCAAGACTGAAACTGGATAAAGTCGGCATCATGAGTCCATGAAAGGTGTTTCTGTCTTCCTAAGTCATTTCAGGAGAATGGGTATTTCAGACTAATGACCCTCAACTGCACAGTGCGTTGAGAAGGCAGAAAAGGGACTGCACCACAAGATGAACTATGAATCAAGGGATAATGTCTCATCATCTCTACCGGGATGAAAGTCAAAGTTTTTTTATAAAAACTGACAAACATCAAGTCATGCAAACTGCAGAGCTTGCACCTGGAACACTGCGATGGTGAAGATCTTTAACCTGAATGACTGTATTATTCAGCATTATAGACTGTATCTGGAGGAGAACAACTGATAAGGGACATGGATGCTGTTAACTTTCCCTAAGTCAAACAAGCTAGTCAGTCTTGAGTGTGCTCTCAAGACATACACTCTAGACAGCTGTTCTCGACCATTCATGGTTTATGAAGGAGGTAGCTGGATTAGCGTTAACCCTTGTGCCCTGATATGAACCTAGAGCAGAAAGTTTTCTTCACAAAAATCTCTTGAATTCACTTGTAGAAAACCCACTGCTTTCTCTGGATTGAGTAAAATGCATTTTATTTGTATCTTAAATTCTGTTAAATAAGTTAAGTTAAGGATAGTTACAGGATTACATTCACTTTGTCAAATTTCAGAAGAAAGTAAGTGTTTGCTGCTCACCTCTAGCTGTTGGTTCCTTTCATCTTTTAGAGCATTCTCTCTCTCTCCTGTACCGTAAGTTGAATGTAAGCAACAGCTGAATGGATTTTTATTTTTCAGTTTCTCACCAGTTCCACTATTTTGTTAAATGGTTTTTGTCTCCAATCTCTTGAGTATGAAAAAAACTACTGCTCATATAAGCATAGTAAGTATATTTTTTCTGCTAGATAGAACTCAATCAAACACCATTTTTCCCAGCTAGTTTCCAAATGTATAATTTCTTTGCAAGCACTAACATGCCAATATCAACTCTGTGGCATATTTTCTAGGGTTGGAAACATAAATGCTTATAGGTTCAATGTTTCTGTTCATTGATACTGGTGAAACTGAGCACAAAAATAAATTATCTTCTTTTTTCTCACGCTTATAAGGCTTCAGCTCATTAATGAATGTCAAAGAGATAAATTTAAAGCTATTCTGAGCTATTAATAATCATCACCAAAGATCACACAATGCTAAGTATTGTCATTGCAACATGATTATGGGTGGTTAAGTCACAAGACAGGCTGCAGACATTCTGTAAAAGTTAAATGATTGAGACTATACAAGAGTTTGACTTCTTTATTTATTTTTAGCTATTAGGGACACAAAAAAATAATTTCTAACCCACAAAATGTAAATATGAATTTTAGAGAAAGATAACGAATGAAAGCATAAGTCAATGGGAAGAGAATTAGTGAAAAAATCCCACAGTATTATTACAATAGATATAAGAGCTGTATGGGGAAAATGCCCATTCACACATTTTAATTAACATTTAGTTTATTCTTTTTATTTATTTTTTCTTCTTCTAATTTTCAGTTCATTACTATAGATAAGAATCCAGGATTTCTTCTTTTTTTGGTTAAATTTCACTGAGATGCTCTCTCTGGGGTCCCAAAATTCAACCCATTGTTTTTAAGAAAGTCCAGTTCTGTCTTTTCTTGACCTCTTTCAAAACAGACCCTTAAGCTGGTGCACTGTTTTGGAGTGGGGACTTTCCAAACCAGCTATCTAGTCCATGATCAATCCCACTTGCTCACCCAGCCAAGACATCTCTAACACTTTCAAATGCCTTAATTATGTTCTTCCACAAGTGCCCCAATATCCCTCTCATGGGTCCTCTGGCTTATAAATCCACATAAGGAACACAATGAAGCTGAAAGAAAAGACACAGACTCGGTAGAAAAATCACTATAATAATTCAAAAGATATAAACATATAGTTGAAATAAGAAATACCTCTATATCATTCTCTGTCTTAGCTTCATAACTTTAGCTCAGTGTTCTTTGATTTTCAGGTGTTCTTTCCTTTAACTTAGTATAACGTTCATATTCTTTTTATGGCTAAAAGAAAGAGCTGCTCTAAGCAGTTCTGACCTTTTACAGCATCCACTCCCCTTTCCTACCTGGCTTTCTTGGTCAGTCACAAATCCTGTCTCTTCCAGTTCTTTCCTCATGAGGAAATCCTTTGACCTATCAAACCAGTTTTCCCACGTGGAAACAGGCTCTTTGTCCATTGTTTCCTCATTTTGAATAGAAGGTCACTGGTATTTGACAGCCCTCTATTTTTACACTTTGACCAGAGGTGCAGTTTAATGCACTGTTAATTGGTGACTGCTTCTGTAAAGGCAGGTCCCATGATCCCCTCCATTGGCCTTTTATTCCCTCCCTAGCACAGGCAGCACAGCGAACTGAGTCAGGGAACAGATCCAGCTGGTGAAAAACAAAACATACTCCTTCTCCTGAGAGAGGGCAGAAACAAAATAAAATGAACTATGTTATTGAAAAGACAGTGCACAAATGCTCTGTCAGCCTTCAACAGTAAGAGTCCAAGGAGGAAGAAGGAGAGGGATGAGCTTTGCTTTCGGTTTCTTTCTTTCGTTCTTCCTCTGCGGTGCTGACCTAAATGCATGCCAAATTATTGTTTAAGTATTAGGTATTTCAGGTTGTTATGGAGGCTACTAAAAGAAAAAATGAAGGCATAAAGAACTGTACAATGAAATGGTCTGCAGGAACAAAAGAGGTGTTATGTATTTATATCAATATACACGTACTGACATACTCTAATGTACCAGAATATTTTGTGTCTTGTAGTGATTGCTCAACTGTTGTCTTAACTCGAAGAGAATTTCCATGGGAAAAAAAAAGAAAAGAGAGAGAGGAGGTAATTTAAAAGAAATCAACTTATCTCAGAAAAGTTTATTACTTGCAATGACTATTCCTGAAATGATTTGATGACTTTGATAAATAAATATGTGCTAAGTGTATTGCATGTTCTATGTGACAGGGTCCAGATTCATGTTTCTTGTGAAGGAAAGTGAGCACTGAGATGCTGGCTGGGTGTTGCATTTATTTGAGTTTCAGCAACATTGATAGATAGAAAGAAAGAGACAGACAGACATGTTGCTAGCTTTTTTTCCCCTCTTTTTTAGGTGAAAACATTTGCAAATGATAATATAGTAAGAGTAGAATCATTTGGGATTTTGTTTAGCCTGTGAGACCACAGTAAGACCACTAATATTCAATTATCTGATAACACAAAAAGGATAAAAAACAATTTCTTAAAATGGAAGAAAATGGACACCCAGAACAAGTAACAAGCAAAGCAGGAACTTCATTTAAAATGTTACCATTAAGCTGGGGGGGGGGGGGGGAGGGGGAAGAGGGGAGGAGGGATACACAAAGAACACAGGAATGCCATTACTTGCGCTCCAGATACATGCTGTTCTTCAGTGAAGAAATCATGTACTTTTTTCCACACAGAAACACCAAGATGTGAAAAATACTTACAGAAATTATAAAGCTGTGATCTTTTAAAATCTTTATTCATAGAAATATAGGTATGGGTTTCTGGAAGAAAGAAATTTTGACTCCAGGACACTAAAAATTATCAGTTAATCCCCTCCTTAATTACAGAAAAAGAAACACTCATTTAAGTGGCAAAGTATCACCACACAGTATTTCTGGCAATGCTACATGACTTAGTGGTCAGGGCTAAATTTCTGATAAGCCTATGGAGAAATCTGTTTTACAGGCACAGAGCTTATGATGTTGGTGATTTGAAAGGGGAGAATATTTTTTCCTATATCCACAAAATCAGAAGCTCAGATTGTAAATCTGTGTGTGAATGTAAAGTGTCTAATGGTAGCATTTTCGACATATGGATGGGAGAGAGAACTACCTTTATGGACCTACCTGCACACATTGGAAGACTTAGACATCTAGAAGTTTGAATAATTTGGACCAAAATAATTTAAAAAAAACCCCTACACTGAATAAAACAAAAACACTAAAAATCCCTCCTGATCTAAGTTGACAGCAGGAAAATCAGTTCATGTTGTTCATAAATGCCTTCAAAAAGTTGTTTTTATGTCACTTTATAAGCTAGTTTTAGTGCCGGGGTCAGTTACAATAAGGAAACAGTTCTAATAATCAGAGTATACCAATGATATCCTGTATAAGTTAAACAAACAATGACAGTGAGAAACGACAACTAATGTCTTGTACCCCATAGCTAGTACTTCATTCATCATTAACATATTTTTTTTAAATAGAGAGATAAATAATAAAATAAGTCTGTCAAGTTGTCATTTAATTTACCTCTTTCTACTGCTGCTGCAGTTGCTTTTGCCCTTCTCCTTCTTGACTCCACTTATTGGCTTTCAATACTGAATCTTACTCACTGTGCCAGTAGTACTAAATAATGTCTATTAACATCAGGCAATTCAAGGACTTAGACTGACTAGGGCTAACAGAAATTGATAAATGACACATTGCCTATCTAAGCAGAAACTGCTGCCACAAAAATAGCCTTAAAATAAAAGGTAACTATGGGATTTTTAAATTCCTTACATAGCAGATCCATTTGAGATGGAGAATTAAACCGTGATCAGTATGTAACACTAGAACAAGAGCATTCCTTCTTAAAGAAGATAATTGGTTCCTTACTCTGATTCTGTGGCTCTGGTTACTGACAGGAAAGCAAGAAGAGATTTTACCAAATACAATTACAAGTCCCTTAGGAATGCCTGCTGATTATTCTACAATTGCTGTCATGATTGCTAACTAATCTGAACTCTACACTCAGGGTAGGCACAGCTGCAATTCAAGTAGGATGGCAGGGGCTGGAGGTAAATAGGTGCCCTGCCACATGGCTTCAACTTTATCATTTAAAGGGGAAATATGCATCACCATCTAATGATGGTTATAATGATGGGCCAAAAAGTGCCTTTTGCTCTCTCACCAAACTTCTCTGTGTTTCTCCTCATTTGTTATTGACCTTGAACAAGTCACTTCAATGTCTTTGCGATTTTATTTCCTTGTCAGTAAAAGAAGGATGATGACACCTACAGTATATTCTACTAACATTGTGAAGCATACTTAATACAGATGAAGCATGAATTTACTTATCAGCAGTCATATGGCTCTCATCACTGTGGTGTGAGAGTTCTGTCCAAGACCAAAGTTAAACTTGAAGCTTACATTACTCTACACATGCTAAAAATACCAACAGAGCTAAGGCAATTGATGATGTATAATACCCTTGCCACTTTGGAAGGCTGCTGTGATCAATACAGATTGAAGGTTGCATGTAGTACAAACTTGGCTGGTTTACAAGTTTGATTCTACATTTACTTCTTGATGGGTGCATGAGATGAAAAACATTACATAAGTCCTAGCTATTACATAAAGTGCTGAGTATCTATGTCTTAGCATTTTTAATCTGAAATATAGCTGCTGCAAGAGTACAGAGAATAATTTATTTACTCCTTTCCCTAAGTCCCAAAGGTCAGCTCCTCAGCTGATGTAAATTATTTTCATTTTACTTAACTTCAAGAGTGAATAGAGTGTGTGAAAGGCGTTGGATGTTGGCTTGAGCATCATTAAGTTCTTGGGATACTGCTTTGGGGATTTAAGCCATATGGAAATCTGTAGAAATTCAGATGAAGATTAGGTTTGAATATATTTATGATTTAAAGATCATAGCCAATTTTCAATGTCAGTATTGCAGAATCATTGTAAAAAGCTAGAGAAATGTTCTTTGCTTTTTTCATGGTACACTATAGTGTTTCTGTAATAGTACTATGGACATTTTATCTCCTCTGTGTAAAAATAGACAAGAGCTGACATCCTCAAGATCAAAGAACATCAATCCATTTTTGATTTTCATAGGGACTGTTAGATTATGAGTCACATCAGAAGCCTGTATTTGGCAGCTAAATATTTTTGGATGCCCGATCGTGTATAGTGTATCAATGAGATGATAAAAAGAGGATATATCTAGGTGTCATCCCTAAGTATTTTCTCATAATCTCTAACTTTCTGGAAGAGATTTCACTGTTCTATTTTGAGACATACTGGGGTAAAAACTACTGAGCACATAATATGGCTCAATACAGCATGTTTTAACACAGGATCTTCTAGCATTACTACTAAAACCAATTTATAGGGTTGCAGCATACCTTTTTTCAGTAATACTGGCTTGTCAGACTATCTTCTGCTGTGGGAGTGATGGTATGGAGCCTTAGTTATTCTTCTCTTTTTTCTTCTTCTTCCAGGTTTTACGTGTTTTGTTTAAAAACTCCTCTTACCCTTATGGTCTGAGGAAAGAGTAAACAACATTGTTCTGCTGCAGACAGCACTTGCTGACAGTTCATCAGCTTCCTTCCTTCCTTCTGTGCAACAGGGCTAGGGACAATTCAGCTTCCAGCATTGTTTTCACATCTTTTTACTGTTTTATTATTATTATTTTTAATGTACATTGAAAGGTAGATTTAGTGGATCCCCTCTCTGAGAGGAGATCTGTGTCTATATCAACATACTAATTTGTCTTACAAAAGGTAGCAAGGATACAAGGCATGGTCATCAAACTAACAAGCAAAAAAATCCAGTGTGAGCTTTGCCATAAACTAAAAAAATGATGAAGTATAACAGATAAAATTTATTTATTCAACAGCTTCCTGAAACAAATAGGTCAGTTTCTTGATATATTCTTACTGATTTGTGGAAACAATCTATCATTACCTGGAACAATGAGAACAGAAGAAGGAAGGAAAGAAAGAAATCTTTTGTCTAAGACATACAAAACAGCTTTTAACAGAGATTCCTTTCCCTCTGATTCAAGCCTATTGAGTTTGAATGCTGTGTTAGATGGTTTCAGGCAACTTCAGTACTATATAGGTTATGATATCTATACTTAATATCTATACTCAATCAATACTTACTCAATACTTATTATATCAAAAAAAAGAGGAGAGATTGAGATGAAGGTGAGTTTGGATGGCACAGAATTTTTAACTACTATTGGGGGTTTTTTTTTGTAAGATTTGATAGATAAATGAATAAGGAAAACAATTAATTAAAAAGACCACTTTAAGTTAGGCAATCTGTGCTTCCCAAAGTGAATGAAAGAAACGAAGAAGAAATAAGGTTATGAAAGAGGAGTTCTTCCATTTTAACCAATGGGCAGGTAAGTAGAATAGCCACCTATAATCTCAAAATGTTAATTTATTTTTCTGCAGTGCTTAAGGAGATTTGAATGCAGAGAATAACTGCCATCTGCACTGGCCCCATTCAGGACTGTGCCCTGACCATGACATTAGTGGGTTTTCCAAAGACGGGTACTCTCACAGCCTCTTGCTGACATCGCTTCAGTTTGTATGAAACACTTAAGGGAGAGAAAGAATGAGAAAAGTAATATGACTTTGCAAGGTGTTTGTTAGCAAACTCACCTGACAGCTGTGATATGTAGGTTTCCATACCTCTTTCGAATAGTATTTTTATTCATGATTTCCTCGTTTAAATTTGACACCGTTGGGAGGAAAGAGGCGGAGATAATCTACTTCCAAATGTGCTCCAAGGGTTCTGGTTAGGATTCTCATAAGAAATGGAGGTTGAAGGCAAGGCAGAATCACTTCTTAAAAGATGCCATACAGGAGCCTATCCAGGCCTCTCCCCAAATGTTTTTTTCCTATTAAAATGTTTGGATACAAGAGATTAATGGTCTCAGTGCAAAATGGTCTCAATGTTCCACTTAACATACAAACAAGTCTCCATACAAAATCATCATTATCTGTTTGTGAATGCAGTGTATTGATATAACAGAAGTTTTCCTACAGGTGGTGTTGCAATTAGCACTGGAAACTAGGACAGCTTTCAAGGAGTGCTTAATGAGAAAGGAAGTTGTTTAGGAAAGAAAGAAAAACAGATCTTGAATTCAACAGTATTATCTTGGGTCTATCCCTTTATACAGGTACATGGAATATAAGCTTCTTTTATTCTGCTTCCCTTTAGCTCAACACGTTGCCTCTGAGAGCCTGCAATACAGATTGCACTGTGGTTTAACGTCTTCATATTTTGCATAGGCATTGTATTTTGAAAGGAACTAAGTAGTTAACTGCATTCAATTACTAATGCCGACAAAAATTGGAATACTTGAGACTGTATAAATTTATGTCAAGATGTACTAGTTACATTCCCTTGTTTACCTTTATATCACAATAAATTAACAGGCAAATGTGTCGAGCTCTAGCTGGTGACCTCTTCAAGTTAATAAAGCTTGACATTTTAATAGGATAAACAAATTTTTTATTTGTACAGTGTGGAGTATTTTACCAACGATCAGATGTGAGTTTGTTAGATGTCTGTTCTATATACTGGAGGTAGAACTCATGTTTGCAAGATGACCTATTATTCTGCTGATTCATTGGATGCGTGTGATAATTTAAAGGTCAGGGCTATCCATTAAACTTATCAACAATGCGCAAGATACTTTAAATCAAAAATGTGCCTGCATGAGCTTCATTAATTCTATGTCATGAATGTTAAAACAATAGTGAGAAAAGTTAATCCTCCAAATTGAAAGATTGCAGCCCCTGGCTCTTATGACTGCAGTTCTCCAATGGAGTGGAGTCACAGATAGTTCACAAAGAATGTAGATATGTAAATTTTCTGTGGAACTTCTATTTTATTTCCCATTAGATAATATTTTTAGGGCAAATAATTTAACAGTGGGTTCTAGGAATGTGGGCTATTAATATGAGCTTTTTATTGAGAGACACAATTGAAAAAAGCAAAAGAATTCGGACCTAATTCTATTTCCTGTTAGTTTTGTGAGGTCACTTAACTAAGATGTTGAGGCTGAACTAGTAGAGCAATATGCTGAACACCAAAACCTAATACTAGTGAATTCATAGACAGTAGTGAGTTCATCAGCTATTATTATTAACATTCATTGGTAGAATATCTCAAGACTGCTGTGTTTTTATAAATGATAAAGATCTAAATGATAGAAAATGATAAATTTACCTGCAGAAGAATTTACCTGCTGTTGTTGACGAGTTATGTTGTTAGGTAAAGGAGTTATGGGAGGAAGTAAGCAGTCTGCGTAGCATCTGAGAAGATGAGCAAGAGATAGACAGGGTGTTCTCGGAGACCATGCAGCTCCAGGAGTCCCAACCCCCCACAGCAGCAGAGTTGCCAGAGGGCTCTGTGCTGTGTGAAACGGTACATCATAACACTGTAGAAGACTGGAAACTGGTCACTTCTTATAGGAAGAAAAAGACTCTTACTCCTCCTGAAGACTTGCAATTGAGGAAGAGGTTTAGTGCCCTCCAGGCTGAGAAGGAGCTGGGCATGGCTGCAAGGGAAGCAATTGGGCCGACAGACCCTGTGCCACGCAGTAACGCCCAGAAGAAGTGGTGAGTGATTGTTGTGCATGACTCCCTGCTGCAGGGGACAGAGGCACCTATCTGCTGACCTGAACTCTTGTCTAGAGAGGTTTGTTGCCTGACAGGGTCTTGATTACAAGATGTCATGGAAAGACTGCCAAGGTTTGTCCACATGTTGGGCTATTAACCTCTGCTGCTCTTCCATGTGGGCGCTAATGATACCAAGTGCAAACTGGAAACCATCAAACAGGATTTCAGAGCTCTGGGGATGGTGATCAAGTGACTGGAAGCCCGGATTATTTTCTCCTCAGTCCTGCCAGTGAGGGGGAAGGATGGGAGGAGGAGCGGACAGATTTTCCAAGTTAACAGTTGGCTGTGCCACTGGTGTTGGCAACAGGGTTTTCGTTTCTGCTACCATGGGACCCTGTTTGAAGATCAACAACTGATGGGAAGAGATGGGATCCACCTCACTAAGTGGGACATGCATGTTTTTGCCAACAGGTTGGCCAGCTTGGTAAGGAAGGCTTTAAACTAGGAAAGATGGGGGAAGGAGAGAGTATAGAGACAGGGTAGTCAGCAAAAAGTGGGTCAAGTTGGGATGCCTCCAGCAGGTGCATGTGGCCAAGAAAACCTGCATGCTCAATTACCTCTCTGAAATGCCTGTACACCAATGCATGCAGCATGGGAAATAAACAGGTTGCAGGCCGTGATCTTATTGCAATTACAGAGACATGGTGGGAGAGCTCACATGACTGGAATGCTGTCATGGATGGCTACATGCTTTTTAGGAAAGACAGGCCAGGAAGGCGAGGTGGTGGAGTTGCTCTTTATGTGAGAGAGCAACTGGAATGTATCGAGCTCTGCCTAGGGGTGGATGAAAAGCAAGTCAAGAGCTTATGGATAAGGATTAAAGGGCAGGTTAACATGGGTGACATTGTTTTGAGTGCTTATTACAGGCCACCTGATCAGGAAGAGGAAGTCGAGGAGGCCTTCTACAGACAGCTGGAAGTAGCCTCACGATCACAGCCCCTGGTTCTCATAGGGGACTTCAATTGCCCTGATATCTGCTGGAAAGACAACACAACTAGGCATAAGCAATCCAGGAGGTTCCTGCAGAGCGTTGATGATAACTTTTTGATACAGGTGGTGGAGGAGCCAGCAAGGAGAGGTGTGCTGCTGGACCTTGTACTAACAAACCAAGAAGGACTGGTTGGAGATGTGAAGGCTGGGGGCAGCTTTGGCTGCAGTGACCATGACATGGTGGAGTTCAGAATCCTGCAGGGAGGAAGCAGGGCAGTAAGTAGGATTGCAACCCTGGACTTCAAGAGAGCAAACTTTGACCTCTTCAGGAACCTACTTGGAGGAATCCCATGGATTAGAGCCCTAGAAGGAGGAAGGGGGTCCAAGAGAACTGGTTAATATTCAAGCATCACTTCCTCCAAGCTCAAGATTGGTGCATCCCTATGACTAAGAAGACAAGCAAGAGACCTGCATGGATGAGCAAGAAGCTCCTGGCAAAACACAAACAGAAGAAGGAAGTATACAGAAGGTGGAAAACGGGACAGACCACTTGGGAGGAATATTAGGAACATTGTCAGAGTATGCAGGGATGCGAGGAGGAAGGCTAAAGTCCATTTGGAATTAAATCTGGCAAGGATGTCAAGGACAACAAGAAGGGCTTCTTTAAATACATCAGTAGCAAAAGGAAGACTAGGGAAAATGTGGGACCGCTGCTGAATGGGGTGGGTGCCCTGGTGACAAAGGATACAGAGAAGGCAGAGTTACTGAATGCCTTCTTTGCTTCAGTCTTTACTGCTAAAGCCAGTCCTTGGGAATCTCAGACCCTGGAGACAAGAGAGAAAGTCTGGAGAAAGGAAGACTTTCCCTTGGTCAGGGAGGATTAGGTTAGAGTTCATTTAGGCAAACTTGACAGCCAAATATCCATAAGCCCCAATGAGATGCACCCATGAGTGCTGAGGGAGTTGGCAGATGTTATTTCTAGGCCACTCTTCATCATCTTTGGCAAGTGCGGGGTCCTGCACCTAGGGAGCAATAACACCATGCACTAGGACAGATTGGGGGCTGACCTGCTGGAAAGCAGCTTTGCGGAGAAGGACCTGGGAGTCCTGGTGGACAGAAAGTTAACCATGAGCCAGCAGTGTGTTTTGGGGGCAAGAAGGCCAATGGTACCCTGGGCTGCATAAGGAAGAGTGTTGCCAGTAGGTCAAGGGAGCTGATCCTCCCCCCTCTATTCAGCCCTGGTGAGGCCACATCTGGAGTGCTGGGTCCAATTCTGGGCTCCCCAATACAAGAGAGACATAATACTATTGGAGAGAGTCCAGTGCAGGGCTACAAAGATGATTAAGGGACTGGAGCATCTCCTCTATGAGGAAAGGCTGTGACAGCTGGTACAGTTTAGCCTGGAGAAGAGAAGACTGAGAGGGGATCTTATCAATGTACACAAATATCTTAAGGGAGGGTGTCAAGAGGATGGGGCCAGACTATTTTCAGTGTCACAAACTGAAACACAGGAAGCTCCATCTGAACATGAGGAAAAACTTCTTTACTGTGAGGGTGACTGAGCACTGGAATAGGTTGCCCAGAGAGGCTGTGGAGTCTCCCCTAGAGATAATCAAAATCTGCCTGGATGCGATCCAGTGCAATGTGCTCTAGGTTACTCTGCTTGAGCAGGGCAGTTGGACTAGAAGATCTCCAGAGGTCCCTTCCTACCTGAACCATTCTGTGACTCTGTGACAGAAAAAAATCTAAACAATTAAACATTATGGCAAATAATACTTTAGGATGTAGAACAGCTATGTAGTAACTATGTAGTTTAGCTATGTAGAAGAGAAGATGAGATACAGAAGTTGTTTGTAAAGTTATATTATATAATAGGACTAAGTATTATGATTCTCTTGAATGTCTAAATCAGCATTAAAAATGTTAAACTACTCCCATTATATATATATATATATATTTTTTTTTAATGGTAATTTCTGGCAATCTAGGTGGACCGTCAAGCAGCATGCAAATGAGAAAAAAATATATATTGACGCTTGCAAGTCCTCTGGCAACATTTATCTGGGGTGACCTTTAAAAAATATCTTCTGCCTTCAGGCACACACATGCTATTTACGCTAATCCTCTGAAGTTTCCCTTAAGGTTTCAATATGCTGCTGCTGCTGCTGCTTACCCCAACATCACCTCTGTCTTTGGACTTCATTTTCTTTTTTTTCTTTTTTTGCTTTTGTCTTGTGGGTTTTTTTTTTTACTGCTGATCACAGCTGTTGATGGAGCAATGCTGCCCTATAAAGTTTACTGGGAGTATGCAGCTGATTTCAATAGGCTTGAGATTGGCCCCACTAAAAACAGGCTGAGAATTAGAGGAAAACATCCCAAAGTGATGCAAGTCACACTATACATACTATAAAGGGGAAAATCCTACCAAAACTGATTAAAAGACTGAAAGAATTGTTAGGCAAGAATACAACTTTTTTTTGCTATGGTTGTTTCTACTGTCTTATGCTACTGTCATCAATGTTTTCCTTTTCTTAATCTTTGTGACTATATTATGATTTATCTGTTAGTAATAAGCAAATAACTAATTGAAAGTTGCATATTAAACAGGAAAAAATGACTTTTTTTTCAATGCCTCTGCTTTATTTTCATGGAGTAGGTGTTTTTCTTGTCTCCCCCCCCCCCCCCCCCGCCCCCATACTCTTGCTTATACAATGCCTAGTTAGAGTTAATTGGAAATAGGTACCAAGATAATACTGTTAAAAATCTTATAAGAAATATAGATTTGCTTTCAAAAATATTGTAAACACAGAACTAAGCACTGTCATTTAATTACTAGTTAATAAAACAATGCAATTTTTTTAATGGTTTAGAAATAAGGTCCTTTTCAGAGTACATTGCATTTCTTATCATATCAAACATCTTAACCATGTAACTTACCTTATTATTCAGATAATTGATATTGTACAGATACTAATAACTCACTAATCTGTCAGAGCGGGGAGAAATCCAGAATGTGTGACTTCAGAAGGTTTTAAGACATCTAAATGAACTCCCTTTATGCCAGTACTTTTCTGGCTAACCAACTAAAAAAAATATCATGATCAGTCTGGACTCCATAGAAATGACTGCAAAACAGTATCCTTGAGAAGAAAAGTTTTAGAGGAGAAAAGTAGATAGAGATGAATTTTGGAAGATAATTTTCGTCCAATCTGAAATAAAATTTAAGTAGAATTTTTATTTGAGGAGATTCCACCAGCAGTAAAATGCTCAAGTAGTGGTAACACAAATACAGCTCAAAAGTGGAAATATAGCTCCATGACTTGCCAAATAAAATTTATAATATTCTATTAGTTTTTAAGATAGAAACCATAATGTTCAGAAGTCACAATGAATATTTAAAAGTACATATATTACAGAACTTTGTATTTGTTCACTGATAAACCTGTTTATGCAAACAAATTGCAACCTTGTAAAATCTCAAATATTTAATATCTTCTATGTGAGTTGCTGGAATGTTTTAATCTGCTAATTGAAAATATCTTGGTCAAGATGCAGCTGAAATTTTTATCTGAATCATATTTCACCAACTTGTTGCATAGCCGGCACAACATGGATTTTGTATGATGTTAACATTTTCATTTTCAAATTATTATGTTCCTCTAGTGTAAGGAAAGCTTGACATACATATGAAGTGCATGCAGGACATGGCCTATAATACTAATTTAAACTTCAAATAGTATCCAAGAATATATAATGAGAAATTGCTACTGTTTATGTTATATGAGCTAAAGATTTGGTCTTCAATCAGTGCAAACTGTAATTATAATTCACTTAGTTGATGTGAAATATGTTATCAGAGTGTCAGCTTGGAAACTACAATGCACATCTCATTCATACTACCTGTTTACACTTTACTCCACTTTGACGTGGTAAAATAATTTTGTTGTGAGCATAATGGTTACTTATGACATTTTCAACTGTGTTGCACTGTAAGAACAGTGGAAGAATCAGGACTGTAGATTTGTTGACAGGAATTTTTGCAGTACATGACTTGTCCTTTTCAGAGAAAAAAAAACTGATACAAATTCAGTGTTCTTTCCGTGGTCTTAGCATTTTGATCTGTGAATTACTCAGTTAAGACAGCCTGACCTAGATCCAGCAAAGGACAGAAGTTGCTAGAAGTGAGGTGTTGCAGTCTAGGCCTTGCCAAGTTCCAGAGTAGAATACAGAAACTTGAATAATGTGTCTAAGCTCTCCAGACTGTGCAGTGGAGATGCTGAGTACCTCAGAGTTGCAGTCTCAATATGTAGATTCCAGAAAAAGTCAGCATCCACAGTGTGCAACAACTGGCCATTAGGAAAGGCTAAGGACAGAGTCCATTCTCAAATATCAACCTTCTGTCATTTTAATGAAACCTCATTCATTTATAATACCTTAAAATTATGAAGATAGGCGCTAACTTTTTTTTTTTTTTAATATAGAGAGGAACAAAAGTAATTCATTTCTTTTGAAACGGAGACAGAAGTGGAAAGCTCAGTAAAAGTCGATAGTACTACCTAATGGGAAAGTAGAAGTTCATTCTCTTCTGTGGAAGAGGATGCAATCCTCCCTGTCCCGTCAGTTACAGAGTAGTTCCTTTGAGAATTGACTATAGCAAATCCTTGTTCCTACAGATGTTTTTCTTTTGGTTGTTTAATTGATTAAATTTTAGCAAATTCATTTTTTGCAGTAAATTCAGATTCAGTGCAATAAATTACAATATTTTCTCATGTTTTTTCTACAAAGAATTATAACAGCTACGTGAAGGCTGTTGTCTGACAGCTTGAAAGTGGTTAGACCTCAATCCCAGACTAGCCATCCAGCTATTTCTATGAAACCTATAGGAATTTGTTCATTTTTGAGATCTCTACTCTTCTGTTAAATCTGGTTTAAATAACTCCTTAGGTTCAGAAAGTTCTTAGAGGGGAACTCACAGACACAAACACAAACCTGACAATCCCATTTGCCATTATTGCCTATGTGATACTTAGGTGACAGCCCAAGATTTTTCTCTCACATGGATGTTCTGGCATGGGTGAACATCACTAGTGTGCTCAATGGAAGCTTTCTGCACAGTGGGCAAATTATATCATCAAGGACTTGCCATGCTTCTCTGAATGAAATAATCTTGATTCATGAAGTGTTGAAGCATGGCCTGGCATCTGGTATATGACCTATCTCACTTTGATTTTATTCCCAGTAAATATTGGATTCTTGGGCTGTGAGGACAGGCTGAATCTTAGAGCTGATCTGTTCTAGAGGGTTTAAATGCTGGCAGTAAAAGTTTAGAGAGGATTCTTGGGACTGGGAGCGCAAGGTGCCGCGTCTTACATGTGTAAGAAGATGTTGCAGGCAGTGAAGCTACACCAAAGCTATGATGTTGCCTTTGTAGCTGCAGAGAAAGCTCTGCCCGCATACTAGACAGACTTGGAAAGCAGGAGCATGTGGAAGAGAAAGGAAAAGCTTGCAAAAAATGTCTAAGATCTGTTTTCAGGGCGGTGGAAGAACTAGGAATCAAGGTATAGCTAGGAAGTACATAAGGGCCAGATGCAGAAGGTAGGACAGATGGGTCGGAACACATGAAAATAAAGGAACATGGCTCCTCAGAAGTTCAGCCACTTCTGGTTTAAAAACTCCCTCTCTCCTACATTCATTCTCTGGCTTTTAGTAAATTGAACTTGCATGGCAGTTTTTCACAGTTGTGGGAGTATAACTTTTTAAACCATTTCTTGACAAAGCCTGAAAGAACACATAACCTAAGAACCCCCACATCTCTGTCAGAATTGGTTGAAATCAAATATAGTTTCAAAAAAGTATTTATGATCAAACAAACCATGTTTCCCTGTCAAAGTAAGATGAACAACAAAACAGAAAATCCAAAGTTCCTGTCTTTGAAGTAGATGTTCCAGCTATAAAGTTACTTAGCTAAACACACTTCTCAGAATTCTTTCTAACCTCATAAATCTTGAATTGTTTCCTGCATAGTGACACAGCTTCTGTAGAATTGAAGAGCACTCCAAACAACATGAATAACTTATAGCCTGATGGTTATGGCACTTCAAAGTAAGTGATAGTTTGTAAAGAGTCAGATCTTGTCAGTGTATGTTAGTCATGCTCTAAGCACACCTCTCTGATTGAGTCTTTGTCTTTGTCAAAGATTCCTGGGTTCAATGCCCTTTTCAGATGAAAGGAGTTTAAATCTGTAACTTCTGTCACCCAAAGAATGTCTTTACCAGGAAACTACTGCTGAGGCTGAATGTAAAGCTGTAGACATGTAGTTACTTATTTTAGCCAAGAAATTTAAGACTAAAAGATCCAGAAAAAGACACACAGGGAGGTGGCATAATGTTGCTAACCTGTTGGTTATGGAGATCAGCGGATACTATGTTAGGCTACAGAAGATAAGGAACTTAAATGTCCCTCTTTCTTTCCAAATGCTCTTATGTGTGAACAACTTTACATAAAAGGTAGCTGTGGTGACCAGTCTTTAGTGAAGAGATGTGAACCCTGGATAAAGAGCTGGGAGAATTGCATGTATGTGGTCCTGCGGAAGGTGCACACACTCTGAAATGGGTAGCCTCCATGTCCACTGCGTGCTACTGACTAGCTTCTGACTTTTTTCTCTTTAGACTGTGGCTTTTGAGAAAACAAAGCTAAAACTGTCTTTGCTCTATTAGACTCTCTCTTCTCACCTCCTCACCAGTAACTTTGAAAGTGAGCTGTTTTAATCAAATGTGACAGAGGATGAAGGCTTCAAAAGTATAAAGTTCCTAGAGATTTCAAGAAAAATAGCAGATGAATACAAAATAAATACTTGATTAAGACTGGCCAATCAGCATGCATAGTTGAGCTGACAGTCATTGCAAGCAGATCTTTGAATTTACCGAAATCAAGTCTTCTCTGTCACTAGGTCAGAGACAGTCGATAAGGGCATAGTCAGCATTTCTGTGGGAAGGTAGGAAAGGAGAAGGAAAAGGGGTAGGAAGGGATGGTTCTGAGGTCAACCTGTTGTAGGCAGGATATTATGCGGGAACATAAAATACCTATGCATGAGTTCAACTTTGAGATCAAATTTGCATGAGTTCAAATTTATGGTGTATCTTATTCGAAGCATATCTAATTATAAACATCCTTCCTTGGAAAATGCACAAATATACTAAAATTATAGGGAGAAAAAAAGATGAACCCTATAGATAATAAGTACCTATGTATACATCTTTTCGTGAACTGTGGAGATAGTTTTCTGAACTACGAATTGCTGCACTTGTACATAGTAGATATGATGATATTTACTTTCATATTTGTAATAGAGGCTATTATTACGCTCCCACACAAAACATATAGTACAGATTTTTAAAAATTCATTACCTGCCTAAACATGTCTGAATATTGGATCCAGGTTAATAATTAATGATTCAGAGCAGCATATAAGCTGTATTTTTAATTTGAATATTCAGCCACTTGCAAAATTAACTCAGCAATTGTTCACAGGCATTATTTCTCATATACGTGCATAGGGAAAATCTTCTTTCAGGGGTGTTTTGTTCTGTTAAAAAAAGAAAGAACAATTGATGGAAATCTCTAAAGGTTATCACATTTGTGGGTGTTTTGAAAGTGTTGAGATGATTCTAGCATTTTATTAACTAGGGAAAAGATATTAAAAGTAAACTTGTGCATTAGCCAGTGTATATATCACTCAGAATGCAGTGTAAACCCATTTACTAGTTAAGCAAATTAAAATATTACAATAAAAAAAAGTTAGTCTTTAGAGAGATCTTTCTTCCTGATATGCTGTTGAAACAGTAGCCTCTCTTCATTCTTAGTTCTAAATGTAGGCACATGATTTAGACAGAATAATTTAATCACTTCCTCCCTGTATTTCTTTTCCTTCTGTCTTTTTAAGTCTGTATAAAAGAAGCACCTTCACTACATTGTTCAAAAGGCAATGCTACACTTTTTCATGAACCTACCTTTGGAGCATTCATTTAAAAATAAGAGATGAAGTGTGGTTGTAGAACTACTTATTAAATACATAATAAGAAGAAAGTAGAAACTCTGACATCGGTGAATATCTATGCTGATTCTGTTTCTTAACTCAGCTTCCAATGCCTTGTCTTAATTCACAGTTGCATAACTCTGGTAACACTGAATTTTCTGTTGATACTCTACCTCAGAAATTCTTCTGCAGAGACAGAGAGTAGAGTGACCGTAATCAATGCCAGCTCTCTCTGCATTAACTTAACACAAAAGTCTTGGAAGGTTCATTGTACGATAATGCTTGCAGCATATCTTCCTCGGTTCACTGGGGAGATATGAAGTGATCTGGGAGAAATAATAGTGCAGAGTTGGGTGAGAACTGGCAATTTTTCTTTTCAGGTGAATCTCACGGTTTTGAAAAACCATCTCTCAGGTCTGAAGTGAAATTCCGATGAGGGAAAGAGATCATCAGAGTTATTGACCTACCTGTTTCTGAGCAGAAACATGAACCTCTCAGACATGCCAGGCTCAATGATGCTTACAGGTCTAACCATCTTAGCTGTTATTCTCTGTGTTTCAGAACTCTGAAATGCCTCACTTTTTGTTCCAGTGAGGAATGAAAACAAACCTCAAAATACTCACAAGATTAAATTTCTTCTTTTCTAGCAGCTATAGCTATTAATCTCTGACCTTTGCCCTAAAAACTCTAATGTCTGAGATAATACTAGTTGGGTCTAAATGCTCATAAGAACTATTTATGCATTCTTAGGGCTGTTGAGGAACATTCAAATAGGCAAGCAGTATTAGAGCAATTCTATGCTAAATAAGCCAGCAAGCAATATTTCTTTTAGTATTTGTTCTCATGTTCATGTTTGTATGTCCTTCCAAACCTCAGTCTAATCACCTGCCTATACCTAACATCATAAGAAAAAGTCAAACAAGGACTAGGGAGAAACCAGGACAAAAAAAAAAAAAAAAAATTTTAAATAAGAAACTCTATCAACCACTCACACTATACTGTCACAAACAAAAACAATTTATCTATCTAGGCCATTGTCTCCATTGCCGATTTTAACAAAGATAAATGGAACAGGACTACAGCACAAGAAAGTAAGAAAATTGAAATAGGACATTAGGAGAAGGAAAAGAAAACCATACATTAATATTAAAGAAAGAGAGAAGCAACATGTGAAACACCACTGGAGCTTCTCCCCTTTTGGGATGTTTTTCAAGGGACCTGGCATCTTCCCTGCTTCTCCCAGTCCTTCCAGTTATATGTGCTATTATTCCACAATTGGTATTTTAAATTCAAGTAGTTAAAGAATGAATAGGAAACTATACCAAAAAAAAAATCCATGCATTTTACTGTCATTTTAATACTAAATCAATAATATCAAATGATCCAGTAGATATAGGAAACATCTTCTGCCTGGGTGAAATCGGAATCTGAGCTAAATCCATACTCATATATGTGATACAGTATACAACCTTGACACTGCTACCTGTGCTTCTGGAAAAATCTTACCTTGGCCCCTCTTACCTTATGGAATGATTGTGTAAAACACGTATAATTTTAAGTTTTGTAGTAATGAAAACTGAGTTACACAGAATAAGTGTGGATCTACAGAAGCTAAGGATTAGCTCATGAAGATCAGCATGAATTTGGGACCATACTGTATTGATAAAGAGAAATAAAAAATGTATTTCCCATTAAGTGATGAGGTTATTGCAACTTTTTCGGGGGGAAGGGACAACTGTATTCAAAATTGTGTTCAAAATAGCTGTGATTCTAAAGGCTCACATATTAAAATTTGTATCCTTGTGAAATATTTAAGGCCTTCAAATATAGATGATCACAACAGAGATATTTCACTGTAAAATTATCTGGTTCATTTTCATAGAGGTATGATAAACTATTTTATCACTTATTCATGTGTCAGTCAAATATGATGACCTTCTATTCTTTTGAACACTTGTTTGACTTGTCAGCATTTTATTATAAATCTAACAAATAACTTTTCTTCAAGGAATATCATGTAAGAGATACTGTAATGGTTATATTTTTTACAAGGAAAAGAAAAGATAATTATAGACAAGAAGAACATCAATTCACATATTAGTTCTGACACAGTCCAATTCTGATGTTATCCTCAGTTGACTTGGACTGCATTTGGCCAATCTTCAGGAAAAGCAGCTATATAGGGAGGGCAAAATGGTAATACCAAAATAATTTCTTGCATTTTTCTCCTTTTTTTTTTTTCAAATTCTCTTGTGGATTGCGTGAGGATGAATATTCATTTTCAGATCCAATAAACTATGCAATCCCTCTCAGCTCTAGAAAATAAATGAATTAAAGAGTTTCTTATCCACCTGAGATACATATAAAATAAACTTTAAAAGTATGCTGTGTTTCCCATGTATCAGGGACTTCCAGAAAGATATAGGTTATTTCATACTGAAACTCTGCCCTGGGTAATTCCTTTAGAGCTCTTCTTTGGTGGTCTTTGGTGCCTTCAGGAATTCCAGAGTAGGAGCTGTGCAGTCCTTTATTTAACAAGAAAAATGTTGTATGTTTAAGCACTTAATTTAGACACTGAATATATTGAAATTCTATGGAATAAAAAATAGATGAAAAAACAACTAAGCAACTAAACAACCAAAAATAAACCTTGAGTCAGAGCCCTTAGATGGCACTCTCCTCTCCCTTTGTAGAAGAGCATGTGTGAAAAAAGGGGGGAAAAAAGAAAAGAAAAAAAAACCTCCAGCAAAATCAACAACAAAAAATCTGAACTGCTGGGTGAGAAAGACTGAGAAAAAAGGTTGGAAAATAAATCGTTTTACTTCCCACTATATTTCTATGTTTTGAAAGTGTCATTTTCGCCTCCTTGCAGATAGATTTCCTCTTTCTCTTCTGGCCTGTTCTTCTGCTGCAAGATCCATGATTACTGCCTTTCTCCCCCATCTGTCCCTACCCTCCAGTCCAAAAAGTTCTCATCTAATCATGTTCAATCGCTGCTGTTGAAACAGCAATCTCCATGTCCTTCCTTGTTTCCTGAGAATTTAATATGATAAAATGTGTGGTAGCAAAGATGATACAAAAACACAGTCCTCCTCTCTGTTGCTCAGTCACACAGTCCAGTAACTGAACAATATATACATGATCTATACAACACCTGTGAACAGATTGCACACTTCTACTGTTTGTCACACATCGGGATTTATGTATTTTTATACACCTGTCTTTTTTCTCATCCCTGATTATCAGCCATATTACCTAGCAGCTGCAATAGACTTGACAGCTGTATTAATAGTTCTATTTTTGTGACCTTGAAACAGAAACAGTCTGAAGTTTTTCAGCATTTTCAAAATAAAGTGTACTATTTTTTACATTCTCCTTTGGGATCTTTAGCTCCAGTACTGTTCCCCACTAACTTGCAGCACTGTGAGAGATTTTTTCTGGTTATCACTGATTGCTGAAGATGTTTCCTCTCCTGACCTCCATAACACTAGCTCTCAAATTGATTTATGAAGCTTTAGTGGATGCATACCTTGTTACCCTTTGGCCTCCTTGTGGAAACTGGTAGAAGTACTGGGCTTTGTGCACAAGTTCCACAGTGCCCTAGTTATGTGAATTAGCACAAGTTTGGTAAGGCATACCTTTCTTGAAATCGCCATTAACTTACAAGGTCAAAGTAAAATGCAAATGAAGTGTTTATTTAGAACATCTGATAAACACAGTGTAGTTACAAATGCTTATAAAAGACATAAGAAGTGAAGGAAAATCAATTCTTGATTTACACTAAGATTTAATACGAGAGACCTCTTTGTCTGCTCAGTGCCTTACATTTTGAGTTGTTTTTGTCAGAGAAAATTGTGCCCTTATGAAGCTTGGCTTTAACAGACATTGTTGTTCTTGGAATTCTCTAAGTATCATATCCACATTCAAATCTTTTTCTCCATCCTCCTCTTCATCTGCAGTTCTTTTCATCTCCATCCATCTCCATCCAGTCCAATTTACAGTCTGTTCGTTGGGCTATTTCCATGCAAGGCAACGGCTGTGAAGTTCCTCACAAGAGAACCGATGACCTCTATTCAATGGGGGATATTCTGGAAATCTTGTTCTTATAACAAAAATAAAAAAGATAGTGACAACATTGTCTTATTTTACAAGACTGATACCTTGTTCCTTTTTTTCCAAAGGAAACGGGCTAAACATTTCACTGCAAGAGGCAATCTCCAGTATAAACCATAGATTGACACCAGTGCACCGCAGCACAAAAAGAACTCCTCAGTATGAATATTGGCTGACCATGGCAAATCCTCTTTTGGCATGCTCTCTCTATTTTGCTACTGCAAGAAATGTGCAGTAGTGAACTTAGGTCCCTGACTCAAAGACATAGACTTCAGTTTGAGACTAAGGTGTTTTGTGAGTTTATCCTCACACACAACAGGAGAATGTAAATTCCACTTCACCCAGTTATGGTGTTGATGTGATGAATTAACTGCTTTCTGTCCTTCATTCTGTAGAGCACACCTTTTTATAGGTCAGGGACTTGACTTTTTTAGCCTTTCAGCTAGGGTAAAAACTTCCATTACCAATTTTGACAACCTTTTGTGGTTATAAATGTGACTTAATGATATTATTCTTTTCCTTCTCTTTTCTTTTTGGGGTTCTTTGCAGGTTTTTTTGTTTGTTTGTTTTTTGCTGTTGTTGGTTTGGAAACAAATGAGCCAACAAACCAACCTCTTCCTTTAACCCCGGGGAGAAGTAACCACTATTAAAACACACACACAAACACACACATACACAAACACACACTGCAGTTTTTCTCTGTACAGAGATTACTCAGTACTTCTTTCCTTAGTAACTACACTTTTTTGTGTGTGTGTGCAGTATCTGGCATAAACACTAACTTTAAAATAGAAAAAAGTTGAATTTACTTCAGGAATTTCAGTTCTAATATAAGTCTCAAAGCATCAGAAGCTTTTATCTTTCTGATCAGAATGAAACATCAAATCCTCTCCAATAATAATAATAATAATAATAATAATAGGTGGATGATCAACACCTTTAAAAGTGGTTATCTTCAGAAATCAGCCTATAGATTTAGGCATTGTAGGCTTTTATAGAGCCTAGCACACATAAATGATCTCATTGAATAAATGAACCAAATTACAATGTTAGCCACATAGTGAATAACTTCACTGATATCAGACACTATGTATAATTTTGATGCAGAATATTATCTCCGTAAGAAGCTGATGGAACTACACTACATTTGTGTCAATTAGTTTCTTCAGAAATGCTCCTCAGAAGGAAAAAATAGTTTTATCTTTATGCAAAACAAGTGAAACAAATCACTTACAGAGCTTGTAAACCTTGAGTATCCTGAAAATCTTTGTTCGCCAGTTTATACAGCTTTATTCCTGAAGCAAATTATCAAAAGAGAAGAATGTGACACACACACTTAAATTCAAAAGAAACTAGAATAAGTACTACTGAAGACAGAATTTCCAATCACAAATAATTTTAAGAAGGTACAAGAATATATTTTGATTTTTTTAAACTATACCAATTTTCTGATAGAAATGAGTTATGCTCACAGAAATTCAACAAAGGGAAATGTGAAAAGTAATGAGCATTTTGTATATCATTATGACATGCCTTTAGTGGATTTTATTTCCGTAATTCAAATTAAGAGATAAATGGTTGATACCATGATACACTGTATTTTATTCATATGAGTAAAACCTAAGACTAGGCTGGAGTACTACTTTGAAAGGCACCATTTTATTTAGAGACGCGTATTGGTAAGAAATTTGGAAAAATAAGCCTTTGAGAGCAATAAATATATCACATTTTTGAAATTGGTTAGTAAACAGGAAAATAAAATTGCATTGATGGATTAGACCATTTATCTGCAAAATCTGGTATTCTGCTGCAAAGAACAACCAGAAGCTTTAGAAGATATGATGAATTCTTAAACTAGATGACTGTATAACAGTCCCATGGAAAGCTGTCCTTCTTGCTTTCCTGTCTCCTGCTCTGCCATTTGCCCAGTTTCAGATAATGAATTAAAGGATGTTGGTCTGATATCATCTTTAATTTACCTAAAGAAATTCTCATTGTCTTTTCTAGTAGCAAATATTTGAAAATATGTTAGATTGGTACCTAATTGTAATATAATTAAATACAAAATTTGTACTTCCTTGATGTTACTGACTGAAATATCATGATCTTATAGGTATATAGGGAATTTAAAGCATTGTAGGTCAGGCTGGTATTACTGAGGGTGGCTAACATTTCAGTTGCTTACGACTTTGCCAGACATTAGCTATTCCAGCTGTCATTGCTCATGCTTGGTGGCTTTGATGAAATATCTTCTGGAGGGAAATAAAAGGTTTAGAACAGACTGAGTTCTGCAAAAGCTATCTGTTATATCATTTAGTTCAAGATTGTATAATAATGCTTTGGCAAAAGAGAAATGAATCTATAATGGATTAACACAGTAACTCTTGGCATTTTGTAATTTCTGAGAGTATCCTGAAAAAAATATTATTTCTGTGTTTTTTTAGGTGAGTATATAGGAAATACTTGATTTAGGTGTAACAGTGTGCCTGCCTGCTTAGTTTTAAATGAAACCCTGGGATAATTAGCAGGATCAGTTTTTCAGTTTCAGGGCAAAACCTGTAAAACTGGTCTTCATCATGAAAACTATTGTGTTTCGAATTCTGATTGAATTAACTTTCATATACTTAATATGCATTTCTTTTTCAGCTAATAGGTCTTTTGGCCCTAACTGTAGAACATAGGTCATGGATTCTGAACTGAACTAGGTAGAAATACTCTGAGCATGAAATACGAATTTCCCTTATGCTGCCTCTGTGCAGGTTCCTTATCTGTGGAGGTTCCATTGTTTTTGCTTATTACTGAAAGCACAGGAGCCTTAAGTGAACAAATGATTTCTTAACATTTCTTTTTTTCCAATCACTAATGGAATACATGTACTTATTTATAACCAAAAAAAAAAGTTTTGTTTTAAAAATATTCTAGTTCCTTTAGTGCAAAAAATGCCATCAGGAGTCTTTCTAAATACTATATTCTATTTAGTGTCATAGCTTTTAAGGTAGTTTTTGATGTATTTTACCAGTACTGGAAATATTGGAGGAATAGGCCATGTGTCTTTCAAAATAACATTGAAAACTAATGATAGAATGAGAAAAATATTCCAGATTTAGATTCTTGAGACTTTGCAATGACCGTTGAATATTAAATTGGCTTGTAAGCAGACACAAAAAAACAAGATCCAGAAGAAAGGAATTTCAGACAAATTAGAAAGAAATGACACATCTATACCGCGAAATAAAACAGGCCCCAAAATCTGACTCCATTACTGGACATCTGATTGTCCATATGGCTTAATTATTAGTACGCTCTCTGCTACAGTTTTGGTCGATAGCTGTAGAATTCAGAAAGTAGCTGAACGTGAATCAGGGGCCAGCATACACTAAGGAAGGTTCCTGATAGGCAGTATAGACAGGGTTGGTCTGCTTTGACTTCCCACGGTCTTCCAAAATTATTACATTATGCTTTGCTCCCTCAGGCATCCTTGCATGCTCTCTCACGCCATCCCATGGCATATCTTTCATGCTATGAAACATCAGTCTGGCAAGTGGCAGTGCAGGTCTCATGTCTTTTCAGATAATTCAAATTAAAAAATATATATATAAATATGTATTCCTATGTGTACATCTACATATATTTATATATGATGCCTACACATACATATATATAGGGGCATCATATGATATCCAGTGGAGACCCAGAACCAATGCTATGTCACGTGGCTATAGTCAAATCTTTCCTCTTGGTCTCGGAGCTAAAGAACAAATTCTGTCCCTCTTCTATGCAGCAGTACTGACATAATTCATGGTACTGTGAGCTTTATTCGTGTAAGGGGGCTCATTGAAGTCAGTGGAACTGTTTGTATGCTAACTGCCTGTGTGAGCAGAGATTATAGAAAATTCCCTAAACCATTTCTGAATTTAGAACTGGTGAAAGCATATTCCAGAAATTGATTCATTTCCATCAGTACATTTCCCTGAATTGCTTTCTGAATCCTTTCTGTTTAAAGGATTTAACATTATTTTACCATATTAATGATATGTTCTAATAACAAGATAAAAAGTCAACTGTTGAACAAAAGTAAAGCCCACACTGTCTTAATTTTATTCTTCTGTTTTGAAAGAAATTTCATGTTATTCAGCTAACATGGGTTTAAATGACAGCAAAGGCATGAGGCACTGCCAAAGTCAGAAAGCTTAACAGAAAAAGTCACTTAAAAAATGGAATAGTATTGCTGTTTCCAGAAGCATCACAGCCTGGAGGGAAACATCCTACAAAAATCCTGCAAAAATAAAGAGAATGGGTGTGGAGAAGAGCCAGTGCCTGGGAGGAGGAGCTGGCTAATAAACTTTTATTGTTTTTGTGTCCAGGCTGAATTCTAACTTTGAGAGGAAGGCAGTAGAGAGAGAAAAATATGTTCCTTTAGAAAAAGGGATATGGTATGGATTGTTTTCTTGAAGTATAATGATCTCTATTCCCATCCAAATGCTGAACTGAATTTCCTGTAGACACCACTATGTATCATGTCTATGGTATCTACATATATCAAAATGCAAGGTACTTGCTCCCTCCTACTTTTGTTAGAAAAATAACTCATATTAGGTAATACATTAAACCTAACACATACATATATATACATACCAGCTACTGCAATAGTATGTAAAAGTTTATGTAAAAGGATGACATTTTAGGGCAAAAATATATTACTATTTTTTAATGAGAAGTATTGTGGATTATCTAATTATTTTCTAAGTTTAAAGGCTTTTTTTTCCCAAATGTCAAATGAATATACAGTTTATCAATTGCAAAAATTATAAATAATACTTCAGTTTATTTACTAAGTGATTAATACTGCTTGAATAGCATCTGAGTATAAATCTTTCAACAGATACCAGTTTGTAAATTCATCTGGGAAAGAACTTTATTGTATTTCAAACTTGGATAGCTGGGTTTCTGCACAAAATATGACATAGATTGTGGATATATGAGAGATCTCCCAAATCCTTTAAATTATTTATGATTTATATTACTTTTGTACATTTGCTTATGAAAATATACTGCTTAGTAAAGATTGAAACATTTAACGATGCATTGCTTGTCCAAAAAATAATAATAAAATGTCATAGCTTACAAAAACAGTCATTTTCACTAATTAATCCACTAGAGAAAAGACCCCATCTCCTACATATAAATAATACATAACTTAATGAAAGTACAGGGCACGGGGGAGAAGGAATTGCTTGTTTCTTTGTTTTGAGCGTTTAGATTATTATTGAATCTTGTTTAGTTTTAAAGTAGGTAATCTTATTGAAACATTGTATTTTTCTGCCTGTTTTGTCTGCAAAGAGATCCAAAAATATACAGTTTCAACCTGTAAACAACTTCCATTAAAACCAGACAGAATCTGAAATGTAATGGCAAACAAGAAAAAAGAAAAATGAATGGATAAAAATATTGTCTACAGTGAAAGGAAAACAAAGCTAGAATGTACTGTATCAAGTATTTTCCTGGCACATTCCCATATGATCTTGACATTACTGGAGTACAGCAAAACCTACTTTTGTCTATCACTAGTTTAGACATGAGATTCAAAATATGGGACACTTCTAAATCCATGTCATTTAACAGCAAGGATTATAACAATGTGAATTGATTAGGTAAGAGGAGACAAGATCCGAATCTTTTTGGTTTGCATTTTGCTTTTGACGATTTTCTTACACCTTAAATATGAAAAAGAGTGACTTTCACACAAATAAGAGCTCAATGCATTACACAGCTTTGGCTGTAGAGGAGGCTCCTGAGAGGACCTGCTCTTACCCCACTGAGTGCTTTGAAAATTAAGTTAAGAACTTGTATTGGGTTCTTTACTAGATATAAAATCTTCCTACTAGATTGAGAAGATAGTAGGATGATATATGTTGAGATTTATTGCTATATAAACAAACGCAAAATACTGTATCAATGGAAGACTTTTCAAAAGCTGGTTTTATCTATCTTAAGCTTCCATCACAATTTCCCCCTTTCTCTTCCCTTCTCTCCTCTCCCCTCCCCTCCCCTTCTCTCTCCCAGAGAGAAAGAAAAACTTCCTTTTTCTATATTCCTTCCCATAGAACTCTTTCATGTTGTTTGAACAATGATTTTTCAGGATTGCAAGCAGTTTCGGGACTTATGCTAAAGCCTGCTTTTTCAATGTTTGCTTAAAGTCACTGGAGCACAGCATGGACACCTCTACAACATATACTTTTAAAATGTAGGACTCTAAATATATAAAGAAATGAAGTGTAAAATAATCCATGCTTTTTTTTTTAATTCACTTATTAAACAAGATAAGAAACATAATTTTTAAGTAAGAAATCACAGTTTAAGTACAAATATCTTTACAGAGACTATATTTACTGGATAGAGTCTGGAGGTTAGGTTGAATTTGTAAAGCCTATTTATACCACTGTCAATTTCTCTTAGCAATAGAGCTGACTGATTTATCACAGCTATGTCAGCATTCATCTACTTCTAGTTTTTCTACCGCAGTCAGGAAAGACATATGAGGCCGAGTGGATCTTTATAACAAAAGTCAGAGTACATATATTTTGCAGCATCAGTGATTAATGCTCCCAGATTCACATTCACAGCACCATTCTACGTATGCAAAAATTCAAAATGTACTAAAATAGATAGGGTATTTGGCAGCTCTGCATTTATATACTAACAAATTTCAAAAGACTCACAGCCCTGGCCTTTTAATCCATTTGCCCTCAAGCAATATGTGTCTTCTTTATGTGCAGTTTCTTGAATTAAATTTTTCCTGCTATGAACAAGGCTAGAAAAAGAAAAAAATAAGAAGAAAAGGAAAAAAAAACCTTTTTTTTTCCCCCAGAGAGTACTGTGGTGCTGTTAGATCTAATGGTTGCTTCTTTGATGTGATTTAGGAGCATGCAAGGAGAGAGTTGGCCATGAAACAAGAAATCCGTTGTGAAAAATATCATAAAACAATAAAAAAAACTTTCAGAAAAACAAATCAGAGATCAAAAGGCACACAGAAATATTTTCTAAAAACTACAACAACAGCAAAAATGGTAACTTGCTGATAGCCCAAAAGTTTTGACACTCTTGTGGGAAACACCGTTCAGTCTTCATTTTGCTAAAATCACTGCAGTATTTGCCAGAATCACTAAAAGTATGCAGCTGACATTTGGCAGACTGCATCTAACCACTAGGTAGGACTAAATTTTATTTTTAAAGTGGAATATACATTTAGCCCCTGAAGTAACTCGTATTTTAAGGACAGTTATCAAACAAATCAGAGTTCCTACTAGTGAGAGAATCATGCAGTACAGATGAATGCTTTTACTACCACTTTTCCTTATGTCTTGCTAAACTTATGGCAAATAGCACATTCAACTTGAATCTTAAATCCTTTGCAATTCTAACAGATAGGTTCCTCAAGTGATTATTTTTACAGAATTGAAAAATTATATTCTTATTTACTTAATTCTCAAAGACTTATATATTATAAAAATATATCTCGACCAGTCATTACTCAAAATCAATCCTGCCTTGTTTAATTTGTTTCTCCATACCTCAGTTATACAGGATTTCTTTTTATTTTATTTTAAGTATGAACTTAAATGATGAAAAATGTTTTCAATGAGTTTTCTTTTAATTATGTTTTCAGTTAATCTCAGAGGTTTAGCTGAAACCCAGAAAAATATTGGAATCTTTAAATACATTCAGTCACTTCTTTAGTACTACTTCTGTCTTTAAAGTTAAAGGTATAGGTAAGTGTTTATAGGATCCTTACAGGTAGATTCTATAATGTATCCTAAGCCCAAAGACACCTACAGATATTTTCTGGGGTTTTTGTGTGTGTGTGTTTGTTTGTTTGCTTGTTTTTGTTTTTTGTTTTTTATCTCTAAGGATTTCTTCAGTTACAGAAATCTGAAATCTGACTTCACTGGATAAATCCTACTGGACATGTGATATTTATTTGCTTCTTTTATTGCCAAACAGTAGACATAAAAGATGTTTTTCCTGATTTTAAATTTGTCTTTATATTATTATATATTATAATATACTTATTTTTAAAAAAAGATTTTGTAGACAGGAAGCTTCGCTTTAAAACAGAAGTGCTAAATATACTCTTTCCGTTTTCTGACACTGACCTAAAGGATGAGCTGAGATGGGTCATTGTGTCCCTTTGTTTTTTCCTCTTACTATATGTTTGTTTTATCTGAACCAATAATAAGTTTTGTTAGATGCAAACTGTCTCTTCTTACATTTCCTACCAGAATAAGGCTGCAGTGTGTAAACATTATCACAAATTACAATAACAATGCATTTTTCATTATTTTTACTTAGAATATGACAATATTTCCTAATTATTCTGTAATTATAAGTATCTTGTTAATAGATGGCATGCTTAATTGAACTGAAGTCAACATAACACATACTTAGTGCACAACATATACTATGTTATGTACTTTTATCTTTGTGCAAATTTTGATTATAAAATTACTGTTTTTTAATGAAGATAGATATCAAAAGTTACCAACAGGCATTAAACCAAACAATCCTTACAAACATAGTAATTTTAAGGTAATGTTTATTATCTGAAATCTTAGCATTGTAATTTATTTCTTAGTTTGAACTGGACACTGTAAATGTGACAAAAGGCAGTGATTAGCCTGCTTTGTTCAAATTTAACAGGTTTACCTTTTGTTTGTTTGTTTCTTTCTTTCTTTCAAGGGTATTATATGAATGCAAAATAATATTCACAAATATTTGATGTAAGAACAGGAGTACTGAGAATTAGTTGAGATTGGTAGTTTCTTGCCTGACACAATTGACAGAAGCTGAAGATACAACCACTATATTCTATTTTTCTGAACTGGGAATCAGTCAAGATATAGCAAAAAGGAAGGAATCAGAGAAATGAGGACATTGATAAAAATTCAGGAAGGATTCTAAACATATAGTTAGAGGAAGACAGATGGAACAATGGTAGCAATATTAGTCTGGGGCATAAGCGAGCTGGCTTCATTTCCCTGATTTTCCTTATGCTCATGGTTGAGTGGTGGAAACATTTAGGGAATATCTGTAGAGCTGCTGGGCATTGCAGCATATTTTGCTGTAATACTTGAAGTTTAGTTACTTGCAAGTAGTAAAATCTACAGCATCAGGTTGACATCTTGGCTAACTATAAAATACAGGGGGAAAATAAGATACTTCATAATGGAATTTATATCAGCTTACATATCAGATGAGTAACTGTCTAAACTAAAGTAGGAAATTGCTGAGGATTGAACAAATCTACTTGTGGGGGCTTCAACAACGAAATCTTGGCTTCAATAAGGTACCAATCAGCTCATAATCTAATGCCAAGACTCTCTCTTGGAACTGAATAGCTAAATCATTCCCTTCAAATGGAGATTAGGAGGCACTGGGAATGACTAAAGTCTCAAATAACTCCATCCAAGTTCCTATTCCGTCCACACAAAATAAATGTTAGTTCCTGCCAGGATTTTCTTTTGCAGTGAACCAACCAGTTCCCACTGTAATAAAACTGCTTTGTGCCTCTCTTGACCCTGGGAAATGGCAGATGGCCTCCTTGCCCGTAGGAAGTATGCGCTGGTGAAGAATCTGCATCTCCAAGTAAAGGAGCCACAGGAGGAGGTCAGCAGACTGCGCAGCATTAGCTATGATGAGAAAGAGTCTTACTGGATTTTCTCCAAGACCCTGCAGCTTCAAGAGCCCCCCAGCTGTACAGATGGAGGGTCAGGCAGAGTCTGCACTTATCCAGTTAGGAAGTGGAGACTCCTGTGATCGCAAAGACTGGAAACTTGTGACTTTTGGCACCAGAAAGAGGGCTTCTGTTCCACCTGCAGACCAACAAATACAGAATAAGGCCAGTGTCATGGTAGCAGAGGAGAGGCTGGGAACTGTATCCAACAAGGTATCTGAGCCAGCTGAGATTGAGCCATACAGCAGCACCCGGACAAAGCAGTGAGTGGTAGCAAAGGATAACTCCCTGATGTGGGAGACAGAAGTCCCCATCTGCCAATCTGAACTGTAGTCTACAGAGGTTTGCTTCTCACTGGGCGCTTACATTCAGGATGTTGTGGAGAGATTGTTGAGGCTTGTCCAGCCCTTAGACTATTACTTCCTGTTGCTCTTTTACATAAGTGCCAGTGATACTGCCGGGGGGGGGAGACTTGGAGAATATCAAGCTTGACTACATGGCTCTAGGGTCAATGCCCAAGGGCATCGGAGCCCAGATGGTTTTCTCCTCAATCATCCTGGTGATAGGGATGGGCTTGAGCAGTGGCTGGATCCTGTGGTTCAACAACGAATTGTGCAACTGGTCTTGGCAATGGGGATTCAGTTTTATGATCTTGGGACCCTCTTTGAGGATCAAGGCCTGCAGGGAAGAGACAGGATCCACCTGACCAAGTAGCACACAAGTAGCTCTCTCAGGAGAGCTTTAAACTAGGAATGATGGAGGGAGATGATAACCCACAATCAAGTGAGGGCATGGTAGACTAGGATGGTAAGCAAAGTGTGCAGGGTGATGCAGAAAAGAGACTTTTTGGAAATAATAGAACAGGGCAGAAGGGGGCTCACTTCAAGCATATGAACACAAATAGGGAAGTGCTAAGAGGACAGCATTATGGAGAAAGCTCTCATACCCTCTCTGGGACATCAGCAAGACTTGGTGCCTCTCTGAAGAGCCTGTACACTAGTGCATGGAGCATGTAAGAAAAGTAATTAGAGGTTTGTGTACAGTTGCAAGGCTACACTCTCATGGGGATCATGACGACATGGTGGGATGGCTCACAGAACAGGAGTGCTGCAGTGGCTGAATACATGGTTTTTAGAAAGGACAGGTGGGTACAGCGAGGAGTGGGGGTCACCCTGTGTGTGAGAGAGCAGTGGGAATGCATGGAGCTCTGCCTCCTATTTACTTAGGATTAGCAGAGAGACCAATGAAGGCGATGTTTTGGTGGGTGTCTGCTACAGATAGCTTGATCCGGAAGAAGATGAGACCTCTCCAGACAATTGTAAGAAGCCTCCCATTCGCAAGCCCCAGTTTCCATGGGGGACTTAACCATTTTGTTTCCTATTGGAGGGACAACACAACAAGGCACAAGAAATTCAGAAGGTTTCTGGAGTGCATTGATGATAACTTCCTGAAACAGGTGATCAAGGAGCCATCAAGGGGAGACATTCTACTCAACTTCATATTTAGAAGCAAGGAAGGACTGGTCAGGGATGTGAAGGTCAGGGACAGCCTTGGCTGCAGCAACCATGAGAGGATAGAGCTCAGGATTATGAGAAGAGGGAAAAAATCATCCTTGATGTCAGGAGAGCAGGCTTTGGCCTGTTCAAGGATCTCCTTGGAAAAATCCCATGGAATACAACCCTGCGGAGAAGAGGGTTCCAGAAGAGCTGGTCATTCCAGTGAGAAGAAGCAAAGGTGGCAAGAGGCCTGCATGAATGAACAGGAATCTCCTGACTAAACTCAAACATAAAAAGGAAGTGCACAAGAAGCAGACCCACAGACCCAGGGTGACACAGCAGGAACATAGACACACTGTCCAAGTATGCAGGGATGGGGCTAACAAAGCTAAAGTCCATCTGAAATGGAATCTGTTGAGGGTTGTGAAAGGAAATAAGAAAGGCTTCTACAGGTACAGCAGTAGCAGCAAAGAGAACATGAAAGAAAATGTGAGCCCACTGATGAATGGGGTGGATGACCTGGTGAAAAAGGACCTGCAAAAGGCCAAGGCATTCAATAACTTCTTCCTTTGTTTTTTATTGCTAAGATCAGCCTTCAGAAATCCTAGGCCTGAGACCAGGAGGAGGATCAAGTTAGAGAACATTTAAACAAACTGGACATATACAAGTCTGTGGGACCTGACAGCATACACTGACAGAGCTCATACACTCAGGGAGCTGGCCACTTTTGATTATTTTTGAAAGGTCGTGGCACACAGGAGTGTTTTCTGAGGATAAGAAGGGAGCAAATGTCATTCCTATCTTCAAGAAGGGCAAGAGGGAGGATCTGGTGAACTACAGGCTGGTCACTCTCACTTCAGTCCCTGGGAAGGTGATGGAGCACATAATCCTGGAGACCACTTCCAAATATATGAAGGACAAGAAGGTAATTGGGAGTAGTCAGCATGGATTTAGGAAGGGAAAATCAAGCTTAACCAACCTGAGAGCCTTTATCAATGAAATGATTGTCTTGACGGATGAGGGGAGAGCAGCGGATAATATTTGCATTGACTTTAGAAAGGCTTTTGACACTGTTTCCCATAACATCCTTAAGCAAACTGATGAAGTACGGACTAGGTGAGTGGTCAGTGAGGTGGATTGAAAACTGACTGAAATGCCAGGCCAGAGGTTGTGATCAGCAGCACAAAGTCCAGCTGGAGGCCAGTCACCAGTTGTGTAATCCAGGAGTGTATACTGAGGTGAATACTGTTTAATCTCTTCATTAATGACTGGGATGATGGGACAAAGCACACCCTCAGAAAGTTTTCAGGCACTGATACAAAGACAGGGAGGAGTAGTTGATGCACCAGATGGTGGTGCTGCCACTCAGATGGACCTTGACAGCATGGAGAAAAAGGCAGACACAAATCTCATGAAGTTCCACAACAGGAAATGCGAAGTCTTGCACCTGGAGAAGAATCACAGAATCGTAGAACCACAGAATAGTTGAGGTTGGAAGGGACCTCTGGAAATCATCTAGTCCAATCCCCGTGCTCAAGCAGCATCACCTGCAGCAGGTTGCTCAGGACCCTGTCCAGATGGCTTTTGAATATCTCCAAGGAAGGAGACTCCACAACCTCTCTGGGCAACCTGTTCCAGTGGTCTGTCACCCTCACAGTAAAGAATTTTTTCCTCATGTTCAGACGGAACTTCCGGTGTTTCAGTTTGTGCCTATTGCCTTTTGTCCTACCGCTGGGCACCACTGAGAAGAGTCTGGTCCCATTCCCTCTACACCCTCACTTCAGATGCTTATACACATTGATAAGATCCTCCATCAGCCTTCTCTTCTCCAGGCCAAACAATCACAGGTGTTTCAGCTTTTCCTTATATGAGAGATGCTCCAGGCCCTTCATCATCTTAGCAGCTCTTCGCTGGACACGCTCCAATAGCTCTATGTCTCCCTTCTATTGAGGAGCCCAGAATGGGACACAGTACTCTGTATCTCAAGTGATAGGAGCTTCAGAACAGAAAAGATACAGTCATAAGGAGCTAGCTCTGTGCATCGTTCATACAAACTAATTGAATATAGTATCAGAGATCACTTATCAACATTTGTTCAGCCTTATAGGTGTAGTCAGTAGAATGAAACACTTAATAATTAGGCGAGAAAGTTTAGTGTAACTTGGTGATATGATATGCTGTTAGGTAGATTTGAGTCTTCTGGCCCTCCTAACATTGGACACTGATCGCTGATACTACTCAGTCACTAGATTTTTCCTGAGTTCTGTTTTTGACTGTTTTAGTTGTTTCTCTTCAAGGCCATGACAGGGTTGAAGGCAAAGCTCACCCCAAAGACTCATCTCAAAAGGCAGTAGGGTAAAGAATACAATGGTTTTGGCTCTATCCATCATCCATAATCCTCCAGTGTTACCTTAGCATGCTTTTGATTGTCAAGCCTCCCACATATCAATACACACAAGGCATGTAACACATTTTCATAGGCTGGCCAGTTCTGACACATACATATATTTCAGACACTTTGGTTCACAGTGGCACTACGTGGTGCCTAGTAGAGATTCAGAGCCAAGTGCTTTACACCAGCATGGATGTAACCAATCTTAAAGAAGGCTAGCCTTGAGCTATGTGTAACAGTCAGTTCTGCTTGACCTGACAGTCAGGGACTACTCTCTGGGGCTGATAGGTGTAATAGCCTTTGTGAAGGAGGAAATCATGTGAAGGAGGATAGCATGAAAGCTACAGCTCAGTTACTTTTCTTTCTAATTCACTTAGCAAAACCATATTTACCAATAGTTGGGTGCATAATGTTTCATTTGTTAGATAGGTTTTTAAGTGAACTTTTAGCTGGACTTCTACCAGCTTTAAAATTTTCCCTAATGACATTCAGGTAGTTTTAAACCAACTTGAAGACATATTCTTTTCCACCCCTTTAGTACAGAAGCAAATTTGATCCTTGCACAAGGACCAAATATGACCCCAAGAATTACTTAAAAGGTGCACTTTTCTTTCTATGATAGCCCATTCTACATTTTTCATCTCTTAGCATAAATAAAACTTTTAACTAGCTACAAAATGCATCTTCACTATCTTGAAGAGACTAAAGATCCATTTAGAATTCAGAATGTGTGTTAAAAGCATAGAGGATATTTATATAGGTATGAAGGTGACATGTTATGCCCTGAAGCACAAGCATCCAGTGAGATCATTTAAAAAGGGACAACCCATCTCTAACCTTATCTAACAGCGAAGAGAGACCACTTTCCTTTCCGCAGATATAATCTTTAATAATCTTCTATAATTTTTGAAAAACAGACAAGAAGATGAGGCAACCATAAGAAATATAAAAATCATGGGAAGGTGACTTTGCAAACTACATGAATCTTTCTTGCACAAGAAACTGTAAAGGTGATTGAGTCATTTCATTTTCAGTGTTCTTTCTTTTTGGTACCTTTTCTTGGAAGTGGGGGAATGGATGAAGGTGAGCAGTGTAACTTAGCTGAACCAAGCAAAAGAAAAAGCCTAGTGTATCTATATTTATATTGTCACATACTTCATTTCAAAGTCTAAAAGTGCAAACTGCTCAAATTTTATACTTTGCATCACTGTCACCTTGGGTATAGATTTGTCTATATTGATCTTCTCGGCAATCAGGAGTCACACTGAAAATACTGTTTGAGTAGGTTAACTGTTCTGACTTTGCCATCCATAGCAGCAGCATATTATCTGCATACAACATGATGTGATACCATTTATCTGCTTCAACCTATTCTTTTTTTCTTTCTTGATCATTCTTATCAAGGGTTCCAGTACCACATTAAATAAGAGGGGTGAAAGTAAATAACCCAGTCAAATGCTGGCTGTTTACTGGAATAGAGAGAGGCCTGAAGAAGTAGAAAGTATGGAAACTACTATCCTTGCACTAACTTTGCATGTGTACTATGTTCAATCCTGTCATCTGCCCCCTTCTCCCACCACCCCCAACATGTGGTATTGTGAGGAACACACGGCAGTACCTACACCTTGGTTTGACTGCATCAGGTCTGTATCCTGTGCCTTAAGATAGGATTGCCAGATCTCTTACCCTTTTACAAAAGATTGCTGTCCTGTTTACATTAGTACACAGAAAATGCACTTTGAATTTTTTTATTCTTACTTTATGTAAACCCTCTTCAACCAAATGCATTGCTCTCTCATCTCCATAGTGAAATTTCATCATGTCTCTTTGAATGCCAGTCTAGTCACAACCAAAATAAGTATAATAAATATGTAGATATTATCAATATAAAGTGGAATCAAAAGCATCAGCTTCATTAACCTTTTACTTTAAGTGTTATAAAAAAGATCACTCCTCAAAATGTGTTAGTTTTCACATTCTGATACTTATGAGCTTTGAGTTTTTCCTTTCATTGTTCTTTTTAATGGTCTACTCATTAAAAATATTATTGTTCGGATGAAACAAAATATATCAAGTTCACCATTACTGTTTGCTTCTTACACAGAGAAAAACAAAAGACAACAAGCCTTGGTTTCAGTTGAATACAAATAGATTTTTGTTTTAGTAGGTTCCCCCCACACCCCCGCCTCTGCAGTGAAATGTGTTATTTAAATAGCTCTATTTGTTGGATGTCAAACTTGGTTTCTAAACATATGGTAAAAATGGTTTCTAAACAAATCATATATTTTGACTACACAGGTCAAGTGCAAGAGCAATTTCTGATTTTGATAATAAGTATTTATTTCTCTGTTTTGTTTTTGAATCCTACCAATGTTTGATTATTTATTGTTATCAATAATTAATGCTATATGCCAATAAAAGATGTAAAATTATTTACCTTGTAGATACTAAAATTCAAGTAAAAGCATTTCAGTAAATGGGAATATCAGCTCTTCCGGATTTAATTTTTATCTTCCAAATCAATTAATTCCAATTCAAATAACATTGTGAAAAAGGACAAAACACCCACCCACGCAAAACACCGTTTTCTAAAAAAATGTTTTTAAAGTAACTTCCTATGCCACCAGCTGTTCATGTTTTAGAAAATGCATATATTTCATTAACATTTTTAATATTTCTTAATTATTATTATAATACAAAGTAGCATATTTTCTAATATATGCACAGAAAGTATAGAACTTATAAGTTTTATTTACAGATACTGAATTTCTATATTATTTCTTAATCCAAAATAATAAAGATGACAAATGTCAAAATATTAAGGAAAAATAATATCTGGAAAATAGATTTCAGTGATATCTGGACATATATGTGGAAGGATAGCTGAATGTCATTTAGCAAGCCTGAGGTGCCAGTTAATTACCAAAAATTGAATAAACAAACAAAACAAGGAAAAAACCCTCCCCCACAAAATGATATCCAAAACTGCTTCTCAGGATCCAGAATTTTTAAAGAAGAAATGTCAAAAAGTCCCTTGAATTTTGACAAGTCAGTTCAAAGAATGTAAGAGGGGTTTAGAATAGAAATTAAATTTAATAATTTCAGCTAGTCAAACCTTCAGTATAGCAAAACTTAAGCTCAGCACTACCTGTTCTGCTTGTATCATGTTTCTTCTTTTTTTATAAATGTAATAAGAAGTTGTACTTGAAATATATGAATTACTGCTAACACTAACTCCCATCAAATCACAGTATTGACATTGTAGTTTCTAATAAGACAGACTGTTCCATTTGATTTTAGTGCTGTAAGCACGTTTTGTTAAATGTGGGGGTATATTCCTAAAGATAACTACAGAAGGAGAATTAGGAAGAAAAGAAAAATCCAGACTTTTGTCTCCAGTGCATAGTGCTTGAGGGAATATGTAGATGCCTTTTGATGTTTAAAATTTGAAGTGCTTTGTTTATCAAACATGGAAAATACACTCACATGAGATTTTGAGGCATGCAATTACTTATCTGAAGTTGTTCATCATATACATACAAAATTAATAGCTAATAAAAAAGTTTACTTAAAGATATTTAAATTTCCTACTTTCCATTGTCCTTAAGGTGTCTGGAAATGTTCTCATATTAGTTACTGTAAAAGATACCTTTTAAAAAGACTGAATATGAAAGTATTTGTTAAAATTTAACAGAGTATTTGTCAAAGTTTAACATCATATGTTAACTGTTGTGCATTGGTGTCTGACTTCATTTAAAATATCACACAAAATTGTAACTTGGCAAATATTATTTCAAATCAACATAATTTACATACATCCAAAGACAGTGGAAACATGTATTTGTTTATATTTGAACTCTAGCACTACAGATACTATGTTCATATACACTGAAACGTTTTAAGTACACACACACACACACACACACACAGAGATATAAAATATCTGCTTTTAATCATCTTTTTAAATTTTAAAAATGAATTCTGCAAATCATATGTAAGTATATTATTATTTATTATTATTTAATTGCAGAAAAAAGAGTAAATGAAAATAAAAGAAAACCACTTCTTTCATTCTTCCTGCTGTTATGTCATTTAACAAACATTAGAGAAGCAATGATGGACTTTAGAGACAGATAACAAGGAATGTGAGAAAGTCAGGCTGGGAAGGGTGAACATGGGGGAAAAGAAGGGATAAAACTGAAGGAGAGGTGGTACTAGAGAACCAGTAGTCATGAGTGGAAAAATGGGCAACAGTGTCAGAGAAAAACCTCAGGGCAGCTGGAGGTAAAGAGATATATTCCAGATGAGGGAAAGTCCCATTATTTTGGGAAACAGTAGGGCTTGAACTGGTTCTCTGCATAACAAATGGATTTATTCATTCATAGGCTGTTGTTGCTTGTGGAGAAAGGCATTACTCAGCTCAACAGACACTCTGAATGATGTAATACTGTGTAAGTTCATATTTTCAATATCAGTTACCCCTAAGGATTGTAAATGAATATCAGTGATATACAAAATGTTAGAAAGCCATTGCATTTCCTTGTTCTATAGCTAGAAGTCGGAAGGCATTTTTTTACCACTTTTCAGATTCTTAGAAGGTCTTTCAGCTTCTCTCTGGCGTAATGATACTCTTAAGACTGTAAATAGTAACACATTTTTTTTTCTATTCACTCTTTCTAGAAAGGGAAGAGAACAAACTGTATTACAGTTCTGTGCTCCTGTGGTGTCAGACTTGTATAACAGCTTTCTTTAAATACAGTGTTTTTTCATAACCACTCATTTAACTTCTGGCAGATGATAGCATGTTTTTGCTTCTGTCTGCACTATCTGCTGTATGAAATACAGATCTGGATCCAGAAGTACTGTAAATTACCACCTTCCATGAAAAAAAGAATTAGTTATGCTTACTGCATATTTGTCTCAAAAAAACAAAAAAAAAAACACCAAAATTCCTGATCATATTAAATCAGTTAAGATGTTAGAAGGAAGGAGTCCACTTTGGAAACTACTATTTATCATTGTTGATTTTCCTTTCAACACAGCAAACCGCTGTTCAGCATCATCTTTTCTTGAAGTACATACATATGAGAGTTTTTGAGAGACAAAGGCTGTCCCAATTCTTTACATTCAGCAATCAGTTCTGTTTAACACTGATCAAAGCCCAACTCTGCTTGCAATTTTCTCCTGCCATCTCAAGGAGGACTAGATAGGAACTAAGCAACCCAAGGAAAGCTATTAGCCTTTAATAATTAATGAGGTTTATTTCCAAGAAAGATTGTATGTTTTATTCTTATTAATGATAAAACTTAAGAATGTTTCAGCTTTTCTTTTTTCTTTAGCTTATTTTAGTCTGCGTAACAACAATGTGATCTGACCAGTGGTTACTGTCAACCATAGTTCTTGTAATATGGTGTGAAGGTCACATAGTATACTTTTTGGCTGAATGCAACTATAAAATGTCTTTTTGATCCCCCACCCCCACCCCCCGCAACGATATCTTGGCTGAACTCCAGCTGCCTCCCCAGCATGGCATGGACCTATGGTCCATAGGTCCTATGTCATAGCTGTCAATCCTCTCTTGGCCATCCCAGGACAAAACAAATAGCTCTAGATGCCTATTCATCAGCAGCCATCTCCAGACATTTCAGTCGTCTCCTAACAACGAATATCTTTCTAATAAAATAGCAACAAGTTAGTAAAGATCACTTATGTACCACTGCAACTTCTCATATTCTTTGCCAATCCAATACAAACCTAATCAGGTCCAGAATGACTAAAAAAAAGGTGCTATCTAGTCCTTCACCTCACAAAGTCTTCCATGCTATTGGGTATCCATCAGCACCCTGAATGCATCAGCAGGCTCTGCTTGCCCAGAGCAGGCTGTAACCACCTTTCTCTGTAATGCTCCTCTGCAACTACTCTCCCCTAACAGCGGTTTGGTCGCCTGTGTTCAAGTCAGCTCTGATAGGGTGTAGCCATGTAACCCAGGATCAGACTGCTGGGAAAACAGTTGAATAAAGTCTATGCTTTCTGAATATATGCCAGCTTCTCCCACACAAAATAACTACTCCCGTTCCATGTATACCAGGAATGCAAAGATTAGTGAAGTGTCATTTTAGAAATATAAAACTATATAAAAACTAAAGCTAAGCCAATCAATTATTTTCACTCTACTTATAGAGAGAAATGTGCTTTCCCCATCATATAGTCCACTCAGCAGGAAAGTACAGATTTTGTCTGTGTGTGTAAATTGTCAGAAGGAAAGAAAAAAAATAATCAAAATTTCATTTTTATATCCAGAGGGAACGATTACTTATATGGTGCATGGTGACATTTAACAAGTTATAGCAGAGTTTTGTTTTACAGAACACCTTTGTATTGAACTGTTTTCTTATGTGGAAAAAGAAGAAAAAAGATTCTGTCATGGAAAAAAAAATCTACTGTAACTTTTATCAGAAACAGTCACTGAAATATAGTAATAAGTAATAGAAATAAGTATCTCCCAAAGTGTATAACCCAACTGTGAAGAAAATCATATGATTCCGCCTTTTTTTCCTTTTCATGCATTATATCCTTAATAGAATAACAGAAACTTTCTATTTAAGGCTACACTGCAATGTCCACATAAAACAAGACAACTCTCAGCACTATCCTCCCCCCCCCCCATTAATACCTTGCAGTCTCAATTAGGATTTAATTTTTGCTACAATACACTTTTTTTTCTGTGATACTTTTCTATGAGAGATTATCAGAAGATGATGCTGTAATTTTAGGTGTCAGTCTTAAACATGATGCTCTCCAAAAGTTAGATTTCTGTTTAGATTCCTCCCCATCTCCCACCTGAGGGAGGAACAATGGATTTTCAAATTCTATACATTTTATTTTTTTCAAATTATGAAGTCAGGGAAAAGAATTTGACTGGAATCTCTTATAAACATCATTATTTACAAGTAATATTATTTACAAAAACTGTCCGAATGATAACAGCTGAGCACTACCTGTATATTATATATGTGAGACACAGTGCCTGTCTCAAAGAATTTACCACCAGAAAAGACAAGAATAATTAACTATTAATCAAACAATTGCTTCTGTATAGGAGGTGCACTTCTTTAAATATTCTGAACAGTAATTCCAAATAGGTATTATCACCCTAAAATATGTCCAGGTGAAAAGTCAAATGATTTGCCCTATCTACGCACAGAGTTGAAGTCTTTCACTTCCATTTCTTAACCATAGGTTGGTTTTTTTTTTTTTTTTGCCATGTCTAGTATAGTGCAATGTTTTTAATTTGGGGGCTTCTTTCTGCCCAATCCAGAAGCTTCATTTCAAATATATCCAACATTTTTCTATACCCTGTTCTGTTGCTTAGAAATTACTAGAGCACTTCCTGTTGGCCATCCAAGATAGGAGCAGAAATTGCAGTGAGGAGACTGCACAGAAAGCTATTGAAACCATTCATTGAAACTGAATCATGGAATATATCTAAAAAACATATGCCAAATGTTAGAAAGAAAAAAAAATCTAAAAATCATGCCCAGGACGAAATCTTCATGCTATGGAATAAAACAAACAGAAAACAATGACAAACTGAAAACCATCTTTCTTTTTGTGTACTCCTCATCTCCATGTATCGTGCTATTAGATATTGACATGACATATGAGTCTCGATGTCAATGCATTTTTCTTATAAATATTTTAACAAATGTCATTTCCCTTCTTAATCATCTTGACGTAATTCACTTTTGTTTGACAAGAGAATTGACTAGTTCTCCATAGTGTTTCACAGTATGTAAATGATGCAAATATCACTTCAACCAGACACCATTCCTATTTCATTGTGGGCTTTTATTCTGCAGAGAGAAAAATAGTAGGAGTTTCAATGATTTTAATGACTAACCATTTGTGTGCTGTGACATCTTTTACGTAAATGGACCAATGGCTGCAAAATCTTGGATTTTACATATTTATTTATTCCAAAGGGAGAAAATTATTCTTTTTTTTCCTTTTTTTGTCTGTTCTCTTTTAGTGTGGTGTTATTACAAGGGAAGTAAATACAAAAAGAGTGCATTCCACTAGCCACTTGTGTTATCAGTCTATTTATGAGTACAAGTATTCAACCTGCTGGTGAGCTTAGTGTTTAATAGGTTTTGTCAGGCTGCAGGGTTTTGTCAGGGTAACTTGGCCTGACTGGAAAAAAATACCCTGCTCTTGCATTAGGATGAAGATTAATCAGAGTTACCCATTTCAGTAAGGCTTTGAAAATGTAGTATAGATATATATTTATACACAAAATATTAGTCCTTTAGTAGCAAGATTTTCACTTGATGTATATCAATATAAATCTATTGACTCCTGTGAAATTTTCCAGATTTTCTGCTGTTCAGAATGTGCTTCATATAATTTATAACCTTACCCATTTGTTTGCATTAAAATGGATAGCATTTAGCTAGCCATAAAACATGTTTGTTTAGTTGGTCACAAAAAGATAGTACTGCATATTATTTAATCTGCACAATTTTTAGGTACCAAGGTGTATAGTATTCAGATGCGTCACTTTATCTATGAGCATTTCTGGGATGGATTGCGTGACTTTTCAAGAGTGCGGGTGAAGGAAATGGAACCAATCAGCCTGATGTAACATAAAAAGATTTTTGTCAATGGCATAGAAAGTTGTGAATTATGATCATGATTAGCCAGGCTTGAGTACCTGGAGGCTTTGCTTACCATTTCATGAGTGAAGCTGGGCACTACACAAGATTTACATTGCTAAAACTAAACCAAACCAAACATCGTAAAGGATTATGATCACTGTATTTTATCATTCAATGTCATCTTCTTCATACTATAATGCCACTCTGATTTAATTCTAACTTGGAAGGATATTTCTCTTACATTATCGCTGTATTATATACATAGTAAGATACAAGAAAAACTTTGTCCTAGAAAGCTTACAAGCCACATGAAAGGACCTCCTTTCTCTTTTAGTTTCCTATCGCCTAAATTCGTCTACATTTTTCTTTTTTCTTTCCTATACTGTCACACTTTTCTATCTTTCCACATACAAGTTATTACAGGTAGAAATAGTTTTGTACTGAAATTTGGGATAGCTGATTTTTTTTTTTTCATTAAGAATGTGTGCCAAGTAAACTTCTCTATCATCCATTTGATTATGGATTATGGATTAGTCCCATTATATGGTAAGGATAAACTACATGCATGTCAAACTGATGAACTAATCCATCAGGGCAAGCTGACCTATGATAATATAATTTATAATTCAGCAGATAATCATGTCAATCATGTTATATTCTTTCACGATAATGCCACTGTGTTTGTAAAAACATGAGAATTATCTGATAATTCCCTCAGACAGGAAATTTTAAGTCTGTGGAACACTTTGCTTTTGTACAGTGGAATAGAACAATGATAACTGATTATTTTAAAATGTTCTTAAAAACTGATAGATGTCATTTCTAAGCATGAGGTATATGACACAGGTTTAATATATTTATAATCCAGCAACTGAGAAAAAAAGTGTGACATGTAGGCATTTTAGTCTTTTTAAAATATCAAGCAAGTATTAGAAAAAAATAATTATTTAAAAATATGAATACTTAACATGAGAAATGCATTAAAAATCTGTGAAATGAGAAATACTTAGATACTCTAATAACCTCCAAAAGTTTTATAACAGAGGGGAAAAAAAACACTACTGAAGGGATTTGTTATTTGAATAAATATAGCTGAAGAAAGTTTCTTTCCATTTACAATGGAAAAGCAAGAACTTCCAACCTCCAGAAAAGAGACTGTGAAGTAGTGGAAGTAGTGGAGACTGAAAATATCTAGGTGAAACTTTATAATAAATTATGAGTAAAATGTATGAAGGAGATGGGATTTCAAGGAATTATATTCAAGGGATTATTGCATGGTCTCAGGTATGCAGCGTAACCTCCCTGTGACTCTGGATGAAGTCCCCAGGACATAGCTACATTACTAACATTTCTTATTACCTAGCTATAAACATTTATCTGCTTCCAGTGGCAGTTCACCGCTCAGTAGAGTCATTGTTTTGTGTGCCTAATTCCCTCTGCACACTGCGTATTCCAGGCACCTAATACAGAATTAGAATTCTGCTCCTGGGACTAAAAACAGTAAAAGCTATACTATATATTTCCTCGTAATGGAACATCTGTGATGTTCTCTACTATATTTAGTCTAGTCTCTAACTAACATGAGCTTGTGTGATTTCAGCTTTCTTGAAGAGGGCTTGTTGAAAGAATTTATAGAAATGCTAGTACTGAAAATAAATTTAGTGATACCAAATTGATTCAAATTAACTAAATGAAGGGATAAAAAAATATGGTTATTTCTAGTACGGAATTGAGGCATGAAACTTTTAGTAGTTTTGACCAAATGGCATAATATGTGTAAAAGAAGAATATTTACTAATCAGAACAAATATAGGGTCTGAAAAATGAAAATCACTGTAATTTAAAAGATTGTGCAATTTGATCAACAATATTGCTGGTTAGATGGCCAGTCTCTCCTTACTTGACAAGTGATCACTGATCATTGATAAATTATAATATACACTAATGCAATATTTGAAACAGTTGTGTCATTCTGTCTTTACAGCATTCAGGTATAGCCAAATCTGTTAGCTCAACCTCTGCATTTTCACTCTGTAGCATATTCATTCCATGCTGTTTGGGTGCTCCTCTAGAAATATATTTTGTTCTTCAACTCTGATATAAACCTGCCTACCTACTCCATTTATCTTTGTCAGTTCTTAATATCCAAATGTCCTTCATGTAACTTGACCATTGAAATTTTCTTAAAATAATACTCATTAGGCCAAGGTCTCAGAAATATCTACAATCTCAATAAAAATTTGTAATTGCAAAAGGAGGCAGTTTTGCTAGATTAAGAGAGCAAGTTATGTGGCATTGCCATTTTGCTTCATGGGATTTAATGTAGACCACTTAAATTATTTATTTTTAATATTGAGTGAAATTACTTTAGAATTTACCTTAACCCTCCCAGAGCACAGCAGTTTTACCATATAGGTACATAGAGGTTCTTTCTCTGGATCCTAAATATCTCATAATAAGCCAACACAATGGTCCAGGTCTTCCCTGAGCTGATTCGATCCCATGATTCCCGAGATCATGAGGCATTTTTTAACATTATTTAAGAATAAATAATATATATGTAACATGAGAATTGCTTTACAGTTTTCCTTCTCTGCAGTTCTGTAGCTTGATGTTATATAGAGAACGATGTAGCAGGAAGGTGTGCAAGGTCACAAGGTTTGCTGGGTTAATAATGGAAAGTCAGGATTGGGCAAAAGGAGACATACATGCCAGGGTCAAGTTTGCAAATCTTATGAAATTAGGGGGACCAGCTGATACGCTGAAGGGCAAGACTGCCACCCAGCCCAAAATACGGGTGGCAACAAATGTGGCACTAAAACACTATTTCCAGCCGCAAAGGTGTTTTTCTTTGAACAAAGTATTTTAGATATCATTTTTTTTAATTGAATGTATGAAAGGATTTATATATTTTCTGCAATTTGGGGAAAAAATTGTTTAGTGCAACACAAGGATTTATAGGAAAAAAAACAAAAAATGAACTAATTGAAAAAAAGAATAACATAACCAAAACATAAATTTAATATATAATTTTTAATAGTTTTTTTTTTCTATCTATATTTCCCCGTACCTATTTGGTCCATCTTCACAAAAAAGCTTTTTTTTATTGCATTATTGTTCACTAGGATATAAACTGCAGTTAAAATAAAATAAAGAGCTATTGACATCTTTTGGAATTCATGAGATTATTCTCTCTGTCTAGCTGCAGTTTCAAAAAGGCAAAATGTTGCAGTATTTTAGAAAGGCTGGAATCGCAAACAATTATGAACCAGAAATCAAGGCTCTTTTTCCTTTTTTCTTCACTCTTACACTTTGCATTTCTAGAGACCAAAAGGATAAAATAAAGTATAATAAAAGTTAGATATAAAAATAAGACACAACTTTCTAATATTATGCTAGTAGGCACACCAGATAGGCTTACTAATTATGAAATTTAATTATAGTATCCATCTTTCAATTTATTCCGTGAGATTTAAGTGACAACGTCACATAAGCTCATCCATCATGTTATGCTGGCTCATCCTCCTTCCTGCTTATTGTATATGAGATGAAATTCCAGTTAAAAAAAAAGAAAAAAAAATCTTTGTCTGACTGGATACATTTTATGCACAACGAGGGAAACTGTTAGAAAACTACCTGCTGAGCAAACTCCAACTAGGACAGAGACAAACCCCAGGAAAAATAAACAAGACTCCTGTAATGATGCTCATTACTGGTAAGGGGAATGTTTTTTGCAAAAGAGAACTTGCCAAATGGCCATAATGACTGAACAAGGTTACTTAAGTATTTGCAGGATCCTCATAAAATGGATTAATAATGTGAATTCTTAAAACATTAAGATAATATCACCTTATTATTTAAAGCAAAATGAGAAAGATTTTGTTTTGATTTTTGGCCTGAAAGAGTTTAACAGTAGTCAAAGTAATAGCTGCACAGCATATAGTAATTATGAAGTAGAAGTGATAATGGCATAAGGGAAATCAAAAAGGCAATAGAGTATTTGCTAAAAAGTCATTACAGTCTAAACACTGAAATTTTTATTCTATTTGGAATCAGTCCCAAGTCCCTAGAAGCGTGTGTTGATAGTGGTGGAGAAAAATACATTGAAGTTTATCCTACAGATTAGACAGGTTAGTGGGGACAGAGAGGTTGTAGAAACCTAATTCCTGGACATATTCAAAACAAGGGCCTTAGTACCTTGATCAAAAGTTAAAGTTAGCCCTCCTTTGAGTGGGCGGTTGGAACAGATGACCTCTTGAGATACCTTCCAGCGTGGATTTTTCTATGTTTCTGTGGTAGCTTAAACAATTTTTATATGTAGGCATAATTTGATAAGCAGCAAAGAATATGTTTAAGGTTCATAATCTCCACATTTTTACATACTGTCATACATATTTTCTCATTGTGCTTTAGCTTATTTTAGGACTTTATCTAAAATGTTAGAGATGTCAGTAGAAAGTCTGTCAGCATTCATTTACACCTTTAAATGCAGCACTGAATTGAGACACCAGAGATAACACCAAACGAGATAGCACAGTACACAGCACTAAACAGAGATACTAGGTCTGGTCCTAGAAACATAATGATTATATTGTGCTATGCCCAGAAAAAAACTGTTCTGCACTGCTTTGGTGTGTCTATCCTGTGTCTGTCTGTAGAGCCAGTTCAAGTCACAGCTAGTTCGGTGCACAGCATTGTTTCACAAAAGGTAGACATACCTTCTACAAGTTATTTATCTTAACCCTTTTTACTCAGGAAACAAGAAATTTTGATGAATAAAACAACATAGAACACATTATAATGGTTGGTGTTGTTATAACAGCATTGATCTCTGGAATTTTTGCCATTGACTTCAGTAGAACTGAGATTTTATCAGAAATGAACTTATTAATGAAATTGCTAGTGGAAGTGGAGGGAGCAGAACACCTGAAAAAGTCATCACAGAACGTACCTTATCCGAAAGCCTTCAGTATGAGACAGATTATAGTGGATGAGTCAGACCCAGAGGCTATGTTCATCTCTGCAAGTTAAACCATCTGGGTCTGTTCCCTGGCACTGTGTCCAAACCAGCAGGCGTGGGCTACATCATGCCTGTTCTATTAAATTCTCTTATCCTGTCAGGCATTCCCAGCCCTTGTCAGCTGGGAATGGCAGCTCCTGAGCTATGCCTTTACACCATCCATTATAACTGCTCACTGCCAAAACTTTGCCAGCAATTGTTCTAACAAACTAGTGTTTTAGGGAATTGTGTTGTAGAAAACTTTCTGTTCTCTATTCTTGAGAGACTAACCTGCAAACGCAACTTACAAGCTCATCAAGTCTCCCTTCTGAATTTTATCAATGACACCGGGAAATGTTAACAATAAAAAAGCGAAAAAAAAAAAGCAAAAAAGTGTCTGAGAATGTCAAAACCTACACCAGAACCTAGATGATTCAAGAAAGTTAGATGTTCTTCGGTCTTGCCTTTAAAAACCTGACATAGGTAAAGAAGCAAACAACAACAACAACAACAACAATACCCATTATTCTGCTACTGGAAAACTGCAAATCTACCTGCCAGTGACTAAACCCCTAAAGGAACTGACTGGTTACCAAACGCTTAGAGAAAACATGACTTCTTCCTGATAGCCTTGCTGATACGAAGTAGTAATTGCCTCTTGCAGAATTTTATGAAATAACTGGTGATGTTTTTGATTAGTGGTCATGATGTCACTCTGGGAGCTGTTCAAAATGATTGGTAATTACTTTGGAGCTGATAGTATTTTGAATAGAATGAATATAAGATGATCCTAAGGACTTTTTGTCAAAGTATGATTGAATCAATGGCAACTATATATAATTAAATAATGTTTTGTGTGATTTAATTTATTTATATAAAATATGGATTTCCTGTATGTTGTCTCAAATGTTCAGTTTCTATTTCATGTTTGTTCTATTTCTACAAAATAGAAATAAACAGCAAAAGTATAAGTAAGCAATGACACAAAACATTCTTTCCCAATCTGCACTTGTGGAACTTAAGGCATTTTTGTGAATTCCATTTCTATTTGTCTCATTTTTTATTAATTCAGAAAACAATATCCTTTGGATTTATTGCACACTTTCAGAATTATGTGTAACTTGTTTAGTGCCACCTCCAGTTATGGTTGACTTACAGAACTGAGCGACAGAGAAAACAAAAAATATTAGTGCTGTCACAATGCAGAGCACAAGAATAATGTAAAATATAAAGAAATACCATTTAAATGCATTGTTTAAGAAAGAAAGAAGGTGATTGATGGCAGTTCTTACTGGCAGGCAAACAGCTGGGATTTTACCAGCAATGCTGCAATTAATTAGCATACAAATATTAGTATTTGCCTATGTATAAAACGTGTGATAGCTTGATGTATAAAAGATTTTACCTATAATGCACACATTTTATGAGTTACAACATACAGCTGAAAACCTTTCCACTTGTACCGTGCTGTCAGTGCATATAACATAATGCAACTTTTTTGATTAGATGTACGAACTACACAATTGTGAAATAGTAATAGTTTAATACTTATTTGATTTAGCTACCTGCCTTAAAAGATTAACAATGCCTTCAATTTTTTTGTGTGTGTTTTGGACTAAGGATGCTTAGCACCTAGCAGGATGAGGTTCTTTGGGAGCTACTGGGAAGCAGCAGGGGCAGCCAAGGCAGCCCCAGCCTGGGGAAGGCTGGGTGGGGGTTGAGGCTGCCCCCACCACGCTGCCGGGAGCATCTCCCAGGGGCAGCGGTGGGAAGGGGCTGCCTGGGCCCCACAGCCAAACCCTGGCCGGTGCAGTGGGGCCCCCAGAGACGATGTGCCAAGATAGGCCTCTTAAGGCCAATGCTCTGTCCCTGATTTGCAGTAATTTGGCCCGCCTTTGTCACTTAATGGAAATATCTTAAAAATAATCAACTGGATCAACCTACAATTGGTGTAGGACCGTTCAAAAAGCTTGTTGGAGTTTTTACATGAAATAGCATTATAGAAAAATTAATAAGTGGATATTTTAGCTACAATTGGTGTTATTTCTGTAGCTAGCCAACCATCACCAATAAAAGACACCATCTCCTGAGTCCAGTTGGAAGATCCCCCAGCCCCACAAGTTAGATTCCCCTCATTCATGTCAAGTAGAAGCAGCCACACTGATGTAAGGGCTTAGAATCAGTGTCTGAGACAATTTGGTTGATTTTGTGTATTACTAAGTGTTCCTATGTACTGTACAGTGGTGTGACCAGTGACTCCTCAAAGAGGAGCAATCACGAGTCAGGAGGTGTCGTCAAGAGTGGAGAGAGCTTTCACCAACATAGCTGATCTACATTTATTTCCTGTTACACTTAAGACATCTGTCTTTAGACTCTTTAAATAATGAGCATTGCCTCTGGTTTTGCACAATTCCTGTGGAAAGTGATATAGAATAATTATATTCAAAACCAGAAAGCTATGTTGAACCACCAGAAAATTTAATAAATGTATACTTAACAATTTTTAATGTATGCATGCATATCATTTTCCAAAGAAAGTAGAGTAGAATTCTGCTGCTGCTGAAAGCAATTACAAAACTCGTACCCATTGCCCTCAGAACAAAGTCTGTCTTTTGCTTGAGAGTCAGGTTTCTCATCAGAGTTACTCATTGTAATTTATCAGGGATGTTTTTACTTTTTTGAAGGACAGAAATGAAAGTACAAGTCCAGCAATAAAAGATTAAAGAGATGACGTCAGCCTTTCAATTGATAAACCGATCTGCATACAGAGAGAAAGTAATTCATTTCCACAGGGTAAAGAAGGATCAGGGGGCACGAAGTTGAGGTTTACAAAAGCTTAATAGAAGGAATAGTATGAATACAGATTCATTTTTAAGTAGAGGGAAAATACCAAAATTAATGAAGTATGAGTGTTTAGGCTAACTAAGTGTGCTGGAAAATATTTTCCTACACAATGTTAAAATATAAAATTAATATTCATTAACAAGAATTTCTGAAGCATCATACTTAGCTTAGGTTTGCTTAATTTTCCCAAGGAAATACCTTACAATCATTCTTAATTTAACATATTTTTGAAGAAAATAAGATTCATTTAATCATAAAAAATATCTTTAAGTTCTTGAATGCAATAGATTAGGTTGTTACAAAGTCCTGAAGGTGTGGAAGGATCCTCACATAAACTCTCACTGGGATTTCCTACAAGCAAAAGATTAAAGTTGACAGCGAACTCATCTGAGAGTTTTTATCACACTGAAATGCTTGTGAAGATTTGAATATGAGAAAAGAGACAAATCCCACAAATGTTTGAGAAAACTTACTATGGAAAAAAACATAGTCAAAAAAATATGTTTAGAAATTGGTGTTTTATTTCAGCAGGTTCCTTTCTAGCTTATCTACTGTCTTAGAGGATCAAGACTTGTTATCTCCATATGTAACCCATAGACATATATATTTCATTGAAAAGATTAAAAATCATTTGGAACTTGAGAAAAGACTCCAGTAGCAAGGATAAGCACAAGGGAAATCCTGTCAGAAAAGTGGAAGAATAGAAAGATAAAGAGACAAAGGCTGATATTGTGTGCTTGCAATTCAATTAAGCTGAAGTAGCTGTGTATAAAAATCAGAAGCGAATATGCTTGTGGAGGAAGAGATCAGTTTGGATGCGGGATCCTGCCAGCTATATTCTACAAAGAAAAAGTAGAAATAGAAGAAGCAGTTACCAAGGGAAGGGCTGTTTTTAGTTGAGCAGACCATATAAAGGGAAAGAATGATAAAAGGCTAGGGGAGAGCAAAGCACAGAAAAAAATAACCACCTTAGCAACCATAAAAGATAAAGAGTAGCAAGTGATTGTGATGATGAAAAGCATATAGCTGATGGGTGATGTTGAAGAAAGAGGGGAATTGAGCAAAATATAGATCAGAGAGAATGCAGGGGCTGGTTATGATTTTGTGAAGTCTGAAGAACACGTGGAAATGTTTATTTTCAGTAGATGACCTTCAAGTGTCTCTAGTGCTTTAAAGGAACACTATTTTCAGTAAGACCACAACAAGTGGATTTCCTACAGTGAGCAAAAGCACATTTTTGCAAAAAGGAGTGGTTTGGGGCATTTGTGGAAGTCTTACTAAAATGCTTTTAAGTGTAAGGGAAAGTGGATTTGTACATTTTGGTACATGTATTTTTGTATGAGTTATGAAAGTAGTGTCAATTTGGATATGGCATCATCAATAGTACTCTCTTTTCATAACTTTTCCATGACTCCTCCTGCCACCCTCAGCCCTGTTCTGCTCCAATGCTCTCAATCTTTCCATTGTGCTTTTGTTCTACTAGAGAAGGACCTCTTGTCGTAATCCTTAGTGAGAATGACATCCCTGAATCAAATTCCAGAGCCCTAAACTTGGTCAGAAGCTACTAGACAACATTTCCAAACATAATTTTATGTCTTCCATCATTTTCTTCCATCATCCCTACTGCTTTTCTCATTTGTCAGTATTCTTTGTCATTCTTCACGTGAATTCCTTAAGTCTTCCAGCATCCACTTGTTTTTGTAAAGCTGCATAGAAATCCAAGCACACCTTTTTGTATACACACGAAAATCTTAGCTTTCAGTGTCAAATGATTCATGTTTGCTACTCAGACTCTCTTTCCATGTGAAATACAATTAAATACTTTTATTAAATATCTAAATCTGGTAGCCAAAAGTAAGATACAGTAGGATATATTTCCGCTGTATTTTGCCTTAATGAAAGAGATGGTCCAACCTATAGCCAACAATGCTGACATAATCAGATCACTTGAAAAGGATATGTAAGTTTTTCAATGCCTCTTCTAAGCAGTCCAAAAACTTTACCATACCATGTATTACGAAAGTCAAAGAAGCAGTGGGAACCCTGGTAATGAGTCTTTTCGTTGGTTATTTTTAAAATAATTTCTGTGGAAAAAAAAAAAATCAGGAAAGTACTACCAACGGAGAGCTAGTTAAGCACTGTTGTGTCTAATTAGGCTCAGCACTATAAAGATGAATCGGTCAATTTATTACCCCAGAATGGGTAAAGATATGCATAGGTGTTGCTAATCCAAAATAATGTTGGTCAAAGGGTGATACATCTCTTTCACAGTTTTTTTAAACTCTTTTTTCTTTTTCTATAGTATGATAAGAAATTTAAAACATTTTTACAAAAACTGAATGTGACAAAACTTGACTTTTTAAAAATAAAGCTAAAATACAGATTTGTGTGAGAGATGGGGAGTGGTACTAAATGTCAATCTGTTCATTTATTTTGATATGTTCCTGTTTTAAAGCTGGATAGCAAGAACACAATCTTTCGCAAAGGACCATCTATCTATTCTTTTAATTGAACCCCAAATACCTCAAGGTGTGTCAAAGGAAAAAAAATGCTCAGAGTACATACTCTGTGTGCTAAAATTCTACTCTCTTCTATAATCCCTGTCGCCCCTCTCCGAATCACTATCATACACATCCTCACCTACATTAGTGGTCTGATATGTTAACACTTTGGCCATCTGGCATGTCCCTTCAAGAAGGCATGTTATATTATTTGTTATAGCATTTTTTTTACAATTCCTAATATTTGCCAGGTCAAAACTCAGGAATGTACTGAGTAGGAAGGAAGAGTAGCTGTTGTAACAACGTTGGAATGAAATGGAAGTGTGTGCCACACCTGTAGTTAGCAATTGGAAATGCTAAATCCTCTTTACTTCCTTTGCTCCATTATTTCTCCCCTCTTCTGAACCTAGGCACTACATGACTATTATGCAATGCAGATAGAGCTGTACTCAAAGTGCTGCAAATGGCTTTAATAGTTGGACGTGGACCCACAGCATTCTTAATGTACTGATGATTCAAATGTTCCTTTTTCTTTGCATTTCTGTGGAGATTACACAATAAAATCAGGTGTTGAAAAGCTCTTTCTTAATGGAGCTGTGTAGGCCATTTGGAATATAAAGTATTCCTGAGAAAAAATATTGCATTTGCCACTGCTGAGGAAAAAAAGAAATAAAGTAATATTCACATTTGGCATTTTTGCACTCTGTGGAGTATTAATCGGGGGGAGGGAGGGGCAACGTGCCTGAAAAAAAGCACTATATCTCTTCCACAGTTTATTTCCAGAGAATATACAGCATTTCAAGAAATGAGATAAGGTTTCATTTATATCCAGTTGAAAAGAAAATCTCTGAAAGAGTTTTTCTAATGTTTGTTCATGCTAAAATCAAAAGCTGATACTATCTCCACTTCTGTTTTGTTTTAAACTCTCTCTTTAATGGCTTTTATACTTTCACTCCAGTAGATCAACCCATGACATCCTGTGAGAAATCAGCCAGTTCAATTTTAGATATTTCCCTGAAAATACTATCTGCTGTATCACATATAAAAATAAGGATCATTACTTATCTGTTGTTTCCAATATTAGCATTTTGTTTGGTGAAATTCAAGCCAGTGCTGAGCACTGTACACATAGTCCCACCAATTTTGTTAATTGTTTGTAATATGATTTCAAAACAACTTTCTTAAATGATATAAAACCAGAATTCCATATGCATTAGCCCATAGATCTTTACCATCCACTTTCAAAATCAGACACATAATTTAATGTGTTGAAATCTACATTCCTAATAAACTGAACACTTCTGGAAGCCTTTAAGGGCTCAAACTATACTTTTGGTCACATTCGCATTTACAGTCCCTATGCGATGGGATTTCGTGCAGACAGGAGTACTGCTGACAGACCAAATAGCCCTGCCAGTCTCATTTAAAGCTTTGTGGTGTTTCCTTTTTTGGGGGAGGAGAGAAGAGAATAATCCTGTGTGGAAATCTGCAGTAGCAAAGAATAATTGCTTCTGTTTCCATTTCCAAAAACAATACTTTCTTCTAATAAAGCAAAGCAAAAATAATTCATTACATTATAGGTGGAAATGAATAACGCAATTAACTGAAATCTCTTGAACTGGAATTTAATGGGGAATAGTCCCAAATGTAAAAGTATTTTTAATATCAACATTAGAAAAGAGACACAAGCCATTTCCTGTGTTCTAAAGCTTCTATCCCTACATGAATTGTGATGGTAGTTCAATTCTACTTCAGGTCCACAAGTTCCCCCACCTCCATTACGAACCCAGAGCTGAGAATCAAGCATAAACTGAATTTCTGTCTCAGTCCTGCATCATTTTCTCATCAACAAACTTTTGGATCAGCCTCTAGTGGTTCCTGCTCCTTATGATGTAGCTGAACAAAAAACAGGTCTTGAAGTCCAGAATAAATATCGTCTTTGCATTCATTGTCTTTTCAATCTTATAACTGGCAAGTCACACATTGAAAAAAAAAATATCCTATGACTCACATAACAGTTCTATTCCTGTATGGTTAATATGTAAAAATTATAAGAACTCTTTCCCCCAGTAGACTTCCACCTCCAGTTCTGCACAAAATGTTACTACTTTCCCAGCAGCGTCTTTATGTTACCTATAACCATCTTCCCTTTTTGCACGTAGCCTTCCTGATTTTATACATGTTTTATTCTGTATCGGCTGTGTTAAAACGCATTTCCAAACACTGAGAATTTTAAGGAAATGCAGGTTATTAGCTGTGTGGATTATACACTTAGAAGTGTTACATTATACAAATAAATATTCAACCTCCGAGTCAACAATCATAAATCTTTCAGAGTAATACTTCTCAAAAAGTAAAATATATATAGGACGCTGATGTTTATATGATAGTGAATATTACATGATACTGAATTGGTCTTGAGCCTTGAGATGGAACTCGCTCTCTCTCTCTCTCCCTCTCTCTCTCTCTCTTTCTCTCTCAAACCCACCCACAAAGTCTGTTTTCTTGAACTCAGAACAAAAGACTCTAAATACTTTCAGTCCCTAAAGTTAATGTTTTTTTTAGAACACAGAAACCATAAAAGAGAGTAAAATAAATCAGAAAAACTCTTTGATTGAAAGCATTAAGTATGGAACTTTCCTTTTCCCACTGTGTCATTGTAATGACTTTGCAATGTTTTTTTCTTCTAGTCCTTCTCAGTCTAACAATTTTCAGTAGCTTGCTGGGCTGAGCAAACTTCACAGAATTCTCCTTCTGGGTTTGTAGGAAAGTTTCTTTTCTGTTACCTCTGAGGTTTGTCTTTGGTCTCTTCTAATTGCAGACAGGCTCTTGATCCTTTGAGAGTCTTCAAAGCTGCTTCTTTCATTCCCAGTTTTCCTTGTCTGGCACTTCAGATACCTCTCCTCAAACACACATGCGTGCACACACAAATACACAAGTCTGAACATGATCAGCTGTTCACAAGGAAAAGGAAACCTCTTTCCTCTGGTATTTATCACTGAGCCAGAATAGACCAGTCAGGACAGGGTAAACAGGAAACCTTTATCCATGCTGCCCACTTCACAGTGTTTTGTTTTGCAATTCTGGGTTAACAAAATGCAATATTTATATTATATTATATTTATATAATGGACTTACAAATTAAATGATTCTTTCATCCTTCTTGAGATGTCTTGAATAAAAGCCTGATTTCAACACGGTTGACCTTGAGAAAATTAGAGAAAGGTGAATAACACAAATGAAAACTTGATAAATAGAAAGAAAAACAAGTTATCACTGTTTCTAACAAACCCACAAGGTATTTACAGTAGATCTGCAAGAACTGTGGGAGTATTTAATTAAAATTGCTCATTATACCTTTTTAACTCTCTCAAAAGTAAGACTGTTTACTTTAGCTTCTAGCTACATTACAATCAGTGGCAGTGTAATTATCATCATTAAACAATATCTTCGTAGAACTCGAAGAATATATGGCTGTGCAAAGTCATGAATATACAATGTCTAGAGTTAGGAGTTAACTGGCTAGTGCCCATACACTTAATATCATGCCTATTTGCTAATCAGCATTTCAGTGGAATTCAGCATGTCAGAGGGTCATGTCTACTCCTGAAGTCAGCATGTCTACTCATGAAGTCAAGACTCTCAGGTCCAGCATTTCTTGGCATTTTCTAACTCCCTGATCTCCATGTGGGTTCCAAAGACTTTTCATATTTGCCCAGGATTTCTGCTGTTAAGGCATTAAAGCCATAAACCTACATACTTTTGGAAGTGTCAGGCCCCTGAGGGCACCGCCAGCCTCACTGTCTCTGGAGGGTTTGACAGCCCTATCGAGTTGTCAACCCCTGTCGGGTTGATGAAACCCCTCAGAGTTCTCCCTAGATGCCTTTGGGACTTGGTTGTGCCAGTTGCAAGCCAGCCCCACATTCCTTTTTTCTCTCACTCTCTGCTCCTGCTATTAGGCATCTCCTTTCCCTGTCACTGACTGCTTCTTCACTCTACTATTCAGAGGTTTCTTTAAGCATCTGAGTGAAGGTACAATATTCTTTTTTTCTTAAAAGGGATATGCTCCTGACCTGGACTGCAATAGGTAAGACAAGGTGACTCTCCTTAGGGAAAATATAAGACCCAACAGGAGAACAATGAACAAACAGGTTTTAATAGTTCTACCATCCATCACACCTTGTATCAACTCTTGTTCTCAGACGAGGGCATTAAACTGCACTGAACTGTGGTACAATTACTCTCTGATGAAACAGCTAATTTGCTTTGCATTCTTGGAACAATTCATTTACAGCCAGTTTGGTCTGCAGCAGAGACATGTGCAAAGAACACAAACCCTTCTGAGGTTTCCCATTAGAAGCTTTATAGGATTCGAAAGGATATGTGTCTGCCTTATAAGTTCTGCCCCTTATAAGTTCAACCTCCATAGAATTATGAAGAAGGAAAATAAAAATGTGCTGGCTAAAAATTTACTGTGAACTGAGTTCATGCTTTAGACAGGATAGATTCCCTTCCCCCTCCCTTCCCCCCAATACACAGTGTACATCTTAAAAGTCTATTCAGTGTTCCTGTGGTATAGTACTACTTTCTGTCTGTCTTGTTTCAAATGCTTATATGGTATTTGAAGAAAATGATACTTAAGCTATCACGGTAAGTTTATCCTTTTGTCCTTGCTATTAATCTCTGTATTCATTTTCAATATGAAACCATTATTTGACAGATCTTAAATATATAAATTTTCAAAATTTCAACACTTTTTGTGAAAATCAGCTTCTAAGTAGTAGTGCATGAGTGAGTGTCCCTGTTAGCGTCTTCACAGAGGGAAAAGTTACCATGTGATACTTTTTTAAACATCAGCAAATGTAAGCATGAAATGCAACAGTCTTCATCAGTCAAGTGAGAGACACTATTCATGCTTCACTACTTGAATCTATTGCAGAAGTACTTACAAAATGTATAATTAAAATGTTAAAAGTCTGAGTTAAAACAAATAAATTATGGTTGATTGTCATGTGTGAACCGTTAGTTCACCTTTTCCCACATCATAGTAACACTTCAGGTTTATTTTGTGAGGCCCAGGTGAGTAGTAAGGGTGCTGCATCATATCAAAACCAGCTACAGGGGCAGGTCAAAATAGAACAGTCTATTTTGGGCTGGTCTAAGGTTTTAGTTTAGGTGAACATCCCATTTAAGATATGCAAATACTTTAACAAAAGAAAAATCAATTAGATAAAATGGCACCCAGTTTAAAATTTATCCTATAATCTGAGTTAATGAAGCAATTTCTGAGGGATGACCTGCTAGAAATCAGCTCTGCAGAGGAAGACCTGGGAGCCCTGGTGGACACCAAGTTGACCACGAGCCAGCAATGTGCCCTTGTGGCCAAGAAGGCCAATGGTATCCTTGGCTGCATTAGGAAGATCTTTGCCAGCAGGTTGAGGGAGGTGATCCCGTCCCTCTCCTCAGCCCTGGTGAGGCCACACCTGCAGTACTGTGTCCAGTTCTGGGCTCTCCAGTATAACAGAGATATGGAGCTACCAGACACAGTCCAGAAAAGGGCTGCTAAGATGATGAAGGGACTGGAGCATGTCTCATATGAGGAAAGCCTGAGAGAGCTGGGATTGTTCAGCCTGGAGAAGAGAAGGCTGAGGAGGGATCTTCTCAATGTGTATAAGTATCTGAAGGTAGGGTGTAGAGAGGATGGGGCCAGACTCTTCTCAGTGATGCCCAGTGACAGGACAAGAGGCAACAGACACAAACTGAAACACAGGAAGCACCAACTGAACATGAGGAAAAACTTTTTTACCGTGAGGGTGACTGAGCACTGGAACAGGTTGCCCAGAGAGGTTGCGTAGTCTCCTTCCTTTGAGATATTCAAAAGCCATCTGAACAGGGTCCCAGGCAACATGTTCTAGGTGATGCTGCTTGAGCAGGGGGGTTGGACTAGATGATCTCCAGAAGTCCCTTCCAACTTCAGCCCTTCTGTGATTCTGTGAATTAAAAGTTTTATTTCTAAAATTCTTAATCTTTTTGAAGTTTTTCTTACACTTTTGTGTTAATCTCATAGATATGGTTCTGGTGAGCAGAAAGTTTAGAGCAACTCAGTATTAATTAGCTCTAATCTATTCCTCAGCTAGTCACCTGGATCTCTCTCTTATTTCTCTATATAATAGAAGTGGACATTGGTTAAAGAATTCCAAGAAAGTATCTGTGAAGAAACAGGACAAGTATTTGATCTGTATGTATGTCTACCAGAAAAAAAAATGTAGTCAGTTTAACAGATTGGCAAGGATATGTTGTCTTCATAATCTTGGAAAACCATGCACATGTGCTGATAACAAACACTGGGCTGAAGAAAAGATTGACTACCTCTATATAAATCTATCTTCTTTTACTGAAGTCAATAAAAAAATATTTCTCACATTACTTCTTTCAAAGTTAGGCCCTGAAGAAAGGAAAGACTCATGTAAGTCCTAAATGTTGTTAATATCTTACTAAGAGGACTGTTGATATTTTTAACAAATACCATATTAAGAAATGTCATTATGTAAATTTTGTATTTTTGAAGATGCCTTTTCTAGTGGGGATATTGTTAGAGAGTTCACTCCAGGTATTCCATAATCATGGAGATAATTCAGGCAGATTTTTGGCTGAACCAACAGTGGTTGTCAGAAGCTGGGCTGCGGACAGATACTCCCAGACAGTCCCAGCGGCACCTCCTGCTTTCCTTCTTATCCCCTTTCTTGATCCTCCCCATTACCACACTTATCTCCCTTCCAAAAAAAGCATCAGGTCCCAATTTACTCTTTCTCTTTAGACCTAGTTCACTGACCCACTCTCATTTAGTACTGGTGATACGGTTGCTCTGTAAACTCCTGCTTTAGTGATCACCCTTTGGCAATTCCCCTTTGTTAGATACATTGCTAGTTGTAGGATTCCAGTCCTCCCTTCCACTGACTTTTGTGTGGCACCAAGTCACTGTTGGTCACCTGCACAAATGCACTTATAGGTGTTTTATAAGAATGAAAGACATCGTTATACAGCATTTTAAACTTCTACTGATAAATATGAGTTTTTGTTTTCATTTCTGTTTTTTTTTTATGAGAATCCATTGGAAATGGAAGAAGCTTCTGAATATTATGAGTGCTTTCTTAGACAAGTATGCACCTTTCCATTACAGTCTAACTCCAGGCAAAGAGAGAAAAAAAAACCAAAAAACAAACAAACAAAAAAAAAAAAACTAGAGAAAGAGTGAGAGGGAAAAAGAAAGAACCCTTTAGAACTGCTTCTTCTGGAAAAGTGCAAGTCTGTACTTACTCCATATTCCACAGATATTCCATTTTGAGCACATTTTCCTTTCCTGGACCAAGGAGACAATTAGTGCTAGAACAAAATTTTATATTTTTCTTCTCCCATTTTATATATGCATAAAATGTACTCACTTTTTTTAATGTCATGAATCATTAAAAGTTATATTATCAGTAGCTATAAAATTTTTTTCAAAACATTCATCCAAAAATATGCCAGAGTAATGTAAACAACTTATTCATTAAAAACAATAAGCTGATGAAGAGTCTTTGGAAATTGATTTTTGCTATCTCTGACTTAATGCCAAAATTATGCATCAGCATCTGCAGTTTTCTGGCCTAGGACACTTTAACTGTAGGTTTTTTTCAGTTAAAGCAAAATAAAAATCTTAAGATCACATTTAAATAATGTTCAGAAACACAGGGAGCTTAATCTTGCATGGTGTTTCTGATTTTCCTCTCTCAAAATCTTTAAGCAAATTGCTCCTATCTAAGCACAAAATCATAAATGTAATGTCTGACTACAGTGCTTTGCAGTACTCAGCACTTTAACTGATTCATCGCAAAAAAAGCAGACTTGGAATACATATATATATATATATTAATTCTAGTTTGTATGAGGAGGCTTATCTCAAACATTTGGATTTTCAGAACTGACTGAATAAGCATAAGTTGACATAAGCCAAGCATATGTCAACTCTAATACCTTGCAGATACTGTTTATATTGTTATTGTGGTGGTGTTGCTCAGTGTAGGTCACCTTTCTATATCAGCTCTTTTAAAATGTGCCCTTAACTTGACAAAGACCTTGCAGATGAATATCTACCTTATAAATCGTCTTGCAAGGGTAAATTAACCGCAAGGGTTTAATGCTTAGGTAATGTCACTGTATTCTTGATAAGCTGGAGAGATACCAAATGACACTGCATTTAGAAAGAAATCTAGCTGACAAATAACCTGACTGTATGGTTTGTGTACTGAAGGTGCAAATACAGTGTGGGTTTTTTTTTTTTTTTCAGTTGCTTAGTTCTTATTTAGCTCTTCATCAAAATGCTTACTCTTGAAGTCAATTCCACGTGTTACAAAGTATAGTCTGAAAAATGATCAGCTTAGCAACAATGACATGTCTTTAATTGACCTACAACCAGGGAGACAAATCTCCAGAGAGAGCATGAATAGCGGCAGTTTTATGAGCCAGTTTTATATAGACTATTTTACTCCTCCTTCCCTGATTCAAAGGCCTGGAGCACGACAACACAGGAATAGGGTAAAATACTGTCTGTTTTGCTCCTTTGTTTATTCTCCACCACAACTTAATTCAGTCTGTCAGTTAACAGCTCAGTTTTCTTCTCTGGATCAGTATAGATTAGGGAAAGACTTCTGAGACTGCTGGGTTGGACTAGATGTTCTCCAGAGGCCCCTCTTCATTTCAGCCATTCTGTGCTTTTGTGAAATATTACTGACTTGTTTATCCCAATATTGGTAGGCTTTGGTAATAGCAGTAATGATCATACTTTTTAGTTATATTTGATGGAAAGACTGCATTTCTTTAAAGGACTAGTACAAAACCATACGTTCTGAGATATATTTTGAAGCTGAGCGAAATAAAGAGCAGAAAGAATAAATCATACTCAATTGACAGTTAATGGAGTCTCTTTCTGTGAAATATGGCTGGTATCAGTACTGGACATTAACAGAAACAGGATATTAGATAGGGGTACAGGAGAACAGGAGATTAGATATTAGACCAGCTGGGATATTTCTGTGATCCAATCTATCCATTCCTATGCTAACAAATGCATCATTTACTGCAATTTTAGCTCAAGTTCTACAAAGTTCCTACTTTCTACTAATCATATATATAAAATATATATCTTTTATTTTATTAAAAACATAACTGCATTTTGAACTTTTGGAGCTTTTAAAGTTTTAAAATTATTTGATTCAAGTTTTTCATGTCATTTTCCTGAGATTTTTGTTGTTTACCTGATTAATTAATTAATGATTACCTAAGAAAAGTCCAAATATCAGTAATAGAGAAGATAATAGAAAAGCACTGAAGTAACAAAGCCAGTAACAGTGGTTGATATTTACAAAAATGGGTGCCACAAAGCAGAACTGAGAGATTAGCTAATGTTCTAGCCAGTAGATTCCTACTTTCCTTAAGTAACTTTCTCAGGAGGCTATAAAGCTGTAGCTGTGAATCTGTGATAGCAATCTTATGATAGTAAAAATGGCAGTTTATTAGAAATGTATGCAAAGCCACCTTGTAAATTCTTCTTTGTATAGCATGGAGATCAATCAAGAGGAGATCTTAAAGTGCAAAAATTACTCTGTGGCTGCTATGAGTAAATATATCTCTCTGGAAGCACCTTTTCAAGCATCACTGCTGCAAAAGAACCACCTAGCTCCAGAAGAGCAAATGTTAACTCGAGGTCTGGTACAATGTATTATAATAGATAACATGGGTACTGGCACTGGCAATTAGGAATGCCTGACACTTTGCATTACAGTTTTATTTCCAGCTGCTTCGAGTGTTTTTGTCCTATAAGTTTTCCAGCTGTATTCTATGCTGAATCCGAGTTCTGCACTGGTCTGAATTTTTTGGAGATTTTAATCTGAAACCATTCAATTGGTTCCACAGTGACATGAAGTAAACACTTATTATTATTCCAGTGTTTTCAAAATAGCTTTGTTATCTTTCTTGTTAAAAAGTCCGTGCTCCAAAAGTACAGGTGTGGTATTTAGCTGATAGTTTGCCAATATATCACGGAAATATATTTACTATTCCATTAAAAAAAAAAAAACCCTCTATTAGGTAAACTTAAAGCTTTTAATACATATTTGTTTGGTAGAGATTAGAGTGTGTAATCAAATTTTCTGAAAATTTAGTCCTCACTGTTCATATTGTAGCCAAGGCCAGATGGCCTGAGCATGATTTTTTCTTGAAATTGTTATTCCACGATGTCGATATAAATGATTTCTAGAACATCCAAGCAACCGGGAATCTCGTAACTCTTGCATTCTTGCCTTGCAGACTAAATTCTTTTAAAGTAGCATGACTGAATACTTTTTTTTCCTGTATGGTTCTTTTGGTGTCTGTTCCTAACGCAAGTTGTCTGAAGAAAACACTACTGAGAACTGAAGTGAAAGTGTACCCATTTCGCATTATCCCGTTGTGAAATGGATCTGTATCATTGGTGTGAATGGCTAGAAAAGAGTATCTGAAGTAAAAAGATCAGAAGATGTAAAGTCAGGCATTGCTAAATGATATATCATTCACACTGATTCACATATAGATATCTGAGAGCAGGTTCCTTGCTATTATGACTACTGACTTTCCAGATAGGAAAATGATGAGATAAACTGAGACCCATACTGATGTATCATTAAATCACCTTTACAATTATCTCCTCTTCTATTATGAGTGTACCTCATTCATGGCTGAAAAATTGTGGTTGTCCATAACATTTGTCTTAAGTCTTTTTTAACAGAAAATTGGGGAATGAAACGGAAAACACTGACAAATATACAAATTATGATACTACTACTGATCTGACACTGGTACAATATGATAGTCCAGATGTTCATTACCCTCAAAAGCTAAAAATAACCTGCTTATTAATGTCATTGCTCTTTGTAATTTTTTTAAGATCAATTTATTACAAGGAAAAATAGTGTTGTGTGAAGCAATCATACTGCATCAAAAAAATTGCTTGCAAACCTCATATATAAATTGTCAGTTCAGAGTATTAAAATAGATGGATGTAATCATTAATAATGTAATTTTAATTTTAAAAGTCCATTTGCAGTAAGTATATCATTATTACTTCACAATCTTGAAATTAAAATGTATTTTATGTTATCTCTTACTAATTTGCATTTAAAATTAGATAACATGCTATGCATAGTTAATATCAATGAACATAATTAACCTCTATATGCTCAATGTCTTCTTCAACATTCTAATCTAAACACATTCAAGATATATAATTACATGTAATTATAAAAAAATTAAATAGCTGTATTTATTATATATTGATTATAAGAGAAGCCTATACGGTTTATGAACAACTACAAAGTATATCTATTCCTAAGTGAGAATTCTCATGCTTGCTACTCTCTGAAATAGCAATTATTAAAGGAGAATAACTTAAGAGAAAATCAGCTGTTCAGCCTATTAATAAATAAAAATAATCTGGCAACAATGCAAAAGTGGGTATTCTAAATTCAAATGAGGGCCTTTTAAAAGTTTGCTATTTCAAGCAATAGCAAGACATGTAGCAGAAGTATACAGAACATTAGTTTTTGATAATGTGGTAGAGAAAAGAATAAAATAAAACACAACAGTGCATAGTTATCCGATTAAAAAATATTCTTTATTTTTAACACAGACATTTCACAGCTAAACTGCAATATGATGCAGTATTTTTTTCTAGAAATTTAATATGATTCATACAAACGTAGTACATTCTCAAGGTTAATTTAAACTCTCATATAACCTACTGAAGTCAATAGGATTTCATTAAAAATGACTGACACCCCCCACCCCCACCCCAGAATTTAGATATATCTAACAGGAGTGTACTTTGTCAAGAGGTTAAAAAATTATTTAACCCAAAACTACTTGAAGGAGAAAAGCTTCTTTGTCAGGATTGTCATTCATCAAGCTTTAAACAAGAAACTAACAATATATTACAGCATATAAAGAGGACAGACATAATCAATATTTGTTATTTGAAGGAAACAAACCCTATAGTCTCAATGTATTTCTAAACTGCCAACTCTGGTTGTTACAGTGCCTGTCTTCTTAGGAGTGTGATGGTTAGTGCTGGTGGATTCAGCTCCCTGACAGGACCTGTTTGACTTCACACTCATCGCAGACTTAATGCTGTGATCCACTGGTGTCTATTCTCACTTTTGGACCTCCTGTTCCACATAGGTTACAACCAAAGGCAATTGTTTTGTTCTTTCATAGACACTAAGGATGGTTTACAACTGAACTGTACATCTTTGCAAAACCAAACTTCCATTCCAGTTTTAGAGTCAAAGTATAACGAAAACTGCCTGGTGGATAAGCCACACATTGGATACAGACAATACTAATACAATACCTTTATGTCTAAGGAAAAAAAAAAAAACAAACAAAAAACCCCCACCACTTTGTTTTATCAAGAAAGACAAACTGTTTTTTTTTTCTTTCCATGGGAAAGGGAGAGTAATTGGGAAAGGGAAGGATAATCTCCAAAAGCTGGAGTGCAGATCTGAAGAATAAAGCTGTCCCCTGCTGTCAGAAGGGACATGGAGGAAATAGGACTCTGCTCCCATTGAAAGAGGAAACTTTCCTTATCCATTGCCACCTTCTGCTTGGTGGTAATAGGAATTATTGAGGAAAAGCTACAAAGAAGTCAGCGAAGTCCTGCTGATATATACAGCAGCAGAGAGAGAAGAAGCAAACCTAATATACAAGGCTATTACATACTAAATACAAACTCACCTGAAGATTTGGAGGGAAATGTAATTTCAATAGCCTATTTATGAATTTGTATCCAACAAGAAGAGATGTAGCACAGACTTGTGTAATGACAACTAAAAAAGAATCACCTTTTCTGTATGTTTCTCCAGAAGCTTCAGAAAGCCTTATGTAAAGGATGCACAAAGGTATCTAGATTTTCCTGAGCTTGGAAAGAGTGGCTGTTAAATCCAGGGACATGTGGAAGTGACTATGTCCTCGAACAAAATCCAATCAGCAGTAATCAATCCTTTCGATTGTGTAATAAAGTCTTGAGAAAATGAAACTTTGCCACCGAAATGTGACATTGTTTTCCATTAAATAATGAAGCAGCAATTGCCACAGCAAACCAAGGTCAAATCACCGTGAGTAAAGGACGATCCTTCATCTATCATTATGTTAAGTTAGGGCATTTTAGTGGAGTACTTGAAACACTGGACAACAGTATACATAAACCATAGCAACTGCGATATTACATTGGATTTTTTGGCAATTAGAAAATTATTTACTCACCTTACATGCTTATTTGCATTTTCTTCTTTCATGAATGACGAAATGGTTATCAAAATACCTGTCTTTTATTGTTTTACAGGCTTTTCTGTGAGGACAGGTAGAAACTGCAGATTATATATACTCCTCTCCACTGCGAGGCACATAAAGGAATTAAAAAGAGAGAAAGAAAGAAAGAAAAATAACAAGCCCCAAAAAGCTCTGAAAAAAAGAAGGGATAAGAGAACAGAACTTCAGTGAGGACCTTGAAGGTCTGTAACAATTTTTTAATGAACATCATTTATCTGTCATTGGCATTTATCTTTCCTTCTTCCCCTTTTGATCCCCACTACCCCACAGCTATCAATGGATTCACCTCACAATATTCCCATTGTCTCCATTTGGACACTTTTTGTTTGTTTCTTTGTACAGCAGCTTTGAAAACTTGAATCAGTTGCTCTGAGCTAGTGAGCAAGCTTAAAGAAAGGATCCCTCTTGTCTACCTTAAAACAGTCTACAGTAAAAATATCTATGTCCCAGCTAATCACTCTGTTCTCTTTATAGCCTGTAAAGAGAAATGGCCACTTTCAGGCTTTCATTCACCTGACCTTTTCAGGTGTTTGCTTCAGGATGAGATGAATCATTGGAAGCAACCATTCTTTCCATTAGCTATGAAGGGAGTTTAAATTATTATCTCAGATGCAGGCATCAACATTGTGAACGTCTACATCTGCTCAGATGAATTCCTGTCACTGAGGCACAGACATCTCTTACTCTTTCATGAGCGCTATTTGCCTAAAGTATGCTGCCTATTGGTGTATTAAATATCCACCACAGTTACGGGCCTTATCGTCAGAGATATCCTTAATCACTAAGAGCACTGCAATGGGGACCTGAGGCAGAGAATAAAACCTAGATCAACAAACTCATTTTCTACTTTCACGGGTTAATGTTTCAGGGAGAATAAAGATCATTTCTGATCAGAGACCAAACCTGAGAGGTTTCATACAAAAATGCATTTTTTAGAAAATTTTTATTTTAAAATACAAAGCCAGAGCAGAAAATGATCTCAGGTAACAAATTCCTATTTGAATAAAGTGGTGCATGTGGTAGAGAAAAGGGTTGCATATTTACCATTTGTGATATCTGTTACTATGGAGCAAATTAACAACCAAACATTTTCTGAAGATGTTAATGTCTCCCTCTCTCACTAACGTAATTTTTAGATTCCAGGACAACATTGGCTGAAACTGGACCTACGGGTTGGCAAAGATAGATTATTAACAATGCTATAAAATAATCTGAGAGAAAACCTCCTAGCAAATAAAAATTGGATACCAATAAAGTATATTATTAAGAGCATGGATGATAGATTTTGACAGCATTTCATTAAGGAATGTGAATGTGAAACATCTAATGAGAGGAAAATGAGGAAAATAAAAATTTTGCCTATCTTCTAGCAATAGAAACAAGATAAAAGGGAAACTTTATGAAAGACAATAATCATATAAGAAGGAAGTGAAATAGAAAATAGTATAATAATTTATCTATCTTTCTTAATAAATCTATCTTTTTAGCTATCACTGTATGACCTAACTAAACAATGTCTTAAGTAACTAACAAATTGAAAGTGAGAAAGATCTATGCTTTACTCCACTTGTTATATAGTATGTAATGGGAGAGAGAAATGTCAGTGATCATATAAAACCTTTTAAGGAATAGAGAGGATTTGATTTAGACTTTGTTTTTATATTCATTGGCTAAAGAATTGTCAGTAGCCTATCAAAAAAAAAAAAAGAAAAAACAGAGAAAAAGAGAGAAAGAAAAAGTAAACAGGATGTCTATTTGTTACTGACAGGCTCTAGTTAATCCATTGCCCCCAAAGCAGATAATTAAAGGATTTTTGATGTGTTGCTGGTGAATTCAATTTGACACATTAGAGTTTATAATCCCTGTGACCTCAATTATTGAGTATGAATGATGGCAAACACTACTAATCCAAATACCTGGTGTCTTAATTTCTTTATAAAATCCAATACTTAGTTAACTAGCTGTGAATGAAGGTTATCTGAATCACTCCACCCTTCATCTTTCAAAAAGGAGAAAAAAAAAAAGAGCGCATTGTCCTGTCTGTGAAGGTCACTGCTTTAACAATATGCATTGCCTATACTATGAAATATACAGAAAAGGTATCAGAGGTTTTTGTTCTTAACCTTTCTGTAAAGAAAAGGGCAATTGAAATGTTTTTTCTTTAGAAAAAATATGGAAATAGAAATATAGAATACAAATATAGAATATAGAACATTTTCTTTAGAGAGATACTAATTCCTAATGTTTTCTATTTCAAAATAGAAACAAAACAGTCAAACTTCAACAAGCTTAGGACAAACGTTTATGTGTTACAGTACACGTATCTTTGATAGCGTTGAAGAAACATGCAATGAAACAGGAGGTGTTGGTCAAAACAGGTCAGACTCTGAGCTAGTACAACTTCTGTATTCGAGTTAAAATAAATTTTTCAAAATCAGTTAAATGAATTTCTGTAGCTTGGTGTTTTCAAGCTTGAAAGGTATTGAAGAGTACAGAAAAGGTCCAGGATAGTGGGAATCCCTGAATTAACTTATACTTCGAGTGAGAAGAATTAAAATTGCTAGGAGATTTTCCCTGCTTCTGGATCATTAAGGGAAACATGCCCTACTATATTTACTGTGTAAATACAGTATATAGTATATATTAAATTAATTACTTGCTAATTACACTACTCTTTTGAGAATATGACTCATTGTAATTATTGACACCAAATCCAGGGAGGGAATGCAAAAGCACAACACTATTTGTGGCATGGTGTGTTCCCTGCTTCCACCTATTTTGTGGGCATTACTGGACCACACTAAACTTTGTTGCCTATCTGCCACCTCACTTTTTGAGCGTTTGTTTTCATCTCATTGTGCACTGTGTTGCAATAGCTGTCCCATAACTCTGCATTTCCTGAATGCAGGTCATCTTTGCTGGCACTGCATTTCCAACTTGCTTGCCTCACCCTACAGCTGTATCACTATGCCTTTATAAGATACTATACATTATATGCATCCTTAGCTATTATTTTGCAATTGTGACATCAAGATGGCAGTTAACATTGCAGCTAACGCCATCTATCTCCTGCTGCTATGGCTCATGTGACCCTTCTCAGTAATGGTGGCCCACAAAGAGATTTGAATTAGCTATAGACCCCAAGGGTTAGTGTAGCAAATGTTCTGTCAGTCACCTGTAAAGTAGACCTTAAAGGAAAGGGTGGATGTCATAATTACTACCCCAGAGGCCGTAAGATCACCGAGCCCCAAGTTAGATTTTGCTTGAGAAATGGATTGACCATATGCTGAAATAATGTGGCTCAAGTGCAAGTAGAGATTTTTAGGATTAGATGGATGGACAAGAGAGCTCTTTTGTACTATTGAGTCCACAGCAGAAAGACCTAGAATGAAGATGATAAAAGATGTGGGTTGTGAGGAAAGCACTTCTTCCTGGTTTTGGCTATGTCTGTCTCTGGGACAGAGGCCAGGCTGTGTTAACATGTTTACCATACAGGACTGAGTTCTGCTGTGGTTGCATGCACAGGTCAGCAAAACCCTGGCCCCGTAAAAAGAGAAGATTAGCAGAATACACATACATACACTGCATTGCCTCAAGAAGACAATACCTATCACTGATCCCTCATGCAGACATCTTTGCCATTTTTAAAATTATTTTAAGAAATATTGTTCATCTCTTTCCTGAAAGCAATGTGGGCAATCCATCAATCTTCTTATGAAAAGCAGACTCTAGGCCATGTCATGGTAAATGAAGACCAGAGCGTTGATCAGCTCAAGCTTTCATGTCATCTTCCTCACCTCTAAGTCACTGCCTGTTAATATCAAATTATAACAAAATGCTGCTTTTATTAGTGTGGCATAAGACTACAATAAGTGTAATTTGGGACACAGCTGCCCCTTTGGGGCAAGGGCTTGACATGATATATGAGGGCACTTGTCGACGCATCTTAGGATACTTCCAACTATTATAGTTGGAAAGAGTGGTGTTATTTTTATTCACATTGTGCAAACCCTGACACAAACTACTTTCTGATCTCTATCAGGTAACTAGCTACCTACTGGTCTGTAAAATAATGCTATTTGGGATAAGTATGATTAAGTAGGAAGTGGGGATGACCTAAAAAGTAGGATCCCAGCAAAGAAGATGAAACAAAGGACTGGTAATAACATTACAATTAGTGAGAAACTTAACAATCGCTAGAGCAGAATATGTCTACAAAACTGTAAGTTAGTAAAAAACTTTTCCTCTCTCCCTAGACATGATGTCTCTCACTTACAACGTACTCCATAGTGGAAAATCTCATCCTCTCAGAAGACTCTTATTGGCCAAATGCACAATCCTTGGATTTTGTTGTTGTTTAAAAAGACATTTTCCCCAGAGTGGACCTATTCCTGCTACTTGCAAATGGTCAGCTTATTAGGATGGCAGGCTTGATTCTCAGCTGACAGAGATCACACCTTCAGCTTAAAGCTGCCCATTGAGCACACCTGGCTACTGAAGATGTTGTAGGTTTGTGGTCCTTATATTTATTACATTATGCAAAACTTAAGTGTTTGTACACAGCAGGTTTTGATAAAACACTTATATTTGATAATATTTTCTAAAATACTTGTATAAGTACTTGTATTTTATTTTTTGCTGGTATAAACCTAAAAACTTAATAAAAATCAATGGCAAATGAAAAAGTTATTTATATTTATTTGTATATAATAGCACAACATCCAGCTGGAACAATTATATCTTTAACTAAAGGTGTACTGTGGAAATAAACAAACCCTCTAAAGTATTAGGTGAAAAGTGTTGAATTCATTTGGAAATACTGCTTAAAGCTCATTTTCAGGTAGAAATGAAAAAGCAGTTTAGAAGAAGTAAATGACACTTCTGGATTCTTATTTCCCTTTGTTTAAGCAGCTGCACACTGCAAATAAAAAAGGTATATTGATTTTTTTTAAATATAACATTGGTTTTGAAAATAATATTGAAGATTGTAAATATATGTGGTTTACAAATATTTGCATTCTGTGATTGCTTCTACAAAATACTGGAAAGGTTGAAATATATTAATTCATTTTTTCTTCTGCAAAGAGCAGCAGAATTTTAACTAGCTTCTTTTCCTGCTATTCAGCCTCTGTGATATTTGATCATACTTGCAGTCCCCCCCCAGAAGAAATTCACATATGAAGTGACAAAAAATAAATAACCACTGTATTTAGATAATAGGAATTTCTGAGAGTATTATGTGTAGTGCAAGGTTCTGCGTGCATGCCATAATGGATTGCTAAGCAGGGTTTGATTTCATCATATTTCAATGCTGGATTCAGAAGAGCAGTTATTTTTGCGGTATTTAACACAAATTGCATTCATTTGGGAAAATAGAAGGTTAGGTCTTCTGTTTTATACTAGACAGGATCTGTTTGTACGAAAAAGGTATATTTATATGTTTAAATGGATATATAGTAAATGACTGAAAAATAGGTCCATTATACAAAATGTTGTGTGATTCATTTACAATGAACATATCTCAAAATCATCATAAGTTCAAAATAGACTGCCTAAAGTTGAGTAAGAAAAATTCATATGAAGATTGGTTTTACAGCAGATTCTATATTGATTTATGAAGGCATTAATTTGCCATTTAGCTCTAAAATTTGACTATTAATAATTCTTGACATTCCAAAGATAAATTATTATTTTTTACAATTAAACCAAGTCTTTTGACTTTCTTAAAAATATGACTTTGTACGTGTGTGCATTTTTTTAAGGAGAAATGCATTTTTCAAACTTTTTAAACATAAAGGCCTTTTTTCTAAACTTGGAATAGATTTACAGAAGTTTTTTTTTAAGTTCAGATTTTTTTATTTCAAATAACTTACTAATGTCAAAACTATCCGTCCACTGTAACATTCCCTAGTTAATAAAGTACATAAAATTGTCAAGGTGCTATTAAAATGACAGTTTACAGAGTTATTGAAAACTGTTGTCGTATATACTGGCTACTCTACAGTTGGCTTCTTTATCTAAGCTAGATTCAAAATGTACTAGTCTACGTCAAAAACATAGCATATTTTCCAACTGCTAGTTAGCTGATAAAAGTATTATATACAAAAATACGTATTTTCTTGGAAAACAGATTTAAAGGGATTATTTAATTTATAGGACATTTAATTCTTAGTTAAGACAAAGAAGAATTCATTTCAGTTTAGAACTTGATCACAGAGAAAATGAGATAGGCAGAAGTAATCACATAAATGAGTAATATGATGATAAAGATAACTGTAAATTAAATGCTTTGGGTTATTATAGGCAGTCAAAGAACAAACAGAACCACTTAATTTAGTAGTTCAACAGGAGATATATTGTCTACATATTTCTTTTTTTATGGAAAAAGAAATAATATATACTCCTTAATACTTTCATACAGTAAGAGTTTCCAAGAGCCCTAAAGCTACTTAACTTAAACAAATATATCTCATAAAATCCTATTCAGACAGCTACAGAGGAATAGGTGCTATGTATACATCATAGACTAAAACAAACTGAAAAAAAAAAGACTACAAATAATAAAAAAAAGCAACAGCTAAAGATCACACAGGGGAATGAATTGCTATCACTTCCAAAAATAGGAGTCAGAATATAGTAAATAATTGTAGTCGATACTTGAGGCTCCAAATAATACTCACAGCACCACTGAGAAAAAGCACGCTTGCTTTTTAAGACTGGAAAAGGGGATACCGAGATAGGTAAGAGTTGAAAGAAAGAAAAAAGATGAGAGAGAAAAATGTGAATAAATACAGGAATAACAGTATACAATGATGGTTACAAGGAGCGCAGTCTGAACAGGGTTTCTTTTCTACTGCAGATTGAACATCTGCATTGGGATTTCAGGAAATTTTTGTAACATATACAGTAAATATTTTTTTTAAAAAAATGGGTTTTAAATCCTGGGTGAAGACTGGTGGATTCTGAATTATACTTTAACACCAAAAGAGAAGAATTAGAATTTTCAATTTTTAATCAGTTCTCTTAGTATTCTTAGGACACATAAAAAGACTTGTCCTAAACACATCCACAATCATCAGAGACACAGGAAAAAATTCTGAGCATGAGGAAAAAAACACATCAAAATACTGAAGAATCTTTGACAGAATATATTGTCTTTATTTACTGGACGGTATGGAAGAGAGCAAGCTCAGAGAGAAAATAGGAAGACCGGTTTTCTTCCCACTACAGTAGAAATGGTTTATCTGTACCGCAGAAGCAGAGGAAAACAATGATAGAAAATTGATAAAAGAGCACACAAGTATATTGCTTAATGGTAAAATAACTGGTGAAAATGAAACCCTACTCCTAATTGGGAAAGCTGTGAAGCCTCCGGCATTCTGTAACGTTTCAATTCCAGATATGTCAGTTACACAGGGCTTGGGTGACATCTGTCATAAAAGCTGAATTTCTAATTTAGACTAATAGAAAAATAATGTTGCATAGGTGTCATCCCATGCTTTTTAAAGACTGTATCCTGAGTGGAGCAGACACGAGTCTTTCAAATGTAGGGCTAAGCAGACTTCTGGTAAATCTGTGGGCAACAGTATAGGACTAAGTAATCAAAACATTTTCAACCTTGTTCTAACAGGTTTTCATGACAACTCTGACGGCATAAATGGAATCAGCAATATTGAAAATGCAATGGTGTCTAAAAGGCACATCAACCTGATTGACCCCTTGCCCTGAGGCCGCTCTAAGTTGATAGACAGTGAAGACCAGGGCAATTCCAAAATATTTAGTTAACTGTGACTTTTTTTTTTTAAATTTGGCTCTACTCAGCTCAGCTCTCAGACAGTAACAGGGCATCTGCATTGCAGTGAACAAATTAATAACAAAGCAAATAGAAGCATATCAAATATCATGATTGATTCTACTATTATAGTTAAAAATGAACTCCCTTTCTGTGAGGCACTTAAAGATACCTGCAAAAACTGTTCTTTTTTTGTTTTGTTTTTCCCAAAGGCACAGTTTGAAATTAAAATATATACAGAGCTAGGAAAATAAAAGGAAGAAAGTAATAACGTACGTTAGAGCTTGTCCACTGCCGAGATCTGTATTAAATCCTACTTTCTAGTAATCAATATTCAAGATGTTTCAGAACAGCAAAGAACTGTCCTTTGATAATTTTAAATTGCAAAATGTGTAACTGATGAATAGGAAGGTTTTATTTCCTCCTGGAAAACCACAGAGGGTTTTTTGTTTGTTCTGGGGTTTTCTTTTGCATTTTTGCAACACAGTGAACAAGAGTGAGTCATCAATCAGGTACAAGGTGCAACATTATAGATTTTTTTTATGAGGCAGAGTAGCAGACGAAGAAATATTTGAGATATATTTTAAGATTAATCTTAATGAATTCTTGGAGGATGTTCTGAAAACAACTTTCTCTCTCTGGAAGTAAAAGTAGAATCTTAGAAGTTACGCCAGAAGGGAAAAATCCCATAAAAATGAAGGGTGGAAAAAAAGAAGTAAAGGAAATTGTGATTAGGATTTAAAACTTTATGTTGCAAGAATCTTTAATTTCACATACAGCAAGATGGAAAAAGATTTAAGAAGAACACAGTTTTGCACAAGCAGAAGTTTAAGGGGGGGGGGTGTCTCTCTAACTGCCACCAGTATGCTTTTAGTGTTTCCCATCCATCTTTCCCAATGTAATTAAACAAAAGAGAATACAGTTCGGGGGGCGGGGGGGGGGGGGGATCACAGGGACTGAGATGAATTTGTGAGCAGTATCAGTCCCCGCGGGCTGCTGCCCTCCGGGCTCCCCCTCCCCGCGCAGACCCGACCGCAGCGCGGCCCAGCTCGGCGCCGTGAGTCGCTGCCCCGTGACGCCGCAGCGCTGCCGGCTCCAGCCCCGCCGCGGCCCGGCCCCTGCCCGGCCACCGGCCCCCCGGCCCCGGCGTCCTGCTCGGCGGCGCCCGACGCCCTCCGGGGCCGGAGCTGCCCCGGCTGCCCCGGGCCCTGCTCCCTTGGGGAGGGGGGACGGGCCCTGGCGGCCAGCACCGGCCCGGACCGGCCGGGATCCGCCCCGTCGGCAGGCCCCGGCCCCCGCGGCGTCGGCACCGGCACCCGGTAGCAGTGGGTTAGCGAGGTGCGCTGGTAAGTCTTCATCCAGAGGGGACGGATTCCCCTGCAGGGTAGGAGAGGAATAAATGTAGCATAATAGAAAGAAATAAAATAGAGACATTGGACAGATAAAAACAAGATCGTGTTACTATCAGAAAAAAAGGGGAGCCATCACCTCTGGTGAACAGTTGTGTGAAGGAAAACTCTTCAGCGGGTGGGGAAAGAAGGAAAAATCGGAAGCAAGTTATGATAGTGCAGAGCAAGCTGGAAATGCATTTTTTGGAACTGTATTCTGGTAAAAATAATCCAGAAATCAAGATGATAATTCCATCGCAGCTAACAGTTAATTACACTTTCTCACAGTATTTCAGCATTTTTTTCACACAGTTCTGTAGAAGACATGCACCTCTTTTCCCTGCATCTTTTCCTATCCCCCCCCCTTTTCTTGTTGGTTGTTTTTTTGGTTATCAGAAAAGTGTTTGCAATCTAAAATGTGTCTGTAGAAAAAAGGAGATTGACAATGTCTTTTTTCTTTTTTCTTTCTTTTTTTCTTTTTTTTTCTTTTTTTTTTTTTTTTTTGCTTTCAAGAAGCTACAGAAGCATATATAGGAAATGAAGTACAATGTAAAGGCCCTGGATGTCCTGAAGGACTTTGTTTTCAGCCAGGTTGTGGTATGAGACCCAGTCTTGTTTCACTAATGATACAGACCTAGTCAGAGAAAATCCGAGGGAAGACAGTAAGAGTGTGTAAAGGTGAAAAAGATATGACCTATGAGTAAAGCTTGAAAAGGCTGGTGTTAATAATGTAAAGAACTAAAAAAGGGACATGAGAATGGTAAAATTTGGATGTAAAGAGGAAGGGAATAAATTTACTCTCTGGATATCATGTGAAAGATTGGGCAATATGAGACCAAATCAGCTGGTGTTACTGAGACCAGCTCATTTTTCCAGGATTCTGATTATATTTGGAAACGAGACTTTTTGGTTTAGAGAAAATCGGGCATGAATCATTGGTTTTGGCAGTGTGATCAGTCATATGCAAAAATGAAGCAATAATATAATGTGCTTTTTATCTGGTAAAAGGAGCCATAAGTCTATGTAAGAGAGATCCTAATTTTTATACAAATATTCGTATTTTCAACATACATACACATACATATATATGTAAAGAACAAGGTGAAAGTTGACTAACTTCAAAATTAAGCTCTGTCTGCCTTTTTTTTCTGACAATTTCCCTTTTATTTGCATATACAATGAATTTCAGTATGTTGAAATACATCATAGTTGCTTTGGAGAGGTTCAGCAGACAGCATCATCAAAGAAAAACATGTAAGAAAACGGTGTTTGACAGCAGATCTCTAGAAATCTATAGAAATAGAAGAAGAAAATAATAACATTATGTTTTAAAGAATATTAAAATGTTTTGGGACCTTTTTATCCCTCCACCAAAATACTCCTCAGTAGAACATGATTACAGAAATAAAAACCCCTTTTTCTTCTCCATGGTCATTAGGGCTATACAAACACTATGGATAAATTCAGGAGAACACCGCCATTAATGGTAAGATTAAATCCTAGAAATAGTTATATCAGTTGCCATGGCTGATGAACATTTTAAAAAAAGAACTAGAAGTTACCAGTCTTTGTTCTTAGTTTTAGAAAAGTAATTTTTATTGTTTGCATTGGTGATTTTTTTTATGAGACCTTTAGAGGATACAGTTACACTGAAAGGAAAAAAAACCTCTTTCATTAAATATTTCATGTACTGCTACTCAAAGACTGCTGTACTATATGATACAATTAAACTTCCTTAAATATACTAAAAATGTGGACAGAACTGTATGAAATAGGAGAATGAATTATTAATACTGTAACATTATGTAGTCAGTCGAGGGCAGGATAGCTATGTATAGTAAGGACCCTTGGGTGATAGAGATCAAAGTATGGATACTCTCTTCCTGTCAACATCATCTTGATGTGAAAAATCCTATTAAAAGTGTTGTGGAAGTGAGTAACGGCTATGACAGACACTGATGCTGAACTAACATTGCTGTTTTTCATTCATTATGGTTTAGGACTGTAAAGATGCTTTGCCCTTAGTAAATAACACAAGAGATTTTCTCCTAAAAAATAGATTGTCTTGAATATCAATCTGTTAATGTTAGCATAGGCATATAATATGTTAACAACAAGTGTGGAACCTTTCGGGAAGTAATGGAGTGGTTTATGAAAATATTGTATATAATTATAGTAGCCATTTTCATATTATTAATATGAATCATGAAAAGATGCTCCTTTAAAACCTCCAACAGTACTGAGAATCAAGTGTGTATATATACTACTAGAATTCGTGATTTTACAAAGCATGTTTTTTGTGACTTATGTTAATAACCTTGTGAACAAAAATATTTTCATAAACCACGTCTAATAATTCCCACAGCTGTCATACGCTTGAAGTTACTGTAGTTTTACTGAGTGCATTAATTAGCAAAATACAGTACAACGATGTGATGACAAAAGAGAGTATGATGATATTCAAGTTTAAGGAAAGGAAAATTACATGTGTGTGCAATCATGCAATTGCATAATATTGAGACATAAAGCTGGGATGTTTAACTCCTGAAATTTGTAAATAAACTCAGTGGAAATGTATGCATTTATGCCATTCTGAATTAAGATCCTTTACAGTCATTAATGGGCTCTGAAATGTTAAAGATACTTCAAAGGCATTTTGGAAGTCTACTCTCCATTTTTGCCTTGGTGCAATTCCTTGCATGTGACATTAGCTTTAGGACTTCATCACTTTAGGGTGTTCTTAGAGTGAGTATCTGCCTCTGAGTCGTTGTCCAGTTTGTCATTATAGTTAATAAGCGTCTAGGTCCTGAAGTCGCTTAAACAGGGCTTCTGTTGGCTTTTGAGTTAGTTACTGTATTTCTCCTAGTGTCCAGCTGCTGACCCAGTAGCATATATGCACCTCCCATAAATCCTGTCACAAACCTATGCAGATTTACCAAATAGCACATGTTGCTCTGGCCTGCCCTAAGATATAAGAACTTAGGCTTTAGACCTCTGAAAATGGGCAAGGTGAGTCTTATCCAAGATGCTCAGGCACTTTCCCATATGCTTCATTGCTGTAAGCATCGCCTGGAGTTTTATTTGCAAATGTATACACTGCTACACAAAATAATCAAAACCATTCATTCAGTACATGAACATGCTAATGCTGCATGGAGATCAGTGGGACCAAGACTGAGACAATGGCCTTATCCTTTTTTATGTACTAGTGGCTCCCACTTTTCAAAAAGGTCTTCTGTTGAATCTCACATAATCTCAAGTAAGAATGAGATGATATAAAACTAACCAAGAAAAGGAGAAACCAGAATGTGGCAAATGAGGGTAGACACACCACAAGAACTATTAAATTAAGCTCTGGAATAGCAGGAGAGAACACTATCATTCTTAGACTGGCTCAGCTTCTTTCCTCTGCTGAATAAAGGGTCAGACTAGATATGTAGATATGATTGTTAAATGAGGCTTATCCCAAATCTTTTTTTTGGAAAATAGGGAGATAGGAGAGGGACAGCATATGAACATGAAAATGTTTTCCCTCTCTCCACTATCTCTATCTCCTAAAAAAAACAGTTAGTTTTGTGGCACTGTTATAATAATAAGGGCATCCCAAGAAAAATATGAAAATAAGTGATGATGTATATTTGGTTATGTTAAATTGAACAAATAGGAATCATCATATGCCTTGGTGGAAACAAAACAGAGCAAAGCAATAGGATTATTATTGATTGAGGAATGAATACAGAAATGTTAAAGCATAAAAATGTCATTTTTATTTCATTTCATTGTTTACATGGATGGTGTATATTAACCACAATCACAACAGGACTTAAAGGGTAGCAGGAATACAACTATTTCAGAGAACAGAAGATGTATCTCATTATATATATCATGTGCTTTGATGTTTTTGTTTCTAAGTTATCCTACAACACCCCTTGTTCTCTTCCGTGAATATGATGTTTGCAGTTCGAATAGATAATAAAATGTCCCCTTCAGGGAAAGATGAAGAATGAAGATCATTTGATCAATGAGCTACCTTTAAGCTCAAATAGCAATTCATTGCTTCACGTCTGACTATTAAGGCTTCTGGGAATCTCAGTATGGTTCTTCAAAAACAGATCATAAATCCACAGAGAAAATTCAGAAGCTTGCATTTCTAGGAAACATTTCTGCTTTAGAAACTAGCAACGTTTTCTTAACATTTTCATCTCCAAATCTGGTGATGCAAGCCTGTAAACTTTTGGGCTAAGATAGAGTTATTTGGAAATGTTCTGTTTCAAAGATCAGTTTTCGTATTTCAATTTATTTTAATTCCGTACAATAATTGCTGATTATCATGTGCATTGAGTTATTTTGTCATTGTCATAGCAGTGCTGAGCCTCACTTGGGATAAACAGTTCTACAAGCCACAGAAGTCTTACAACTTTCAGTTTACTTAAAGGATACCAGATTTGAAGACCGTAATAGATATCTTGGCTTCACTGGCATTTGTGATAGTTTTGTAGTAATTTCAAAGGACCTAGACTTTCACCCTAAATCTGTACCCAGAAAGAGATTTTTGTTTTACTATAAAGCAAGACAGGAAGGTTTACTACCAAGCAGATTGTTGGTTCAGATCTTTACCGTGTGCAAATTTGTGTAATCTGTAAAACTATATTGATTTAAACCGCAGAGAATCTGGACTGCTGTTTGCATAACAGTAACCAGGAATCAGCTTATGTTTATCACTTACTTATTGATCACAATCGTATATTATTATGGACTTTTTAGTTACTTTTGGCCTTGTTGATAAAGCTTAATTGAAAAGAGTGCAGTCTATCTAGAAGGCCCATGCCAGGAAATAAAAAAAATTTCATGGTCACAAAGTACTCTGATATATGTATTAAATTTTATTATTTTCATTAGATTGTTAAAACAATACAACTATAATAATGAATTCTAGCAAAACCATTTTTAAGTTTTCAGATTTCCTGCCACCATCATGTGGACTTTTAAAGATATGAATACATTTTTTTCCTTCCTTTCCTTCAGATGTTTTGGAAGGGGTAGAAACTAGTGTTTTATTATTCAAACAGAACTTCATACACTACAAAGATTGATCATTCTGTGTCTTACAGATTACTAGAAGTCGTGAAACAGAATATCTGTAATACATATTGAAGACAGAGTGCTCTGTTTTCTTCTCAAGAGGTATCTACAATACCTTTACCCAGATTTCACTTTACATGAGAGTGATAAGCATATAGATGAAATGCAGCTGGTTCAAATTTAACTCAGACATGAATGAAAAGGCACTGGTGGGATTTGAAAAATATACTAATATATGTATCAATATTACATTCTTCTATCTATTGACAATATGTATCCTAAAATCCTCAGAGCAATGTCTTTTAGAGTTGTTTCTGCTCTTGGACTAAATGTTCTGAAAAAGGAAGAAAAAGGCTGCCTTCCTTTTCTGTTCTCATAGAAAGCTTTACATTTCCAAACACATGAGAACATAATCATTGAGCTTTGACCTTTTAGCTCAACCTTCTGCTGAAGGATGAAACTAAAATCGAAACTAAACATATAACATATAAACATAGTTTCTACAACAAAGTAAACCAATAACAAAAGGACACCAAAATAATCGTGTGTAGTTTGCTGTTCAATGCCTCCTTACTGATCCATGACACCTTATGGACTAGGACCTCATCTCTTACCTCTTTGTCTTTTCTCTTTGTTATCTCTTTTCATCAAGGAAATTCAATCAAGACCAGCCTGGCAGGCTTATGAAGCCTGACCAGAAGAGCTGAGCAACCAATATAGCAGTTTATATGCATTCTCTACAGTTATGTATAGAAAATAAATACTGGTATTGTTTGGATTTAGGGTGCTCTATATCACTGATACTTGCTGTGATATTAAGAAAGATAAAACACAAATCTTGCATGAAACAGAGTTTAAAATTACTTTCATGAAGTTTAAAATATTTCCTTCTATCTGAAGAATGTTACGCAACTCTGATATTTTACTGTTGCTAGACATGTAGCTCTCCTTTCAACTGATTCCACCAGAAAATAAGCTTCAGGAAATTTATACAGTTACAACAGGGATTTCTCCTAATGACAGGACAGAATCTCAAGCTCTTGCACTGTTCTGCAGATTTGAGAAGGAAATAATGTTAAAGACAGAATCATAAAGTCATGTAGGTCGGAAGAGACCTCTGGAGATCATCTTGTCCATCCTCCTTCCTGTGGTCGAACAGTTCAGTCAGGCTTCTCTGGACATTCTCTACTCAAGTTTTAACGTTTCCAAGGATGGAGTTTATACATCCTCCCTATGCAACCTGTTCTAGTGCTTGACTATCTCATGCTATTTTTTTTTGTCCTTATATCTAGTCAGAATTTCCTGTCTTCCAGCTTTTATCCATTGCCTCTTGTCCTTCCACTATGAACCTGGGAGAAGAGTCTGGCTCTACATTCTCTACAGCCTCCTATTAGGTTGCTGACAAAAGCAATAACATCTTCTCCCTAGCTTTTTCTTAAAGATAAACAACCTAGTTCTCTTAGGGTCTCCTCTAATGTCATGTGTTCCAGCCCCTTAATTATCTTGGTTGACCTCTGCTGGACTCACTCAAGTTTATTAATGTCTTTCTTGCACTAAACTGGACAGATCCTCCTTTTCACCCTGCTTGAAGATGAGCATTACATTTGGGCTTCTCCCATCCTCAGCAACCTCCCCTGATTCAAAAATAATAGAAAGAGAGCTCATAATGACATCGACCAGCTTTCTCAGCACCCTCAGGTGCACCCATCTGACCCCATGGACTTCTGTATGTGCCAAGAGTTATGACTCCTTCCTACAGACTCTGCTTGTAGGGTTAGTGATTTGGGGTGCCTGAGAACAAAGCTTAGCAGTAAAAATTGAGCCAAAAAAAAGACATTGGAGTACCTCCTCTTTTTTTTTTTCCCCCAAGTCCTTTGTCAACAGGTACTCTACCCCACTGAGCAGCAGCCCACATTCTTCTCAGCCTTTCCTTGGCTGACAGTGCACTTACAGAAACTCTTGTTGCCCTTTACAGCCCTCCCTACTTTCAATTCCAGCTGAGCTTTGCTTTCCTGACTCTAGCCTGCATGCTCAGGCAATGCCGCTGTATTCCTCCCAGGCAGACTTTCCTCTTTTGCACCTTCTGTGTACCTTATTTTTGCTTTTTGAGCTCAGACAGGAGTTCCCAGTTTATACCTGCCGATCTTCTGCCACACTTATTCGACTTCCTGCACATTGGTATGGCTGTTCTTGTGCTCTGAGGAAATTGTCCATGAAGATCAACCAGCTCTTCTGGGCCCCTTTGCCTTCCAAGGGCAGTTCCCCATTGCATCTTGCCAAGTATATTCCTGAACAAGCCCAGATCAGCAGATTTGGCTGCTGATTATCCTATGCTTATCATTCTAAGATTTATCTTGCTCACTTCTCTCAGGATTTTAAACTCCACCTATCTCATGATTGCAGCAGCCAAGGTTCCCCTCAGCATTCACATCCTCCATGACTTCCTTGTTTGCGAGTAGCAGGTCCAGCAGAGCATCTCCCCTAATTCTTATCAATCACATGCCAAGAAATTATCATCCATACGCTTCTGAAATCCCCTACCTTTCCTGTGCTTAGTCATACTGCCCTTCCAGCAGATGCTGTGGTGGCTGAAGTTCCCCATGAGTACCAGGGCTTGCAATTGTCAGGCTACCTCCATCTCTGAAGAAGGGTTTGTCTGCTCCCTCTTTTTGATCAGACAGTCTGTAGCAGATACCTGCCACAATGTCACCTGTGTTGGTCTGTGTTGGTCATGAACTCTTGACTGGCTCATCACCTGTCCCAATGCAAAGCTCCCTGCATTCCAGCTACTCCTTTTAATCTAGCAAACCTTACTTTCCTTTCCTGGCTTTTCTGAAGTGTTCATATGCATCCATTGCAGCAGTCCAATCATGCAAGCTCCCCTCAGTCTTTATAAACATTAGTACAAAATGTTTTTCTCCTACCTGCTGTGTTTTCTTTCACAGCAGCTGATAGAGTTTAAATCCCACCTGCCCCAGATTTCCTCTGCCATAGCAGCTGATTAAACCAGTCATGCACTGTGTCTAATGCGATAGCAAAGCTAGGGAAGGAAAGAAGGAAAATCAATGCAGTCAATGAGCTGGTAATCAAGAACTTCACTGTTCTGTATGACACAATATGACATTGCAGGCTGGGTTTATATAGTAAACAAAGTAGAGGAGGGCTCATTTGAAACTGCAAGGGCTGTGCCATGGTGTGGCTTGTTTTAAAACTCTTTTTCCCTGAAAAAAACAGGTAGCAATAGTGCCTGCTTGGAATGGTTTCTGCTTCATGCTGTCTAAAAGATTTCTAGTTTATGTAGACAAATTAATTCCACAGAGCTTTCTAACAATTAAATGATATAGACAATCATGTCTAATGCTTCTGCTCATGCTTTTGTTATGTTTATTTTCCTAGTACAGATTTAGTTGCAAAGACTTCACTGGAATGTATTTTAGGTGCATTTTGCTCAATACAGGCATACAGTAGATAAACATGGTGAAATAAATCTAGAAAAGCTTTCATTTCAAACTGGTCATGTAGTAGGTTTTACATCTCAAAGATATATATATATATATATGTATGTATATGTATGTATATGTATGTATATGTATGTATATAAAAAGTTACATTTTATGAAGATTGAAGGGATAAATATACGCATACCTGTGTGGTTTTCAGAAATTTTCAGATCTTCTTGGCAGGATATACAAAGTCATTTATTTAAGAAATAAGAGATGTAGGTACAAGTCTCCTTTTAATTAAAGGAGGTTCAAAGCCATACCTACTGTTTCCAGGAAATTTCTACTGTTGATCATCCCATTTTGGAATAGTTGTCTCAGGCATCTATTTCTTCACAGGATATCAATTACAGATACTTAACTATGTACTGAAGCATTTTGAGTTCTTTTCTGGGAGCTGAGCTCTAGTGATCACTTAAGCCTGCTTTGTAAATGGCTATGTCTTTTCAGACATCTAACCCAAAGACTGCAGCCACATTGTAGTCTGAGCATGGGTTCAAGCCAGTCCTCCAGTTTACACTTGATTCCTGTCCATCTTATGAGGACAGCCTTAAAGCTGGTTGCTCAGTGCCTTAGATACCCTAGGCTTTGACTTACTATGGGTCTTCCATTTTAAGTCCTGTAGCCTACTTTTCACTTGCATCTCTGTGACTTTTCACATAAGCTATTGTGATAGTGTTTTTCAAGGGACTCTGTGGCAGTCGTCTTTCTCTTGTTGTTTCTATGCTTTTGTTCTTTTGTGCTTAGTGTCATGGCCTTCCACCTGCAAACCCTGATATTATTTTTATGGTGGGTTCTAATGGGAAGCTACTGCCATTGCTCTGGGTGTGAGAATCAGACTTTCTTTCCCCCATTGCCTACCCTTTGCTTGCTGCTTTTGGTTTATATTAGGGAACCCAGAAATATAGATTAACAGTCAATCAACATGTAACACCTGCCCCTGATCAAAGTATGCTCCAATTAGTGCTAGTAGCATCATAAGTAGGAGTAGCCAATAGAGAGTTTGAAAGAATCCTAATAAAAAACTACAGTTACTATAAGAAAAGTGGTATGGGATGACTACTGCACTGAAAAAGTTGCTTAGGGCAGGATGCTCTCCTGGGTACGTGTGTTACTTTTCCTTCTGGTTTGCTCTGGGAATATTTTTTTTCTTTTGCGCCTCTTTCTCTCTGTCTCTCTCACCCTCTTGTTTTTATTTTTCCCTGTAAGTAACTTTCATTATTACAGTCAATGTATGTCGTCAGCTATGGACCCTGCTAATAAAGCTTTGTGCCCGTAAGCATGTCTCAACACCCTTTGTGCAACACGTTGCCTTAGGAATTGCTAGCAGAGAAACTTGTGGGCTGCATTATCTATTGGTGTTGACCCAGATTTGTACTTATTTGAACTGGCAGTCCAAATTCTATCCAATCACATGACCATAGGATTTTTCCTTGACGTGCCCCAGTATTGCCTATCTCAAGAATGTATGAGATTTGTAGGCAGATAGGGTCTCCAGTATCTACAGACAAAACAGATATGTGGAATCATGGGCATTATACCTTATTCTATTGATTTCTTTTTTTTTTTTTTCAGTAGCTAGTGACTAAATACTTTTTTTTTTTTTTGCATCTTTACATTCTGGTAAAAAAGTTAGGAAGCCTAATCTGTTCTTCCTTGGCACATCCTCTATCCTGTTTAGATTTCAGAAACATGCTGGCCATTTGGCGTAGGAAAGAGAGAAAAAGCTTCTTGTGAGAGTGGAGAAGGCTAGCTAAACAGCAGCCTGCTACATTCATAGAAGAAGAATTACACTAAGCAGGATGTAAATAATATTAGCTTGTTTTGAACTGAAACATTAACACACTGATATACATAGCTGATAAACATTGCACAAGCATTTCTTCTCCCAGTTACACATCAAAATAGTATTTCTTTCACTGGGAATAGGTCTAAGGTCTTATGCTAACTGTGCACCAGACTGACCATCTAGCTTGCTGTCAATTGTTATGAAACTTGATGTGTGGACTGGAGCTAAGCTGACTGTCTGGAAGCTAAATATCTTATAACCATATGCTTGGAGTTATCTGGATTAATCCTAAACCAATTAACATGTCTTTGTTTCCCCTCCTTGTCTGACTGTCTCTTTCATACATTAATTTGTTGGTTTTGCTTAGATGGGTGAAACAGCTTTCTATTTTATTTTTCTTTTTGTTCCCCCTTTGCGTGTTAAAAATTAGCCTTTTTTAGCCTTAAAATAAAAATAACTTAGCACACTGTCCATCACTTTGGCACATGCTTTTAATAATGTGTGTAATGATCCATAATAATTATTTATTTACCTTGAAATTTCATTTTCATCAGAAGTATATTTACTATACACAAACAAGCAAACAAAAAATCTCCAATGCAGTAAGTGCCATAAAACATCCTATAAATCAAATCAGTTCAAAAGGAAGGTAATTGAAAACTCTCAATTTAATATGATTAAGTAGCTGTAGGTCCAGAATTCACAGAGGAAAACAAAACAAGGAAAACCATGGACAACAATATTTTTATATATTCAGAGTCTAGACTAACTTTTACTTTCAGTTTACTGAAAGTAACTTTTCAGTTACTTTCAACCTGTCATTGAGAGAGTTTTTCTCACTTAAAAACCCCCAGAAATTATTTTTACATTAATATGAAAAATCTTAATTTGCTTAAATCAATTGTTTTTCGTAGCACAAGATGAAAGAAACATGTCCATCTTGTAACTTCTTTTCTAAAATAATATATGGACCACCCTATTAACCTCATCCTTTCATGAGTGCCAGGAATGAAGTCTCTTCAACTACTGGGGACCCTGTCTTCTGTAAAGCTTCATGTTAATTCAGGTTCACTACTTAATGAGTAATGAATTCTATTCTTACAGAGAATTTTGACTTAACCATAAGGTGGATGGAAAGTGATACGTTGTTACGGAAACCAGGAGACTGAAGAGTGCTAGTTCATAAGGTAATGGGAATCCAAATGTACCTTTAATTTTATTTAAAGCGCGTTTCCAAGTATTCTTCTATCTATTTCATAATACCTGACTGTTTGCTATTTGATCATGTTTCAGATTAACTGGTATAGACGATAAATGTAAAAGATACTTAGTCCTGATACCATGATCAGAATTGAAGAGGAACTATAATTCATCAACCAGAGGGAGATGTTGATGCATAGAGTCCTGGGAATATACACAACATAGTGTTGCTTTACTCAGAAATTCAGATGTTCAGATCTGCTCTTGACTTTGCAACAACTAAATTTACAAAACTTACGGTTCCTTAAATACATACAGTTCTGTTGGTGGATTTTTCAATGCCACCTAAAACAAGACTACCAAGCCAGAGAAGCCTGTTCCATACCTAAGATCCAGTGGCACTTACAAAACAAAGCTCCTCTATTTATTTCATTGGCATGGTGCATTCAGAATGAGTCCAGCTCACAGGAAGCATCACAGAGAAATCTCTCCTTTTTCGGGAACTTGTTATGAAGTAATGGCATAGGAGACCCAATTATAGACCCAAATCTATTCCTAGCATCAGGGAAGACAAACTCACATTTTTAAGACTTGTGGTCAGTCTGTGCAGCTTCAGGAACTCTGTTGTCCTTGACTTCTTTTGTAATCAGTGTAGAAGCACTATAACATCCAGAAGGGGATTTTCATGACTGATCTCCACTGATTATGAACAAAGCTTTTTAGTCTTTTAACTTAAGCACCAGTGTGAGTCAGTGTGCTGAAAGAATCCAGATCTTCCTTACTGGAAGAATACGTTATCTCCCAACCTGCTACAGCAAAGAGGTTTCTCCATCCCCCCTTCAGAAGCCATTCTACTTTGTGTAAAATGCTAGCGGAATCATAACTGGGTCAAAGATCAAAAAATAGTAAATGGATTAGGTCTCTGTAGGTATGGAGAAAGTTAGATTTCAGTTCTTTTACAATGTCTTTGCTGCAATGTTTTTAATGTATAAAGAAAAGTTTTGCTTTCAATTTCTTCATGGGATTGGCATAGATTTGTAGCAATTGGGGTTTTTTTCTCCCCTTCTTTTTTTTTTTTCCCCCTCAGAGGTAATTTCAGGTGTTTTTTTCAGGTAACACACATTCATATTTCTCAACGGCATGACAACATGTGTAATAAGAGAAGTTATCTTGGTTCTGGAATAGTTAGAGGTGATACCACTGATTTTTGGTATTCATTTTTAATCAGTGCATTTCAAGTACATTTTGGAATTTTATAGTGTCAGAGTGCTTCCAGGAATGGAATATGTTGGCCAATGTATGAACAAAAAAGAAGAAGAAGAAAAAGAGAAGTATAAAACCAGAACAACTTCTGCTTGAGAAAAAGAAAGTAGATTCTAACACATTTTTGTCAATACCAGCCTAAAGATCCAGACCAGTGCATCATAGACAGTGTCTGGACAGCCCTGAAAATTACTGGAGAGTAAAACAAAACAAAACAAAATGATTTATACAAATATTTATACAAAAAAGCAGTAATATGGTCTTGCAAAAAATAAAATAGGCCAGGACTCATAATATTTCAAAAGCATAGGTATTCATTTGTTATGGTTGAGTAAAGAAGTCTTCTGGATATGTCTGCATGAGAAATCTTGACTACTGGTTCTTGGTGCAAAAAGACCTTACTCTTCTCTTGCTGGGCAGGGCATGCTGTTACTCAAAAGAAAGGAGATAAAATATATTATTGGACCTGAAAACATCTTTTTTATTTCAGCTAAAAGTATAATAATAAAAATTTTCTGCTGTTGCTGCTATAGTGGAAATGTTTTCCAAATCATCTCCACAATCCTTTTCTGTAAGGCATAACATACAACAGTTTCCAAAGAACCTTTTGCAGAAACATTACTTCATCTTTTTTTCTTTACTAGAGTTGATCCTTTCTTTTCTTACATAGCCAGAACAATCTGTCTTTAAGCAGAAAGAGAGAATACCAGGTGAAAAAGTGAATAAAAGAATAAATACAATATATTTTCCAGTATATTTGTTCAGATCAAGACGGAAGCTATTGCTTTTCCTTAGCAGAAGTATTAACAAGCTGTAAGAGAGGGGTTTAAATGAACATTTTCGGTATTATTACCAGGGTTTTAGACATGCAAATCACATAAAACTTAATGGGATTCAACAGCAAACTAACTTTCTCTGCACCCTGCAGAAAGCATGCCCTGAAGCATCAAATGTATGATAAAAAGAAAAAAAAAGGCTTGAAAACAAGAGAAGAGACATTTAGACTATAGTCCAGTAATAGTAAAAGTTTAATACCTATTCCTGAAAAAATTATAGATTTATCTGAAACTTTAAAATGGGTTGTTAAATTTAGGGTTAAATAATCTTTTTCTAGTTAAAAGGAATGAGTGCCTTTCTCTGCTTCTCTGTTTTTTGTTTGTTTTTGTTTTTATTCATAGAAGTCTAATGATGGGCTCTGTTTGATTGAGGAGCTACCATAACCTAGTCAGAATCTCATGATCCTGAGAATCTACCCCTTAAAAATGGACAATTCATACTCAGAGCTCTTTGAAAAAAAATGCAGCTTTTGCCTCTGGGCAGAGAAGGGTTAAGAATTAAATGTTACACAGTTGCTAAAGTTCATTGTATGTGCATTTAATGGTACTATTGTTTGAATGGAAACAGATTTATTTTGGTAGCAGTAATGATTAGGTTTCCATCACAGTGCACAGGGAATTACTGTCATTCCTGATTACGTTGATCAGAATTTCTCAGACGTTCTGAATATAACCCTGATTCGTAGACTGCACAGTCCCTTTTGAAGTGCTCTCTAAAACTTAAATCATTTGGTCTTTGTTCTTTTTCTTTTTTTTTGTCTTTTATCTGAAAATGAGTGACTGTTTACATACAGAGATGTCTTTTCTTTCTGTGTGTGCCTGTAACTCCCACTGACATTAAGAGGAGTTAAGCATAAATGTTGAAAAAAGGATAGATCTGTTAGGATTTTGAAGATGTGAATTGCTGCCTCCAAGTCCTTTTTTCTCTTTGGTTTCTTTTGATAACTCACTGTCAATTACACTGACCAATGAAGTCAAATCTTTATAGACCTTGTACTTTCAGTAGATATTTCTCACAGCACAACTGTCTTTGGTATATAATAATCCTGAGTTGCTCTCATTTTCTTTTTGACAAAGCCATGCGTCTTTTTACAATCAAATACATACCGGTTTTGTTTGACATGATACAGTATATTTCCTCTGCAACCTGATGAAACCCAATCCACTTTTTCTATATGTTATGGGAGTTTGAAGGGAGGTTTCTGTTCTTAATAGGTTGCTCACTTTATTTTCTTAGTAAGGCTTTTAGTAGTGGTAATTGCCCTGAACTTTAGTTGATGGCTGTACATAGTCCTTCTTTATATTGCAATCATCAAAAGAGGGCTGATGGTAAAGTAATTAAGACATGTTCTCAAGGTATGAACCTAACCCTCACTAAGCTTTTGCCTGAAAGATGAGCTTTATCGATGAAGTTATGAAATGGATGCCTTAATCATTTGATGGAGGGGGCATAAGACAATATTTGTGACAGCAGCTCTTTTATATATTCATGCCAAAAGAAGTTAGTATGTCTTCCATATGCTAGCCATGTAGGCCAGAAAACTTAAGGCAGATGTGCTTTCTGAAGCAGATGCATAAGACAACAGGTTTCTTTTCTGCAAGAGCACACAGTCTAGAAATATAAGGGGAAAAAAATGGGGATAGAAATAGTTAGTGTCCAAAAATATCACTCACTAATGAGCTGGTATATTGTGCCCATTAAGAATATTGAACTCCTTTATTTCTGTCATGTGAGCTAGTTCCCTCTGAACTTCCATGTGTAAGCAAAGAAGCAGCTGCTGCTCGTCTACTGATCTACTGCATCTGCAAATAAACAAAAATGGCAGGGGGAATAATAATTATTTTTTATTATTATTTATTTATTTTTATTTTCTGCTTATGCAGAGTTCACAGGAAACAGCATTAAATAAAGATGAAAATTATTTCCCTTCTAGGCTGACAAGGAACTGAGAATGGAACTCTGCTATAAGCAAGATACCGCCTCATAGACTGATTTTGTTTTTACTCCCAGAATAAGCCAGTCCACATAATTTAAACATCGGTCCTCTTTTATCTGTTTATGCAAAGATGGCTGAGGGTGAAATGCAACAGTTTCTCAGGGCTGGTGCTCCATTCCTTTACTGCTGGGTGAGGCACTCCATTCCTGTCCCCTCTCATATGGATGAGAAAATCATTCAGACAGAGGTGTCTGATTTTCACTTCTTAACTTCATTTTCAGATGGTTCCATGATCATAAACACCCAGAAGAAGTTGAAAACTGAACTTTCTCTGCGTAATTAGTAGCTTGGTCTTGGAAAGTGAAGATAAGAGATTCAATCACTCTTAAGCTGAATAGTTTCTGTGGTATATAGTTAGAGTCTAACAAAATGTTTATCATTGCCATCATATTGTGGTCATTTTCTTGTCTGCAGCACATTTGCTGAGTCTCCCTAGGTTTAACTGGAGTTCGAATGAGTGTCTTCCTATTCCAAGTTTATAGACTGCTCAGCAGGAAAGAGACATTTTTGCCTTTGAGCAAATATTTTTGAAAATGCATAGGCAGCTAAAGTGAAAAGCTGGGGAACTTTTAGAATAAACATGGCACTAAATGGGTTTAGACACTTCTGGAGAAAGAGACTGGATCTCGCCCTTCACAGTATATAGAGAGAAAAGTGGCATTTTAGGTCCCTGGAATTGATAGTATCTATCACTTATTCAAAGAACAGGGCAGATGCATTGCCTATTCCAAGAATTTCTTTCCTTCTTTAATGTTGAATCCTACTAAAAATTACAACTGTCCTGGGCAGCTCAGGATTTAGCATATCTCCATTTGGAGAAACCTGAAATGAAACAATGTGAACAAATCTCTGAAGGAAAATAAAATATGTTGCTTTCTCTTCTGTCTTAGTATGGGTAATGTTTATTTTAATGGCGATAGATCCTGTATAACTTAACATGAAACACAGATGAAATTTTCTGCTTTAAGTTTCACTAAACTAAGATGACAGACAAGGTCAGAGAAATAGACAATATGTTGACTATTTGGTAGATGTTTAGAAAATTGGCTTCCCACTCTAGTTACTCCATATTGACATGGCAGAAGTATTTTCATTACAGTCCTGGTATTCTAAATTGCTAAAGATCAGTACATCATTGACTACTATGCTGACTATCATAAGTATATGGCTATCAAAGAGTATAGCTACAGAATACAGAATACAAAACACGAACAAGAAGCCCTGAATTATATACAGAAATTGTAGCAAAACAATATACCCTGAATTTGTTCCAGTGTGACATTTAAGTCAGTATAATAAAAAGTATCACTAATATACTTTCCTTTCCTTTCATATATCCCCATAAGAAGCCAAAACAGCAAAAAAAACAAAAACAAAAAAAGACAGTCCTGTCGCTTCATCTTACTGAACCAAATATGAGACTGTCCCCACTAATTTCCCTGCTTAAGCAGCAAATGCTGTTGATGACAGCATATGACAAGGAAGTGTAATCTCAGTATAACATAATCCCTACTACAGCTCACACACACAAAAAAATTGTACAGTGTAGGCAGTGCATTGTACAAAGCCAAGCCTTTCTAGAAATTATGTAGGCTATATATTTCTTTAATTGCAGTCACAACTGTCTTCTATGCCTCCTTTTGTCTCCTTTGTTGATGGTGGCAACTCACAAGAGATTCAGCTAGAAACTAAAATAGATAAAAATATTCAAATGCCTTCAAGAAGAAGATAGAATTTCACTGAAATATTTATACTGAGAAGAGACTGAGATGATTTTGAATAGTGTGAGGAGCCAAGGTTATTTATTTATCCTGTGATCCAGAATGCATCATCTTGTTTTCAAATGAGAGATTACTTATTACATTGAAAAATACATTTTTTATTTATATTGTTATCTCAGAACAAGCTACCTACTATACACTTCTTTGACGATTCCTTAAGAGATTAGCATGCAAACATCTCACCTTAGAACAATCCAGGACACTGAAAGACTCATTTTACTCTGCAATGGGCTAGGATAATGAATTTTTAACTAGATTTAGAGGTTGAGATGGTGCTGTGTGTTAGTAACTTCGTCCTTTGGTTATGGAGACTTTAGTTCACACTAGACATAAGTAGCTGTTAGAAGAAGAGTTGATAATGATATGTATGTATGATATGTATGTGTGATGATTGTAACCTGTATTTTGCTCTTCTGTTCTCAACCGCTTAAAAAAGTTGAGGTCCCATTTGTGTCTAAATGTGGATTATGAGGGGACACCCTTTTTATTGGCAGACAGTGAAGGACAGTCATTTCAAAAAACACCTGGTTGGCCTCAGTTCTTAAATCATTTTGATTTCTATCCAAAGGTCAGTGCCTCACAGACATATAGGTCATAATTTACTTCATTCTTCTCCACATCTTAGTGCTCTGTATCACTGTTTGCCCGAATCTTGTCAAGCGGAAAAAATTATCTGAAAAGCATAGAGTAGGGATCTTCATGACTTATTAAGTAAACAAAGGCAGGCTCTGCATCCTTCATAATACCTCTAATTAAAATTTGAAGTAACAATTTAGGTGTCTATCAAGAAAGAAAATCAGGTGTAGCATTGCTCAGCTCTGCATTCAGAATTGCACTTGCGTCCTTCATTAGTGTGACTGGTAAAATAAATAAACCACCTTCAGAGTACTGCCCCAGTCCACATTCTGTCCTGTCTCAGGAGACCTCTCATGTCAGGGTTAAAATCATTGTTTTTCTTGCTGATTTCTGTTTGGCACCATGAAGTTTTCATGCTTTTCTGCACAGTAGCCTGGCAGGAACAGAAGCGTTATGGACAAACTCAACTTCATTCTGTTTCCTATGCTTTTCTCCTGGGAAATAGAGGAAGTAAGTTTAATCTCTAGCTGGAGGAAGAAAGTATTGAAAGTGGAAGATAAATTCATCTCACCTTGTTTTAGACACCTAAAACACAGACCTGTTTTCCTGAGCTAATCAGGGTCTTCTTATATTTTCTGTAGTTTTCTACATGTGATCAAATGAATCCAATTTCAGATCTCTCACTTCCAATCACTAACCTATCATATACAAGGTGGTTAAGTCCTCTTTCTCATTTTTTCTCTCAGTTACAGTTTTGAATGAAAGCCTTTGCAGCTGCTGTGCTCTATGCCACATTCAATGTTATTCATATTCACTAGGGTTTGATTAGGCCCCTTCACTAAACAAGGCTATGTTGGCCTTCTATAATCCTCTAAAGACAAAAACAGAGAATTTCAGGAAGGTGATTTGTCTCATTTAAAATTAGCAAGGGGATTGAGCTCCAGTAGGTACACACTTAAATTTGCTTAAGTGTGGATATTTATATGTGACCTAGAAGTTTAAGCTCCCATTAGATCAGTTGACATCCAATCAGTATATTGGTGGAAAGCAGAGAACTCTTCAACTGACCAAATGTGGGTAGGGAAAATGAAAAGCTTTCTAGACTTCATTAGTTGCATTGATAAGATGTCTACAGTGTGAACCAGCGGCTGTCATGTGTACACACTGGTGAGTAGACAATGAAGTTTGAGCACCTACAGTCTGAAGCTGCACACCATCTCTGACACCTAAAGTGCATGAGAAAAAAGGCCCAGGGAAGTGGGTCCATCCCAACAAACAAGAAATCAAGTGAAGGTGGCAGGAGGCCTGTACAAATGAACAAGGAGCTCTTGACTAAACTCAGCTATAAGAAGGATGTGTACAAGAGGTGGACTCAGGGGCAGGTGACCCAGGTGGAATATGGAGGCACTGTGTGAGCATGCAGGGATGGGGTTAGGAGAGCTAAGGTCCACTTAGAGCTGAAATTGGCAAGGGACATGAAACACGAGAAAGGCTTCTATGAGTGTATAAACAGGAAAAGGAAATCTAGGGAAAATGTGGACCCACTGCTAAATGAAACAGGGCCCCTGATAGCAGAGGAGACTTAAAAGACAGAAATACTGACTGCCTTCTTTGCCTCAGTCTCTACTGGCAAGACCAGCCTTCAGGAATTCTAAGCCACTGAGAGCAGAGGGGAAGTCTGGAGCAAAGAAGACTTACCCTTGGTAGAGGAGAATCAGGTTAGGGTATACTTGAACAAACTGGACATACTCAAGTCCATTGACCCCGATGGGATGCACCCGTAAGTGCTGAGGGAGCTGACTGATACCGTTGCACAGTCACCCTTGGTTATCTTTGAAAGGTTATGGCTATCAGGAGAGGCTCCAGAGGACTGGAAGAAAGAAAATCTCACTCCTCCCTTCAAAAAGAGCAAAACAGAGGGTCCAGAAAGTCACAGGCCAGTCAGCCTCACCGCAGAGTCGCTCCTGGGATGAAGTGACTAATCCTGGATACTAATTCCAGGCATATAAAGGACAGGAAGGTGATAGGGAGCAGTCAGCATGGATTTACGAAGGGTAAATCATGCTTAACCAACCTAATAGCCTTCTTTCATGAAATGACTGGCTTGATGGATGAGGGGATAGCAGTGGATGTTACTTACCTTGACTTTAATAAGGCTTTTGACACTGTCTCCCATACCATCCTCATAGGCAAACTGATGAAATATGGACTAGAAAAGTAGACAATGAGATGGACTGAAAACTGGCTGAACTGATGTAAATAATGTCATAAAGTCCAGCTGGAGGCCGGTCACCAACAGTGTGCCCTGGGGCTTGATAGTGGGTCCAAGGCTGTTAAACATCTTCATTAATGATCTAGATGATGGGACAGAACACACCCTCAGAAGGTTTGCAGATGATGCAAGATTGGGAGGAGTGGCTGATACACCAGGGGTTGTGCTGCCATTGAGAGGGACCTCGACAGGCTGGAGAGATGGGCAGAGAGGAACCTCATGAAGTTCAATAAAGGGAAATGCCAAGTCCTTCAGCTAGGGAGGAATAACCCCATGCACTAGTACAGGCTGGGGACAGACTGCAGCTTTGCAGAGAAAGCCCTGGGGTCATTGTGAACAACAAATTGAACGTGAACCAGAAATGTGCTTTCATGGCAAAGAAGGCCAACAGCATCCTAGGCTGCATTAGTAATAGTATGACCAGCAGGGGAAGGAAGGTGATTCTTCCCCTCTAATCAGCCTTGGTGAGGCCGCATCTGGAGTGCTGTGACCAGTTCTGTGCTCGCCAGTATGAGAGAGTACAAGAGAGAGATGGATTTACTGGAGCAAGTCCAGTGAAGGGCCACAGAGGTGATTTGGGAACTGGCGCATTTCTCATTTGAGGATAGGCTGAGAGAGCTAGGACTGTTCAGCCTGTGGAAGAGAAGACTTAGGTGAATGTTATCAATGTTTATAAGTATCTGATGAGAAGGTACCAAAAGGACAGGGCCTGACTCTTCTCAGTGGTGCTCAGTGACAGGGCAATAGGCAACGGGCACAAACTGAAACACAGGAAATTCCACTTGAACACAAAACACTTTTTTACTGTGGGGGCAGTTGAATGCTGGAACTGGTTGCAGTGGTTGGATTGTGGTGTATTCATCCTTGGAGATATTAAAAACTTGACAGGACTTGGTCTTGTGTACTCTACTGTAGCTGACCTTGCTTAAACAGGAGGATTGGACCAGATGATCTCCAGAGGTACCTTCCAAATTCAACTGTTTAGTAATTCTGTACTCTCTCCCATGGAAATAGAGAAACATTAGACTGAATGCTTACTAATTGGTAATTTGAATAGAATCCTTATTCTTCATTCAGTAATATATGTCACAGTAAAGAACAAAATACACCTTTTAAAAAAACACATAGATATTCATGAGCAGGTAGAGAGCACAAATTCTTACAACTTTGGATACTACGTTTCTTTCACTTTGTGGCTTGTATTACCAACATATTAAAGCTAATATGGAATAATGAATTTGAATGACTATATGTTTGCATCCCTTTGAAGTGAGCAAGCACTGTAGAGATCAATGCATTGATCCAGTTACAGTTAAGAATGTCTTGGTGGACATGGTGGTTGGACTAAAAGTTGCCAAAATCCTCAAAAATTTCTGTCTCCTCTCAGAGATGCTGGAAGAGGATAACTGGAGGACCAGTTAAAAACAAACAAAAAAAAGGACAAAGAAAAAGAAAAAAAAATAAACTGGAAAGACATGTCATAGATACTTAAAAAAAAAAAAGATAAAAAGATGTATTCCGAGAATTGGCTTCTCCCCATTCATTTTTCTGCTTAATGAAGTAAGCAGCAAATATTGCTGAGAGAATGACAGCATGAAAATAGCACATATTTTATCTATCTTGAATACTGAATTTGCAAGAAAAGGAGACCTGCTTGTTTTTTAGTTATTATACGGCTTTCCTTCCTTTTAGCCATAGCAATGATATATAGTATTGGACAAAATGACTAATGGATCAAATTTTCTTTATATGACATAAAGAATTGCATTGCATATTGACAGGTCCAATTATTTTTCAGTACATGCAAATTAGTAGATACGCATTTTTGTTTCCTTGTGAAGTTAATTCTGAAAATAATGTATTCATTTGTGCTTTGTATTCTTATTTGCATTCAGTTCAGCTGAAATCAACTGTTGCACAGCTTTTTGAGCATCTGAACCTACAAGCAGCAATGGAAATAAAATCCTGGCAGAATTTCAAAATGGTATCATATTTTTACTTAAAATGCAAGAGCACTTTTTCTAGCAAAAAAAGAGTCTGACTACATATCAGTGTACTTAAAAGTTTGACCTTAAATAGCGGAATGTCATGTCAGACTATTTTTTTCAAGCTATTGTATCTTACTAACTAAAGCAGAAGAGAAGAAGCTGTGGTTTTGATCTTCTACTCCATCATGAACACCACATGTGATAATGGCATAAATACTTTAAGCAGTTGTACATGGAAAATGTATCAGCATGAACCCTTCTGTAGTCATTCCACCACTATACATACCTATATGCTGAGATTCAATCTTTCTTGCTGATTTTTTTCTTTACTATATCTCAACATATGTTTCCCTGTTAAGTTTGTTTTCAGAGAAGTGGAAGGTCCAAAACAGATTCAAAATGTGAGTAGGTTATGCAAACTTTATTTAGGTCTTTCTCTGTGTGAAGTTGGTACAAAATGAAATTGCAGAATTGCAGAAGTAGCAGCAATTTACTACTAAGTATTCAGGTAGCTGCGTTTACATTACTTGTAAACAAGATCCAGACTCAAGAAAGATGATTCAGAAGGTGAATACGTATTTTTATTTGTTCACGATAGTTTTTCCCAAATATGACAAGGTACCTTGCAAACGTAAAGGCAGAGGGTAAACTCCTGAACCACCAGGGTTTTTTTTAGATCACTGCACATTAAATACTACACTTCAGACTTGATAACAGCAACTGTTAGGCTATGCTTTGTGTCTGAATAGTCCTTACAAAACTTTCATAATAAACATCTCCAGCAGCTTATGTTTCAGACCACCTAATCCTCTTCTGAACAGAAGAAGGTACTGTCTTTTGAATTGTTTTGGCCCGGTTAAGCACCAAGGTGAAACTGAGACACCTAGTTGACACTTGGTGAATATGAGTTACATAAAATTTGGGAAGACAGGACCCAATTTGGATTCAGGAAGTTTACTAGGTAACTTAAAGCTGGATATTAAGCAGTCAGCCGTATCTCACTTTGTGATTATAGCTCGAATCACTTTACCTGATTGTATTTCAGTGTTTTGGAACTGACATATAGCTTTGTTCCTCTGAGACAATAATACTTTGCATTTATAGAGGGCCGTTCATCTGCAGATCTCAAAGGACTTTACTAGCAACAATAAAGCTTGAGCTATTCCGTAACATTCTCTTTTCATTTTGTATATTGTTTTCTCAGCCTTCTATCTCTCTCAGACTATTAAATTTATGTATGTTATTTTTTTTTCCTTTACAAGCGGCATGGACCTTATCTACTTGACTTAGAGCTCTTTTCGGTATTAGATAGACTCAACTACCTGCACACAAATGCACACGTACAATCTAAAATATTAATATAGGCTAATTTACTCTATTGATCTCTTTCTGTCTTAAATCAATAATATCCACTGGATAGTACTAAAGAAAACAAAAGCGAAAGTAATATTATTGCAAATATATCCCTTGAAAAGTGTGTTAGTGTGCTCATTCTGTTAAGACCAAGGAAAGGCAAAAATAATCAGACTGCTGATGACAGTCTAGCCAGGGGTAATAATCCCCATTTTATCAGATACATTTAAACAACTGTGTTTCACATTTCTCTAAAGCAGCTTTGCACATGTCACAGCACAAATTAGTGAAGTCTAAATTTCAGCTCAAGGCTCCATGTGTCATTTGATTGCATACACTTGCTAACGGTAGCCAAAAAGCAGGCTTCCATCAGGGACCCTGAAACACCTCATTTACATAAGAATGGGAAGTTAATTGTGTTACAGATATTCTGGCTTCCCCAGGGAGTTCATTAAGCAAGCTGAACTTGCTGAGAATATAACTTAACTGTCATTTCTAGGAAATCAGGGAAATTTAACTTCAGAGACAACACCGGTGGAAATAAAAGACTTTAATTAATATTCATTTGATCCAAACCTTTCTGGGATGGGCTTGGAATACCTACTACACTCTATTTCCTGCAGTTATTTCCCAAATATCAGCAGTCACTTGTGGCAACTATTTCTTTCATCACCTCTGAATGAGTCATGAGGTTGAAATTACCAAAAGGACCTGCTTAGGGTTGTCTTACATACTGTTTTGCTAACATTCAGCTCAACTGCAAGCATAGAAACACACAAAGAAGGAAAGAAAATGAGAACAGTAAAGGAGAAAATGTATTTATACTTAACAGAACTGATAAAGGGAGACAGAGACATCATAGTTTGCAGCTTCCAGGTAAGATAACATTTTTGTAAGTAAGTGATCCATTTCTACCCTGTGTGAAAGCACAGGTTTACTTAAAAAAAATAAAATTAAATAAAATTAAATTAATTAATAAAAATTAAATATGTTAGGGTTAAATTCTACCTAGACAAGTAAGAATAGAAGAACAATATTTTACTTTCATTTATAATCATACCTACATATAAAGAGATGGTACTCGAATTCTAACATGAATACGTGACTATAAAACTTTAAATACACCTAATGTTCTAAATGTACTGTAAATATACTTATCGATAATGCTAATTATTTTAAAATGTTGTGTGTAAATGTTTGGATTTAAAATTCAGTCTGCAGTAGGACCTTCTCACTTATTCGTACCTATTCTTACAAAACTCTTTTCTACATTATCCTGTTTTGTATAGCCACAGGCTGTAATACCTATTTTCACTTCTCTCTTCTTCCTGTCATTTAGTTTTAATATTTCCTCTTTGACTCCCTCCCAGAAAACTTTTGAAGTTTTAAAATCATTATGTAAACAGTATTACAGAAGTTTGCAGGTGCTCTGGACGTTTTTGTAAGTGGGAAAGTCTGCCTGTTAAGGATATCTAGGTTAATTTAGTTTTACAAGCTTTCAGTACAGGGTCCTGAGTTGATTTTGTTATTTGTCAAGAGGATTTGCATTTATGTTTACTCCTATGGATGAAAAAAGAAAGTTAGAGTGAAATTCTGCTCTCATGCACACATAAGTGAGAGAACACAAGCACTCAGCATATTCAAGACATTTATTCAAAATATTTTGGTCTTAAAATAACTCTGTGAGATAGTAAAACAGTACTGAAAATGTTCTTCCAGTTAACACACAATCTCCAGCAATAGACTGTAGTGGTTTTATATCAAAGAAGAGTCTGACTAGGAAGATATGGCTGTCATGAACCTTCCTATAAGGCCTATGGTCAACTGGAATGGCTAGAAGAGATTCCAGAGATTTTTTTATATATATATATATTTTTTTTCTCACTAAGAAGTTTCAGATAATACAAACCTACATTTATTCTATGTAAATTAGCTTTATGCAGAAACAAATATATATATATATTTTCTATTTATAGGTTACTGGCATTTTAATTAAATCGGGGAAATACTCTATTGTCATAGGTTTTTGTTTTGTCTTGTTTTGCTTTGACTTACTTTTTTCCAGAAAAGGGAGAAAGTGAAAGTATGTTATTAACCATTTACTCTGACAGGGAAAGAAATGGAGAACAGGATTGCTAACTTGCCACATCACGTGAATTATAGGGTATAAATGCTTCTCGTTGCAAGAGTGTAAGTCAAACCCTTACACATTATCCATTTTGCCATTTTACAGAAAACTCCTGAGCTATTCAGTTCGCTGAATAGCACACTTGCTCACTAGCACATTCAAAAAACAGTCCAAAGTGGAATCATAGTAATCACATATTAGAGAAATTTGACCTCCAGTTCTAGATTTGATTATTTGTAAACTGAGGATGTCATATGAGGTGATTAAATTCTATACCTTTTATAAAAAATCCAGGTTCTCTGGAAATTTGTTCTCTGAAAACCGAGAACAAAATTAACTTAAATGTATTTACATATATATATGTACACATAGTAATTTACATCATGTTTCCAAATAAGCTTTAAACATCTTACAGTAAAACTGTCAAAAAATTGAAGTTTAGTATCAGGAGAACAAAACTTCAAAATGACTGCTCTTTCCAAGTTTTGCATACAATTTTGCTTACATGAAGATTATTTGTGTCAGCCAATAGAACAGAGAAGGTCATAGATCCTTTGACATAGATGACATTATTTAAACTGCAATCTCAAATGCACACGAAATGGCAGCAGCATTTTTGGAAGTCTGTTTCAGGTTTTTTTGAATGCTTCTGTAGAAATATTTAATGTTTATAGATCTAACCTCAGCTATTTATATTATGCAGTAGACTGAAGCACTTTCTATTTTTGGCTTCACATATACCTTGTTTAACCAGAAATGGGTCTGGCAGTACAAGTCAGATCTCATAGCTCTATGTTAAAGCATGTATGTCCAGTCAAGAACCATTCAATACAACTCCAGTTTTGCCGCTGAAAAAGCAATATATTGTTAGGAAAGAAATGCCAGGATATGCCATGAATACATTGTTTATTATTTTCTGGTCAAATTGAAAGTAAATTTGGTTAACAATATAGACTGTATCACCTCTTAGACCAGTTCATGTAAGCCATTAACAAATAATGTTTCACACTGTATTGCAAATAGACATGATGTCTTACAACTTGCTGCAGTTTCTCACCACAACATGTGACTGAATAAAACAGCTCAATATAGCAGTAGGATTTATTGTTATACTACATTTCTGAACTAGAGCTTTTTGTGAAAAATCCTGTGATAGTGGTAAATGAGGTGTACCATATACGTTTTAATATTTCAAATACATTCACCATTTTAATCTACAAGCCTAAATACAGGCAGCTGCAATAGAAGAAAAAAAAGTAATATCTTTAATTTAGGAAGCAAGGAAAGGGATAGAAGGATAGTGAAAGAAGAATATTCAATACAATTCTGAAAAGGTCAGGAGGGAAATAAACAGCAATAAATAACAGAGGCAAATTAGACTGCCTGCAGTGCCAGTTGACTAGCATGCACAATACGAGGTGATGGAACAGAGGAAAGTCTTATGAGCTCTTCTCACCAATGCTAAAGGCCTAAAATGGGTAATCACAGTGCTTGGCATCCATTAGCAGCTCTGAGAAAAAAGCCATATCATAAACCTGGGAGAAGGAAGATAAACAGTAGGTTACAGTATTGCCAGGCTACTAACTTTACAGGTGTGATAGAGTAGGAAGTACAGGTGGGGGACTGGCACTGAAAGCGAAGGATTAGATAAAGGGGAACAGCACCAAAATTCTACAGAGAAGAGAAACTCTTCAGAATCTTTGGAATTCATAAATAAAAATGTAGTACCAGGTTTGTACTACTGACTCTTTAAGCAAGATGATGATTATACTCCGGAAATGTTAAGTGAGGTTAGACGAGCTGCAAAGTTAGAACAGACAGAAACAGTAGGCGTTCCATCCAGGCACGTATAAGCTGAATTAATTTCTCATCAGTGTGAGAAGTAGCTATAAAAGCTCTGGAGGAAACAAATGATTGCTTCCTAGAAATAGTCTTAGAACTCACAAGGAAAGGTACCATTCTCATCTGGTTTTGGGTTATGTCCAGTATTTAGTCCAAGAGTCATTAGTGAAATAGTAATGGAACAGCAAACACAGCAAAATTTGGCTTGCAATTGTAACAGAGAAAAGCAGAGAAAAGAAATTGAGAATTTTTTTTTTTAATTTAAACAAAGGGACCTATATAAAAATGAGGCAATTATTAAGAAAGTGAAAAGCCAAGAAACTCAAAGGACCAGTACAGATCACAGGTGGTCTACAAGCAGCCAGGGGGTTGTTTAAGTTGGTGTATTAGAAAACCTGGTAAAATTTCAAAATAATTGAAACCAAAACCAAACAGAAATAAGTTGAGAGATGTGAACTTCTCTGCTTTGAGTAGAAGGTATGGAGAGCCATGACATAGCCTATCCATTATTCTATCTACTTATAATTAGTATGTCTTTGTCTATTCAACTGTCAAAGATACAGACATAGTGGCTATTTAGGTAGAAGAATAGAGTCACCTTAATGTCTTCTGACCTGTTTGGGTGGTTACACAGCAAAATCTAACTCATAGATATTAATCTAGACACTTTAAAATAGAAACTATAAAATATTCAAGGAATTTTCTATATTGTTATATAAAATTCTGGTAGATTTTTATGACTGGGAAGTTGTGAGGGTCAATCAGTTTTGTTTTATTCACTATATTTTTATTTATGTGTTCAGAAAACTATTCAGAAGGAAGTAATGAACATTTCTTACAGATTAAGTAATCAAAAAAATTATTTCATAATAAAAGGTGTTAAAAGTATCTCCTTTTTCAAAATGGCTTTTCAATCAAATTTGAAAATGCCAGATTGACAGCCAATGAAACTGAATTTTTATTTACTGATACAATGACAGTGCAAATTATCCCTGTTATTCTGCCCTTAATTGTACTGTTTTGACATCAGATGACTCATATTTAGCTTGAAATTTTTAAAGACTCTATACCTATTTTTTACATGCCTAAGTGAATAGTTATTTGTGTAAGAATACTGTTATACTCATTCAAAAATTCTATATAGAGAAGTTTCAACAGTATTACTTCTTTCTTTATTTCCCTGTGTATTGATGTTGCATTAGAAATTCTGCATGTGTGTACATAACGTCTTAACTGTGCAGCTTTATCTGGAAGATAACAATAACATTAGATACACAGTACATTTCTTCTGTGCCCAAAGGGTGAATACCGCAGAGTTTCTTCTGAAATGGTTGAAAAAAAAATCACTAATTTATACTCTAAATCAGTCCTCCCAAGACCACCTCTATCAGCAGTATTGATGAAGAATGGTGAAGAAAAAGAATTATTAAACAGTAGTAACTGTAAGTGAATCTTTTATTTCTATTACTATACCCTTCATGGATTCATGTCTTTTATTATGTCATACATCTTGGCATTCTTCTGGTTAGATTCATTCATTGATTTTTTTCATATTAATGTGTTCATGTGTAACAACCTGGTCTCTGAAGAGCTCTACTATTTTCAATTGGATTTCTCATATGCTTCTGAAGTCAAACCCATTTCAGCTCTGTACTGGTTCACAGATGTGTCTTGAAGGAGTAATAACCTTCTTGTAATCCATCCTCTTTTACTCTCCGAGGAACAAACAGGTAAAACATCACACAGTGTAAGTAACGGGTGACAACCCATGCTTAGATTAAGCACTAAACTCTCCAGTAAAAGATACTTTTTATTTTGTGTTTGTACCAGTCCAGTAAAGCTCCTAATTTTTAGCAGAAAAATAAAAGTCATTCTTCTTATACAAATGAGTAATGATAAATATGCAAAAAGACACCCAGGTTTAGTATATGTTAAAACAGAGCTATAGTAAATCTGTCCCACAAACTTGCTTTCCTGAAATAAGTACATTAAAAAAAAAAAAAAAAAGTGGTCAGTGTTTCCTAATCTCTAAAGCAATGTTTGATTAGTACACAAAAATAATAAGCTAAGATAGGATAATTCTGTAAATAGTGGCAGCTCAAATCTTCTGGCTCAGAAATATTAAATAAATGGCCTAAACAAATCTTCCCCTTGTTAAATAAGTCCTTGAAAAACAGAACTTTTTGTCTGGTCCTACACTCCTGTTCAGAAATTTTCCTTATTTTAAACAAACTTTCCAGAATATCTTCTTGGTATATCTATAATGATAAATAGGAGAAAGTCATGGAGCAAGTTCAAGCACTAGACTCCTGGTTGTCCTTGTTGTTTAATTGCTCATGTCCTAGCTCAGGTTTGGATTGCTGCAGCTAGCTCTTTGCCAGATATATCTTCTATAAAAAGGTCTTTAAGTGCTATGGATTCAAGACAATTTGAGCTTTGGAGCTCTGTCCTGATTTTTATTTAATACTAGAAAGAGATATAACCTTCAGATATTCAATTTTCAATTCACTTTCTACTGTGGGCAAATTCTTGCCCCTCTTTGCCCTGTCCCATTTATGTCTGTGCTATAGCTGCCTGCCTGTCATGCACAACTGCCTTCTAGAAGCACAGCCCAGTTGACCATATTTAGTTACTTTTAGGGGAAAAATAGAAGACTATCGCTCACTCTTTCTCTCAGTCTGGATAGATTTTGCTTGATAATCTGTGGCAACCCAGACAAGTAAATTAAGCATCGGCTCTCTTCTGTGCTGCACAGACCCACTCTTTCTAACAAAACAGAAAAAAAAAAAAACCATAGTAATCATGCAACTATGATGAGGCAAACCATAAGTGTATTGTTTGTCACGGTTTGTAACAAAGAATAGCAGAGAAGGGTTTATTTTATGAATATTCAGTTAAAAAATTCTCAGAAATAATTGTTTGAAATAGGTAAAACTAATGGAAGCTGTGGAAAGATGTGGAAACTTTTCTCCTACTTTTTGGCATATATTACTATTTCACTGGACTTAGTATAGCACTACAGATATTAACAAGATCTGAAATTTAACACTAGAAATTGTCTGCAATTTTGATGACTTTATGTTATAAATTGTATGTTGTAGATAAAAATTTAGCATCTTGAAAACTGTAATTGAATTCAAAAACATTCTGATATGTGTGCGCTGAGACCCTCCAGCTTGAACAACACAGTCAATGTTGTCATTATTTGCAACTGGATAATTTAAAACTATGTGGTTGTGATTTTTCAAATATTTAATTTCAGTGACATCTGCCTCAATATATACAGATGTTTTGCATTAGCTTAAAACATTGTTAAAATGTAAATAACTTTAAAAAACTAGCAAATAAATATCCTATTAATGTTGAGAGTATCTGGTGTTTTGCCTTCAAGTAAAAGAAATACATTTTTTTTTTGTCTGAAGCTAATATCCTAGAGGCCAATGAGAAAGTTATTTGGGGATGAAAAAAGAAGGGGAAAAGAACCGATATTCAGTAATCAGTATTAATGAAATATGATCTTTTCAAGCCTCCCTCTCCTTAATTGAAAATCAAATGAATATATTAGAAATGTGTGAGAAAAACACTGGAGAGAAAATGAAGTCAATTGACAATTAGAAGAGAAGTATGATCTCCCAATCAACTCTTTAATTTATAATTGAAAATTAAGTAATATAAGGTACTGTGAGCATCTGTGTAAACAACACTGATTAGTCATTCAGATAAAATGAATACAAATTTGTTATATAAAACAATATGAACAACAGTAGACTTCACAGTTGTACTGCAAAAAAATGAGAAATCAGAAAATGTCAGTCTCTCTAATGAAGAATTATTTAATAAGATGCTAAGTGTGTAAGAAATTAGGTAATAGTAGAAAATTACAAAACATGAAATATATGAAAAATACATAAACATTCATTTTTGAGAGTGTTTTAACTAAATGAGTCAGTAATGATGACACATCTATAGAAATGCTATGGGGAAATAGAGATCTTAATGTGTAAATTACAGAACTATTCTATTATGATTTTTTGAGATGAAATAAGGAAAACAAAAAAACTCCTATGGCTCAGCATTAGAATGATTAATCCAAAGATGAAATTTAGGGCTTGTGTGTATACTTTGGAATAATGGCATTCATGCTAATGAGAATTAGACTGGATGTATAAGAATAATATGCTAGATTTGAAAAAAGGGAAGTAAAAACTTCACAAGTGAAGAGTAAGAGAGTTTTTTTTTTTTTTAATAATTGGACTTGAAATTACACTTTGGTATATAGAAATGTTTAAACATTCTGAAAGGCCAAACTACACAGAGGAGATAATCAGGTGTGACAAAGCATATTTTGTTGTTCTATTCCCTTAGCTGTTTACTGGCGCCGTATTTGTCACAAAACAACTGAAGTATTTGTGTTATTCATGTTACAGAGAAAATAAATTGCTGTTTTCTATTTTGAATTCACTTAGAATTAACACACTGTTCTTGTTATCTCTTTTTACAAGAACCCTATTTTGAATTTGGATGGAAGTATATTAGTCTTTTAAGTTCTTTGTTATTATTTGATAGAAAGTGAGTGTATACATTTGCATTTATATATGCAATACATTACTCTTTTAGGATGCTTCTAAGAATCAGTGAAAGCCAAAATGATCAGTAGACAAGAAGAACTAGGACCCCAAATTTTGATGTTTACATTTTAAATCCAAACACTGTACACAGTTTCTCTGATGCTGGGTAGACCCAGAGGCACACTTTTTTGTAGCTACATTTTGACACCTAGAACTTTATTCTATGTTTACATTGCTAAAGAGTCTTCTCTTTAGGTCCAATAGGTCCAAAGAGTTAATTTAACAGTGGACCCTAATCACTGTTATCTCGCGGCCCTGGTCTGCTCTGAGTCCTTTTGGATATCTCCTTTTTTCTCTCTCAAAAGAAAATCCCAGACACCGTTCTTGTGACCATTTATTTCATGAACATTTCCAGGAAGTAGTAGAGATGATACCACAGCAACTTTTACTCCCTTTTGACTCTCATAAACTACTGCATCCAGATCTACACTCTCAAACATCTCACATCAATCAAACATTTCCCCTTTAATCCCTACCCTGTACAGTGCACGTTGACCTGTAGAAATACTGATTCATATCTTGCTACTTCAAGAGAGCGAGAGAGTAGTATATGTTAGAAAAGTTTATTTTCCATGTAAACCAGACAAATTCAGATAAAAATCATGCAGAAAGGGCTCAGTGCAGTTGCCTATGGACCATCATCATATGAGAAGCCTTTTTATATGCCACCTGACCTCCACCTGCTCTTACAGAATAGCACAGGTCTCCTAGGTCATGTGGTGTTTTCGCCAGTACCACATGGATGTCTTGAATGCCTTAAGACATCTCCGTGTTACCAGATGGCTAATGCAAAGTCAGTCTGATCGAGCCTTAAGTGTCCACGTTAACATGTATAGAACCACTCTTGGGGTTTCACTGCTACTCCAGCTCCTTCTGCTTAGTATACAGTGGGAAATTAGACATCTAGACAGCATATGGACACCTACATATAGATATCTGAATTTAGGTGTCTTAATCTTAAACTGAATGACTCCCAAAGTGCCTCCAAGGCTGATGCAACTCCATGCTTCCCACAGCATGGAAGATGTTCTTATGGAAGTTTTGTTCCAGTAAAGTTATGTTCAATATTAGATGATAAAATATATCATTTTACTGATTTTTTTGAGCCAAATATGTTTTTATTTCTTAATCAAAATAATTTATCTGACTCTGCCCTTATACAGTAGATTTTCTTTTTACTTGAGAAAATAAAATCCAATACCACTGATGATGAGTAAAAGCATATTTTTTTCCTAGAATCTTATAACACCTACTGTGACCAGAATCTCTGATGCAGTGCTATATATTTTTCAGTGGTACTTTCAAAACAACAGTAACACAAATCCAAATCTTGAAAATGGTGTGAGAATAATGATATATTATTATATCCAGCTTTTAGATTTCCAGCTCTGGGAAGGAAATTCATAAACCCAAGGCAGAACAGAGAAGCTAACTGAATATTGGGCAGGGTCAGTTTAGGCAGCTGGGACTAGAATAGGCAGAATCCTAAGATATATGTCAACTAGATTACAAAAATGGCTGGGGAGAAGAATTCAACTTAAATTCTGCCTCTTGTTTGAGTTTATATAGCTGTCCATACTTCTGAGTTTGTGTGAGGCTGGAATTGACAGCACAAAATCTCTTCTTACGTATAGATATTTATACCATCTTTTTGGATACGAAATACTAGCTGACACTTTCTTTGAAAATACAGTTGATGGGAGAGGCAGTGACAAACATAACCTTTCTCATAATGGCCTATGAAGAAAAAAAAAGTAAGAATCTTACCACTGGGAAAAAATAAGGAAGGGGAACACGACTGTCCTTAGGAGTGGTGTAATCAGGGTCCAATTCACAACACTGCTTATGCATTTTGGCCAATTACTATAATTCAGAACACACAACTCAGGACTCTTTCCTTTGGCTCGTTCCTTGCCTGCAATGTCGTCTTTCTTTTTATGTTCTGCTCTTACAGCCCAGTGAGTCTTGAATCATTTTTTACACAGTGACACATTTCCAGCAGTATAGGGAAGGGACAATAATCTCACACAGACAATAATACACCTACACGGAAGCCTTGCACTAACACTTCTTTCTCTAGAGATGCTATGACCTACATCTTCAGGCTGGAGCTGGGGACTTAAAGCCCTGATACTCCATTTTGCTGATAGCTGTTTTAATCATCATATATTAAATAAAAGCTCATCTCTGAACTGTAGTTCTGAAAGAAATTAGCCATGGTTTTTATTGTACCTGATAAAATCAATATTGTTAACCTTTAGCAGGTGTGATCTGAAAGATTTGCCTCTCCTTTTGACTTTGATACAATGGAGGTATATTTACTAAAGGACTGTAAACTTTATTATAAAATTTATTTTCTCAGTCATGGGACTGTGGTTTCTCTTAGTGTAATCTGCATTTTTGAGAATACAGCTCACTAACAATGTAATGTAAATTATATATGTCAAAGCATGCTTTTATATGAAAATAAATTTAGGAGTATGCTCTTGCTGTACCTAGTGATGGATTAGAAGAATACCTAGAACCTACATGGGGAGCAAGATTCATGCTGTGCCACTCCATACAAAATTAATATCAGTGTTATATTATTATGCCACTTGCATTTTTCAAACACCTTCTGGGAATTAAAAAGGATAAGCCAATCATCAATAAGAATGCTTTCATATTAAGCAACATTTGCTTCAGTCAAACGTTTATTTAAATAATTGTAGTTCTTCCATTTGTTCCAGTAATGGCCTCAGAAACAACAACGACAGGGTTTTTTGACCAGACTCATAGGATATATCTTTGTGAATTCACAAATTTCAACAAATTACAGCCTTCACTGACATCAAAATAATCTGAGTAAGAGAATCACCTCAAAAAACAGAAGTTTACTATATATTTATGTGTATATATATGTTTACTGAGCAAAGAACTTGAAGATCTTGTTTACAGGGTATTTTCTGAGGAAAGAGATTTAATTATGATGATTTAAGCTGTGTGGATTCAAAAGGGTAAACAGAAAGAGAAGAATAAAAATGCCTGTTAACTATACTTACAGCATCTGTGCGATTGCATACCTGGTACTTCCGGAAATCCTGGGTTGCAAATAGATTTTAAGAAGAACCCCTCAATAATGCAGAATCTTCAGAAGATTGAGCTCCACTCTCTCATTCACATATTTTATTCTTTCCACCATGACTTGAGCTTTTTCAGTTTGTGCATGTTTTCTGTGTGCACTAAACCATCTTGCAGGGATGCAGGCTTCACAGAAGAATCTGGAATTTAAACAAGGCAGTGCTGAATCAGATGGCATTATTTTTTCACTGCTTCCTCCCTTGAGTTTTGCGTGGGAGAGTCCCACCAGAAGCAATAGGACTTTCTCTTTTCTAGCTGATTATTTCAACCTAAATACATTGTGCATTTAATGTATTTGAGAATACTAAGGAAAACAGGATAAATGCTGAGTTCTACAATCCTGTCTCAAACAACTCATCTTACTTGAGTCACTAGAATCCATTAAATGGCACACACAAAAATTCCATGTTGAAATACTGCTACTGCTGTAGAACCAAGTTATGCTTCTTTCCTAACTTATTACATTCAAAATTTTGTTTTGGGCAAAAAGCCAACACATGTTATGGATCCAGTAATATATTGCAAATTCAGTTAAAAAAAAAAGGGGGGGGGGGAGAAAAATTCAGTTAAAATGGAACTTACACAACAATGATCCAAATTCCTCCATTAAAATAAAAAAAAAGTGAGAATTAATAATGCAATTAAAATAGCAATATACAGGATATACTATCTCGTTGCTGTTCCATTTATGTGAGGTTTTTCTTCATCCTTCCAGTTGTTGAAGGATTCCTGAGTGTGTTGACCAGTCTTCCTTGGGCAAAGGGGATGGGGAAGCTGTCATAGCAAGATGTTAGCATCCCAAATTCCAGTCAGGAAGGACAAAAATCAATGTTGATGGGGTCAGTTTCTTGCTCTTCCGGTTCTTTTCAAATTGGGGTTTGCTTGGGATCATATCATTTTTTTTTATCATTCACTGCCAGTGTGCTTCTCTGCCATTGCTCAGCAGTTCTATATTATGCTACAGTTTTTACTTATCCATGGTTGTTTCCTGGACTTTTGTAATATATAACACAGTTAAGCTTTACAGCCTCTGATACGGATAAGCAGTACATCACACAATTAAGAAAAGCCAACCTCAAGAAGTTCCAAAAAGTCCCAATGAATTCAAGGATTAAGGGTAATGAACAAGGTCTGCGGTTAAGCTATAAACACTTAAACACTTGTTTTTGCTGTTAGACTTTATATAACAAGCAGCTTTGCAGCTAGAGCAAGCAAACCAAGACAAGAGAAGTTAATAGAAGTCCTTAGGCTAATATGGTCTGTTGCTATCAATAACATCGTATTTACTGTACTACAAGGTTAGACATTAATTGATAAAATACTGTTATAATATTAAGCTGGAAATAGAAGGGTTGTCAGGTCCAACATAACTTATATCAGTGATGACATGGCTCAAAATGTAGGCAGAATTTATATTCCACCAAGGTGAAAAACTGAGCAGTAGTAACTAGAATGCACCTCATATTCACTATTTTTATTGTGAATGCTTTCCTAATATATTGCTAGCAAATAAATAGCCATTGAATTTGTCTGGCTTTCCAGAGGCTGGACAAGATTACACTGCCACAAAATGCAAGTAGTCAACTACTCACTGTCATACCATACTAATTCTTGGTGTTTGTGACTCATATCAAGACAATGGAGAATGATGATACACTATATTACAGCCTCCAGTCTTTGTTTAATTCCTTTACACCTTGTTAAAAACATATCAGATATGTTTTCTGTCATACCAGCACTCTGAAGAGTTTAAGAATGGCTTGAGAAGAGTGGAGGAAGGTGAACAAATGTAAAGTTCTATGACATGAGATTTGTCTATAAATAGTAACAATTTTCAGTGATGTTCAGTGCCTGACTTCACTCAGATTTTTTCTGTTGCAAGCATAGTTTAATTATGAGCCAGATGTTGTTGGTATGGCATGAATTTTGTCTTGTACGTCTTTTCCATGACTTAACTGAAGCTGAGTTTGTTTGGCTGTGTTCCCTGGGTCTCACTATGGTCAGCCCACTGCAGGCTGTGGAAATGAAACCTAGTAATATCTACTGTTAATCAGATTATGGATTCCCACCAAAAAACATGGTCAAAACAAGCTTTTCTTGCAATAATTATTCACTATTTAGACTGGAATTCCAGCAAACCAGTTTTGATTTGTCCATTTTGTTCCATTCAGGTCTTTCTCCAAATCATTTTAGCAGACATGGTCATACACATTACATCATTAGTCTCAGTAATCCTTGTATATTTGCATCAGCCTTGTTTTTGTATCAGAACATTTGCATATATACATATATATACATATATATTAAAAAAAAAGCTTTTCATATATCATGCTGGGTTAGATTTTCCATTTCTGGAATAATTTAATGTAGAGGCCTCTTCACATTTATGCATCATCAGAGGAATGACATTATGGAATAGTGGACTCTGAAAAAGCAGGTTTAAATGCAGACTTTGATATTTCTGTGAGAGTGAATATTTGAAGTTGTATTTAGGAGGCACAAAGCTTGTATGTACATTTTTTCGCACACACACACACACACTGCAAATCTGGGGCAAGACCTATTCCTTTCCAGAGAACAGGCACAGTACTGTATTCCATCTAAAACGGTCTTCATATTTAGGCATATAGTTTGCTTGCTTTGTGTAAATAACTATTTCACTCAGTCACTTTGCCTTGGATTCTTAATTGAATTTTGTTGTAGCTAAAAGGCAGTCTGAGAATGGTAAAGCTTATTTATAACAGTCTTCAGGGAAAATATAGTTACATTTATCTTAAGCAGATGCTGTTATAAAACAGTAGTAAATCACACATAACTTTATAGTGGGTTTGATGGAAACATTGCATAGCATGTAATCATTCTGTATGTTTTTAATGATACTAGCTTTTATATTACGCTATTCAGCAGATTTTGATGTCATCATCTGTTACGCATTCATGAATGATTAATTTCCTAAGAAAGTAGTTACTTTCCCTAGTCATTTCAAAAACATGAACATAAAAGCTTTTTAAATACCCCCTTCATCTCTATATTCTGATAAAGAACTGTGCTAGTCCAAACTGACAAGTTTGCTTTACCATTTTCCCTCAAATTCATATCTTGGGCTAACAATTTGTGAACAAGCCAGTGCAAATGCAATGTTTTTTTTTTTTCTTTGTTTGAACTAGGTTGTAAGATGTTGCCAGCACCTTCCTGGCTTGGCTTTGCATACTCTGAGATGAGAAATGATGGGAAGCATATAATGTATATATCTGTGTGTGTGTATACACACACACACACACACACACATATACATATATCATTTTCAACTCCTGCTTCCTGTGAAGAGTGTCTGTTCTTATGTCTAGGCACTCAGTGCAGTCTTTTCAGTGACAGACTTATTTCCATTGCCATTCCTGTACAATTAGTGTCAATTCAAATCCAGAGAAAAAGAAGCAAACTCAGATGCTGTCAGTGAGCTCCGGGGTAATTTATAAGGTCTATGTATCACAAAGGAATGTTGCACTTCATGTAAAGGATTATATTAACTTCCACAGGCTTCAGTCTCTTCCTTTTCTAGAAACAGAAAAAGCTTTTCACTTATTGACCACCATTGTTCACATTTTCCAGATTCATAGCAGAAATAAAAAGATAGAAGGATAGAAGGATAGAAAGAAAGAAAGAAAGAAAAAGAAAGAAAGAAAGAAAGAAAGAATTTTTTTTCCTCAAAAATTTCCTGTTGGAGAAAACACTGCATTAATTTGTAGAATTCAAAGAGTTATTGATTGAGGATTTGGCTGGGGGGAAGGAGTCTTAGGTCAGGGCATAGAGACTGCAAGATTTGCTGTTCTGTCTGCTGTTACTTAAGGGGGAACCACAGGCAAAGAACCAATAACCTGAAATTAGAGAACAGTGATCTTCTGTATATTACAAGGTTAAAAAAAATGGAAAAAAGCTGGCCTTGGGTTGCTTTTGAGAAACTATGATTAAAAATTTCTTTTTTTATATAAATGTATTTTTTATATATTTATCTGAATCAAATGTCTTTTAAGATCATCCTATGACAATTTTTCATAGCAAAATCTAGAAATGCTTGATGAACCTCAAAAGTGCTTGATTTATGTATACATAATATAATCTTAGCTGCTGGGAATTGTTGATAAAATTATGTTAATTTACAATATGTTCCTCAATGTTCTTTCAGCGCTAGTGACAGCTAAAATGAAAATTAGCATATAATATTTAAAGTTAGCTATAAAATTAAATATAGATTTCATAATAGTTTACTACAAGTTCTTAGCTGTTTATTAGTTTTTGGATTGAGTTATTGCTTAATGCTCATATAAGCACCAAATCCTTACTCTGATTTCCCTCAGAATGAAAACACCATAACATTTTTAGGACAGCCACATCACTAGCTTACCTATGCTGCTTTAGTTGGCTATAGTTAATGGCAGACTACATCAGTACTTATGTCCCAGTACTCTCCTACATCAGTACTTATGTTCCAAGGATAATATGGCTATATGTGTTTGTATTTGGGGGAAAAGAAATTTCAGGGCATAAACATGAATAAAACAAGCAGCTATGCTGGCACAATTCCTGTCAAGAGCAGATAGGCTTTTGTCTTTTTACAGACAAAACCTATGTTTTGGATCAGACACAAATAATTTTTTTTATTATTATTCATACTGTAATTTAAAATTATATGATGGAAGCTAAAGTCACTTTATTCTTCCTAAATTCTGCAAGCTGAACATTTTTTCTGCAATATTTAATATTATCGATCAACCCCCTTTTTTTTCTGAATTATACCTCTTCAAATGCATGTTAGCAGTGAGTAATAAATAGTTAACAGTAAAATGATTTACCAAATGCTATAGGATTTTGGCCCATGGGAGTATTGATGTTGCATTCTGGCGAAGATAGAGGAAGTCAGTGTTCAGAACTTGTATTAATTTTAAAGTTTCAATTTGATAATTGAAAGTTTTGTTCTGCTTCATAGCCCTGATCCAATGTTTGGGTTTTGATATTATGAACTTTCTGCCAATGAAGAGGCAAGAGTAATCTGGCATACTGAAATCTGTAATCCAGCTAACAATGAATTTTTGGAGAGTGAATTACCTCTGTAATTGGTTATAAAGGAGCTGGTGTTTTGTTTATAGGTTTAGTTATAAACAACAAAGAAGTTAGCACAAAGTTGGCAAGAAAGAAGAATAATGTCCTCAGGAATTGTGGTCACACTGATGAAAAAGAGGAGAATTTTTGGCTGTTCAAATTGCACTATAAGGTTTATATTCCTAAATGACATCTGACCACGTTGCAAGGTATCTGAATTCAGGAGTTAACTGGTTGACAAACCCTATCTGTGTCAATGGAGACCCTGCAGAGGACGATAACCAAGGAGTAAGGAAGCAGAGACTGGAGATATTCTGATGAGAATTATGAGAAAGTATTACTACCACTACTACTACTACTGCTGCTACTACTGCTACTACTACTACTAAAAATCCGTGTAGGAAAAGGTGCCAAGTAATTAACAATGATGCTTCAAGATAGCCAAAGAGAACAAAATACAAAGAAGAGGAGAAAAACCAACAGACAGCAAACATAAGAGCTAGGACAGTATACCATCTTAAGTCAGACCTCAGAGAAGCTTAAGAAACGTTCATACTTAATCAGAGAGACAATCCTCACTGGGCATTCTGTTGTCCTTTCAGTCGTATGTAGAATATTCCACTGGTTATTTAGTTAATATTGTTTCCTTTTTTCTGCTAATCAAAATTAAAATCAGAATAAACAAGACACACAGGAGAGTGTGGAATTTCTTTATGGTCTCTAGGGTCATATTGGAGTCAATAAAATTACAATAGACAGTCATTGACAGAATTTGTTAAATTTTAATATTTTAGTGTTAAGGGGGACGTTTATCTAAACAATCCTCCCAGAAATCTGTTCTATTCCTTGCTTGATCAAAAGAAAGATGAAGTGAAGAAATAATGAAGGTGAACAGTTTCTTAAAATAAAGATGTAAAAGGGAAACTCTGGGTTTCATGAAGCATCAAGACATATACTAAGTAACATTAGCCATAGTAACTTAGATGGCTTCAGACTAATTACAGAAGCGTGTCGTGGCAATGATGAAGTACCCCTATACATCCAGACTCTTGAATGTGTACACAAGCTACACACACATTAAAGCCAATGGGAAGGAACAGGGGAGGAAATTTTGAAATTGTAGGTAAAGAAAGAAATTGGGGGGTTGGGAAAACAACAAAAAAGAGGCATTAAAAGACTTATGAAAAGGAATGCATTGTGATTAGTATTACTGAAACTTAATGAGATATTTTTAATGAATGGAATATTGAGATTAACGATTAAAATTTGTTCCTAAAGATAAGGTTAGAAAATGGCACAGAGCAAAAATACATTACCTTAGAGACAAGACAGGGTGAAATTTTCAATACATATCAAAAGTGATACATTTCAAACTATTTGGGTTTCTACAGTGTTCTACATCTGTTTTTTTTTTGTTTTGTTTTTTTGTTTTTTTGGTTTTTTTTTAGTTTCTATGTGAGTAAGATGTCTCAGGTCCCGTTATTCTCAGTGAGGTCTATGGGTGGAATAGCTATAGACATCTAGTGCATTTAGTATCATACTGCATACACCCTTAGTGCTTTAGGGTGTTTTTCCTGGCTTTCATTTATGACTCAAAAAGAAGAAAGGCCCTGCACCTGCATCATATCTGCCATTCTTTGTCTTTCTTCTATTATCTAGGGCAAATATCTAGGGCACATATGGCACTTCTATTTCAGCAACTGTGTAAGAGTCTAAAAGCTTTAAAATATCTAAACAGTTTAGCAAGTAATCTGTTAATGGTGTATTACTGTAAGTTAATAACAATTGTTTGTTGTTTGAACTTCCTAATTACACTTTTCAACTTGAAACCACAAATCCTCTTAAGGTCTTTTCTAAATATCTACATCCATTACTAGATTTAACTACTCTTTAGCTGACTTGCTGTCTAACATTTATTTTAGCATCATTTTCCCAGTCTCCCTTTTATTTTCAGTGTCTTCAAGGGACCACAGGGTTTAAAGTACTGTGTAATCATATATAATGATGTAACAGATATTACTTTCAGGAAAGTCTACAGGAACAGTCACTCCTTCCTTTTCAACTCATTTTCCCGTGCCAGAACACAAAGAATAATACATGATGACATGATACAGAACATTTTGCTACAAAAGATTAAAAAAAAACAACTATCAAAATAATAAAAAAGAGATAGGAATATGTCCTTTACTTGTGTGTAATGTCTGGGAGTTTCTCAGGTGAAAATATCTAGATAATGTAAGAAGTCAGCTATGTGTTATGGTATGGAGAAAGTCAAAAAAATCCCACAGACACACAATATTCTTGAGTAATCTGGTCTGGAGGGAAATTCTTTCCTGACATCTTCTTGAACAAAACATATTAGAGGCATAAGAGATTTCAGTATTGTTCTACTACCTGTAACCAGTTTCAGATGTTTCAGGAGAAGGTGAAAAAATAAAGATAGATATGTAGGTAGGAAGGGGAAAAAAACATATTTTTTGGAATTACAGGTGATCAGAAGAATCACTGGTACATAATTTTGTTAATTGTATGTAATAGAGTAAGATGAAATAAGTTCATTGGCAGCCATTTTTCAATACATTCCTTAGGATAGCTATGTATGACTTTAAAATGTCTAACTCCAGGTGTCTCTGTTCCTTTCATGTAGATACTTCCAAAGAAAGCATTATTTTGAAATAATTTAGTTTTCATTCTCATTCAGGAAAGTTGTTACAGAATTATACGCTCTTCATAGTTAGAAAGTTTTTTCTGATTTCTGATCTAAATTTATTCATAACCTACCTAAGCGTCTTGTACAAATAATGTCCTTTAATTTAGATAATCTTCTTCCTAACTTTTTATGGAAAAAAAATATATAAAGATTAGTGTAAGAGGACTTAACTTCTGAAATGACTTTGAATCAGTTAATAATGTAAATAATTATTAAATTTAGAATATCAGAGCTATTACAGGAAAATGAGCACTGTATTTATTAATCTTCAGTTATGCACCTGGCACAAGAAACAAATACAATCTATGCCCCAAAGAGCTCATTTCCCAATTTGCACAACCAAATCAGGTTAATTTTATCTTATTTACATCATTTTAAGGTCAGTACAAGGTTAGGAATATATTTACTATGAATTACTATGGATATATATTATAGTCTCATAAAACTAAGTCATTTTGCTGACACACTGTTAATTACTTCTTGTGGATCGACATCACTAGGGAGAGAAAGCAGCCATGCAAATTTTTATCTCATATTACAGCCAACAGCGTAGAAGAGAGAGAGAGAGGGAGAGGTTTGTCTTCTCTAAATTTCAAACATACTGTATGTAGTTCGGTATTCCTGGTTTCATATTGTGATCAGAGTATACACATGTTGCTACTGCTCTTTATATATTTATAATACCCCATTCTGATCATATGGAAGGATGTATGTACATTTAGGAAATAACTTAAAAAGTGCTACTGCTCTTTATATATTTATAATACCCCATTCTGATCATATGGAAGGATGTATGTACATTTAGGAAATAACTTAAAAAGTATTCTTTACAGGGTCACACCGGAGTGGCAAGTCTATGTGTTGTTGAAGAGGCCAATACTTCTGTGGTGGGTGGGAAGAAACTTGACCATTCATACCTATTAAAAATAAGGGCTTTCACATAACTGAATGGCATTTAGCTTTTGCAGTCTTAGAGCTTTATTCTGTTATTATTCACACAGAATATCATGTTCTTCCAAGAGTCCCAAAATCTCAATCTGAGTAAAGGTGTCGGTTTAGGTTCTCCTAATACTTTTTTACACAAAATTCCATTGTATATCTGGCTATCTGTGTTGAAGGTAGATTATCATTATTTTGTTTTCAGTTGTTTATATAAATATGTGCTCTAAAATATTTTTTTCCAATATGCACCAGAAGCATCTAGAATATCCTTTTAATTCCATTTAGAATAAGATTAATAAGATTGCTCACTCGCTAATTTGGCATGTCTAATACCACACAGTGGTTGTTTCCTTTCCTAGCATAAATTCTAATGCCGTGAGATTTCCAAGGCCTTTTCAATATGCCGCTATCTTATCCATATGTCAGGCTACAGAAGTTGTCGCTAGCCATAAAGAAAAACTGAGATAATAACAAAAGGAAATATTAATTTCATCCAAATTTAAAACTTAATTTCATCCCAATTCAAAGTGCCATAAATAGCTAATAATCTATTATAATGAGGGTTTGCATGCTTTTTTAAAATATCAGACATGGTGCTGTTTCACATCAAAGAACTTTCCAGAAAAAGAAAAAAAAATCTATTGAAGACAAACTAATTTTAGAAATATTAATTAAGAAAAACAACATACTTTTATAAAACTTTTTTGTTTTCTTCACTCATGCTTTGGTAATAAAAGGACTGAAAAATCATTTAGTGCATTGAGGTATACATTTTGGTACTGTCTTGAGGTAAGACTTAGTGATATTCTCATCAGTCATTTAATGGCTTCCCAAATCACAAATAGGTTTGCCATTTGCAGGGGCAATTCCTTCTTTAGACATCTTCTAATTGTTTTTAAATTTGGCCATGAAAATATATTGAGAAATACTACAGCCTATGGTTCCAGGGTGATTAAATTCTCTGAGAAGCTTTTGAAATGGAGACAGGTTTCAGACTCATCCAAGCATGCAGATACCTGACCATTTCCCTGTAATCCTCCCTACAGTCTTAGAATACTTCTTACTTCTAACTAGAAGTCTATTAGCACTACAGTTTCTGTTTCTATGCTTCTATACAGTATACGTTATACACTGTCTGAAAAGAAACACATTTAAAATTGGGCTTTTTTTGGAATAGGGAAGGCTCCTTAATATTAATTTAAATATAAGTTCTCATCTGCAAAACAGAGGGAGAAATGCATTTTCTTATACTTTCCAAAAATATAATTAAATATCATTTCTGAGTAGGTTTATTAAGAACATGATGCATGAAACCATGGACCTATGAAAATAAATGGAAAAAAAATCCCGTCAACTTCAGTAGAGCCTTGATATGCATTAGCCCCCTGACAGCAATCTCAGTGTGGAATACAAAAGATTGTAGAGTCTATAAGCACATGTAGCGTTAAAATTTTGTACATTAAATTTTGATATGTACACTAATGTTGAGGTAATAGAGAATGGGAGAGTGCAAGCCAAAAAGCATGCTATTAACATAGCAAAAACTATTTAACTTGTCTAGCCCTTATACCATCTACTGACATAAATTAATACATAATTTTCACAAACCTGTACAACAACTCTTGAGCACGAAGATAGGAATGATTTTCACAGCCTCATATTTCCTTCAAAATTGTGAAGAATGCTCACATGCTTTAGTTGAGGTGACCTAAACCAATCTTCAAGGTGGGGAAGGGATGATAAGGAAAACCTAATTTCTTGGGAACACTTGTGTTTAAAGTAGTCTTAAAAAAACACACACACAAAATAAACAAGTGCACATTGAATGCTCCAGGGCCATGTATACACTACATGCTATGATGCCACATGATCTTGAGGAAAACCTTACGGAAAGATCTTTTAGTTGTGTAGGAGATGAAAACCTCTCCCTGCTCCCAGGAGGAGTTAATTGGATGAAATATCATAGTAACTTTGTGTTGTTCTAATAGTACAATTGGGGGTCTTAATCTCCATGTGGAAGATACAGGCTTGGAGGATACAAAATTAGCACAATCCTGTTTACAAAAAATGTAGTTAAATATTTTTTAATCATCCATGTAGTTCCATTATAGATTTTTTTGTTGTTTTTCCTAGTAAATACTAGTCCCTTTATTACATAGTATGTAAGGCCAGGATTTTAGGACAGATCCTTTTTAAAAAAAAAGAAAAAAAATCATTTAAGAACACAATTGTTCTCATGAGTGAGTCAAAAGTTACAAAACAAGAAGGGAAAACCAAACAGAAAACTTATTTGTCTCAGGGACAGAAGAACATTTCCTAAATATTGTATAAACCTCTATTGGTATATTTCTGACCTTACCGAATAGCTTTTTCTTGATGGAAGTCAGTCTGCTGTGAGTCAGTCCTTGTATTGGATGTATTTGCTGATAAGCTTTCGAATTCTTGCTGTAGACTTCCTTCGTAGGAAAGTCTACCCCCTCAGTTCTTTAGCAATTTTATACCCCCAGAGGAGTTTCCCAGACCTCCTGAGCCTTCCACTGCTTAGACCCTTTTCCCGCAAATTCTAGTTCTAGTTAAAGCCTTCAAGTCCAGTTAATAGGAAGGCAATGAGAGCAGGCCTGTGAAAGCCTTTCTTAATCTCAGGTGCTTTCAGCTTGTATGGTGCTATAGAGTTACAAGTCTGAGAAAAAATCAAAATTGTTAACAGAGCTGATTGCTCTTCAGAATCTTGACCTGTTTTTCCTCCATGTCATAATGATCCATCCCTTGTTTAGAAAGCAATATCCCTATATGTTTCCACTGGGGAAATCACAGACTCCACTCCAACCTATGACTTTTATACAGAATGTCATTCAAAGTCAATGGCCCAATCGAAAACCCATAGTTGCAAGAGAATGAGTCATTCATCATTAACGACTCTTGATTGTTCTATCACCATTTCTCGGTCTTTTTATTTGGTGCCAAATTTACACCACAAAATTGTTGTTCCAAAGCCCAAAGGAAATTTTAGCATCGTGTAGAAATAGCAAATGAAGATCACAACAAAATATAGAGCCTCTGAAATAAGATAGAATTCACAAGCTGAAAAATATTATTTCTGAACTTCTCTGCCTGTTTTCATCTTTATTTTTAAGCTATATTTTTTTCTTGAACTCACTATTTCATTTTAGCTCCCTGTTTTCATAAGCACTCCCTGAGGAGAAAGTGTAATTACTAATGCTAAAATTTAAACTGAACTTCTGAACTGATAATGTTTGAACATTTTGAAAGTAGAAAAATTCATCCCTAACTGATTTGTATGATACTACTCAGACAGCTCCACAAAACAGGAAATTCCAATATTATTTAATGCCAATGATATGATTTATTTTCATTAAAATACTATTTCAGAAAGAACAAGGTTTATTTCACTTAGTTTTAGTTAGAAGCATCAAAATTCCATATAAATTTACAATACTATCTTCTTCTTGAACAGCTTTTTTTTACATTGTCTGCATTTAAACTGGAGTCAACATTTCTTCCATGATGGGAAAATTCACTCAATAATGATTTTAGCAGGCTTATTTTTGACACAACAGCAAGTTAGTCTTTCTTTACAAACATAGGCTTCTTTCCTTTGTTTTTTACTGTTGCAGAAATACACACTACTCCTGTTGGACTGTACCTGCATTGTCTATGAAGTAGCACCTCAGAGCCTGGAAACTGGTTTGCTACTTACAGTATACATCCATACTTCATATATCCATACCTCCATTAGCAAAGTGTACGCTCCACAGCAGAATGGAAGACGTTGCACATCATAAAAGTATAGAGCTGTTTTCCTTCACCTAGACCTTTGATAGTTTTTAACACCAGTGTATTGATACAAATACCTGTCAAAACAGGATGATCATGATTGCCTCTATTTCACATCAACTTTGTATTAATGAAAACCATTGCATAGTGCATCTGATGTTACATATCACTGTACAATATATTACATCCTTAGAATATATTGGTGGCAGTTTAACTTTGAAGGAAGAGTCTTCTCTTTTAAAATCTAGAAGAAATAAATTTTGTTGTGTACTTAATGCCCAGCTTCCAAGCTGTAGCTTTTTTCAAAAAGATAAAATGTAAACATTTGAGGACAACATTATTGTTATCTCATTCACTTTTTGGGACCAACATTATCTCACTGGCACAGTTTCAAGGTAGAATGCTTTTAGGTGTGTAGAACAAAAATTTCTGTGGATGTTTAGTGAAGTATGTCTATTTAACACTCTGTCAAATTTGTAAGAATCATATCTTTCTGGAAGAAATAAACAATGATAATTAATGGCTGGCTCTGAGGTGAACTTCGAGAGAAGAAAAAATATTAACTTTACTTTTCTGTTTCCTCCTGTATCTTAAATGCCAGTTGTTTGCTCTTTATCCCATACTTGCACACAAACCACTGGCATTAACCATTGCTTGTTAAACATGCTTGAGGCTTGTTCGACATTTTTCTTAGACGACATTGTGTTGCGGATCACTGGTTTCCAATAGACAATTCTTAAATAAATTGTATCACTTTACCAAAAAAAAAAAAAAAAAAAAAAAAAAAAAAAAGAAGAAGGCAGATCCAGGATCATATTTATACTCCATCAATCATCTGAAAGAGCTTTTCAAGTCCACTTCAAATGTTGTTTCTTTGCCAGGGTAGAAGAATTGTGTGGCATATAAAAAAATGGAATGTTCCATAAGTAATTTAAGCTCTACCATTACAAATATTGTTTTGCTGGGGCACGCTAGCAAAATCTATATGTATGCCAATTATTCTATTAAACATCCAAGCCTGAAATAACCAGAGGTTTATTTCATTCATGTAACTTGAATGACCTGATGGTTTTTGATATTTTTATGGGAGGCATTTTGTAACTTAGTATCACGACAACTGGTGGCTAATAAATTACATGAAGTTCATAAAAAAGCTTGTAAATAAAAGCAAATTTACTAAGAAACAAAGATCCTGATTCTCCTTTTCTTCTCTCTGGTACACATCAGGAATGATTCCATGGATGTCAGTGGAGTTATTCTCGTGGGAGAAAGAAAAAAAAAAAAAAAAGAAGAAGAAAAAACAAATCCAAAATCTGGCTGACACAGTTCAGATGGTTCAGACTGATGCTGGTTGAGAGCTCTTCTATTCTTTTCTGATCCAGACAGATACCTATCAGACAAAGCACATGTAGCAAATTGACTATGCTTTTGGTAAGCTGAACAAACTCTTCCCTGCCCCTGTCATTTCATTTGAATTTTACACCTTACCAATTAATTCAGTCTTCTATGATCTCTCATAGCATGGACAGCATTATAACACTTAACAGTGTTCAACAAACAGCCATAAAGACCATAAATACTGCCAAAGGTATTGACTGATATTCCTATTACATTGGCAGAGAAAGTAAGGATGAAAGTTTATTTGCCCAATATGCATAGGAATCAAAATAAAATCAGCACTCAGCGCATTACCGTGATTGGGGAAAATCACTGCCTTCATGCAGATTAGGGACAGAATTTGGAAAAGAAAGCCAGAGTTTAGCAGAGTCCTCTCATCTGGGACTCAAGGCCTTTCAGTTGTACTCCTAAAAGTTCTTATTAATGTTAATTCTTATCAGTACCAACCTTGCTGAAAACTATTGCTTTCTCCAGGAAAGCCATAGCTTCCTAAAGTTACATCTAGCCTGCCATTTCCACACAAAACTATTCTGTCCGAGGAGGAGAGCTCATTATAACAGCCCCCAGTCCAACACCAAACAAGTTCTGGCTTAAATGCAGTAGGTAAAAAGAGAAGGGAGAGTGAGAAAGAAATACTTTCCAGTAAAACATATTATGAGGTGTCTCTCTGACTTTAGCCCTGTAGCATTTGGATTTGCAGCACTCAACAAGCTGACTCAGTTCCTAATTCAGGTTCTATTAGAAATGGAGGCAGCTCTCCCAAGCAAATGGATATTGCAAGCAAATGGATACTGGACTCATCTAGATTAAGATCATCATCATCAATGGACTGGGACCTAATGAGTATGCAGCCAGAAATATAAAGAAAAGAAAGTTCACTGTCCTGGAATAAAAGACAAATAACAGGTCTATATATGGGAAAAAAAGTCTTGAGCACTCAGGTTCATCCACATAGAATGTTCAGGCTTTTTGAAAGCTTCATCATTTAACTTTTTTCCTAATGAGGCTCTTGGTTGTTTTACCCCCTTCTAGTTTTTGGCATGATCAGTTATTGTGGAGTTAGTTGAAACAATTTGTCTTGAATAGCTGCAAATTAAAATGGAAATAGATTGCTTATCCTAAATACTATAAATAAAGTAGTCAGAAAGGGTGCACAAAACAAAAAACAGAGCAGGGCTACAAATTACTGGAAATGTGAATGAAAAAATGAATGAATTTATATGAAAAAAAACTTTTTGTTGTCTGATCTCTGTTCACTATTTGTGGGCCAAATGTCCAGAAATTTATTTGTGAATGCACCAGAATATATTCAGGAATATGAAAAATATATTTAAAAACCTATCAAGATATTTTTGAAATGGAGAATGCAGGTGATCTCTTTTCTGTAGCTGTACCAGAACACCTGGATAGAAATAAAGACAACAGTCAAGCTGCAGGCCTCTTTATAAGGAGAAATCAAGAAATTTAAATATACAGCCATAAATACCTAAGTACACAAGCCACCTCAATGTTTTCATGGCTATCAAAACTCAAGATTTCGAGGCATCAGTTGAGTATAACCTGTTAAATCTGCTGGCATGAAAAAGAGATAAATCATTTGCATTGCATTTTGAAGCGTTCTATAGTTAAATACGCAGAAAATATGTTCAGGTTTAAGCAGTGAAATAAGAAAGTCTATATTAATTCAAGGACACAAGATACTGTAATATTTGCTTTTTGCAATGTGAAATACTGCCTGGTGTTGTACTCAAAAAGTTGAGTTGGTCTTAAAATCATCATCCTAGATTGTAACCGTCATCAATACAAAAAAGAATCCCTAGTTTCATAAAAGTGTCGCTCCTATCAAAAGCAAAACCAAAACCAAAACCATACAACTCCATATATGTCTCCTTAGATCTATTCTGTAATCAATGATGTAAAATAAGCATATCTGGAAAATGATTCATACTGTAGGTGGGCTGAGCCATCCTGTAAGCATACCTATCTCTCTCTACTGACTGCTGAAAATGCTGATGGTAACTCTTGTAGTTAGATAAAATGAATCTGGAGCTTCATTGCTGGATATTGTAATTTACACAGGTAAGTGGTCACTCTCCCTATGTAGTATATATGGGAAATGATTTTTTTCTAAATTCTGCTTCTAGTTCTGAATGCTTAATGTTTAAATGTCACTAAGCTCTTTCCAGATCTGCAATATAAAAACTGGATAGGGAATGCTGTAGTCTGTTTTCAAAAAATGATTAGCCGTTGAGAATATGCATTAAGCAAACCATCTAAGTATCTAAAGTTATATTTTTTATGGAATTCAGGAGATTAAATTTAGGGCAACGCTTCAATAAAACTGAAGGTAATATATTTAGGAGTCCTAGAGTACAGTGTCTTGTACAGCTGAAGCTGTGCCATATTGCATTCCCAAAAGCAAGTCTATTTTTTTCTGGAATATGTAATTGTGGCCACATATACTTTGCTAACTGTATCTGCACCAGCGAAACATCCCTGGCCTCCATACCAGTTGGTGAACAGTGGCTTGTAATGGGCACAGTGCTCAGAGTTAGCGTCTCACAGCAAACAAGTCACTAGATAGCACTTGACTCTCTCTGGGCGGTCTCTTCTGGGACATGTGATGATGCTTTAGTTCTCACACACTATTATTTCACATGCTCCCTTTTTGTCAACCTAAAGAGTCTGAAATAATTTGAGGGATACTGCAAACCAAAAGAGTTGTGTTTTCACAGTATGAAATATGTGGATATTAATTGGCATAGGTGTGGCATGAGGACAAGGTGAATGCAGGTCCAAAGACTTATGGGACTGAGGTAGGGAATGGCAGAATGAAAGAAAGAACGAAGTTATAGTTTTCTCCGTATTGCCTTTTGGAATCGGCCATTGTAATTAATCTATTCATGCAATTATACACAGGCTTTATTTCAGAAGGATTCTATCTGGTTCAGTGCTTAAGAGATCTCAGGAATGAGCTAACAGATGGGATGCACACCATTAGGAGACACAGATTGAGGGAATAAGAAGCTAAGCTATTTGATAGTATAAACATTTTAGATAACAATAAGCTGCTTCATGTTACTGAGACATAGAAATTAGGTATGCTAGTACCAAAGTCTTCAAGTATGCTCAGATCATGCTTAAACCACTTAGAGTTTAAGTATGATATGAAACTTCAGAAATAGCATTTGAGTACCAGCATTCTTATTTTGCATAATAAATCTAATAGTTAAAAGTATTTACTCAGGATACAGGAGACCTGGATTATACACCCTTGTCAACCTGAGAGAATTTGAACACAAAACTTTCTTGTTTTGAGAAAGTGGAAAGTGTTTTGACCATTGCTTTAAGATATTCTGGGCAAAAATGTTCTCCACTGTTTTTCATGAATTTAAGAGAGAAGATACAATGTGAAATGCAAAAGTTAGTAGGCCAGACTGTGACGTGCTAATAGAGGGGCCTCCGGGATTCTATCACATTCTGAGATTAGTCGTGCTGAACTCGAGAGATCATCATTTGTCAGGTATAAGAATTTATGATGGATAAGAGGTTATAATAAAGCTAAAAGTATAGTAAAGCTAGAAATATAACAGAATTCATAAAATATATATATGTCAGAGCTCTATGATTAAGCCACAAATGCACAGTATGACAACCATGCTCACCCTTTCCTCGTTCCTATGGGGCCACCCCTCCTCTATAGTTTTCCTTGGATTGTTCTCCCCATGCATGAGCTGCACCGGTATGATTCCTGTTCTCCCTGGCAGTCAGCATCAGGGGCATCCTCACTGGTGGGTGGGTTGTCAGGTCCACAGGCCAGACGATGGTGAGTCCAAGTCCACACAAAGGGATGTTGTAACCAATCAAACACTCCCAGAGCAAGGTTACACAAAAGCTGTATGGCCTCAGTCAATAACAGCGTGCATATCAACAGGTTGTTCCGTGGGTAATTCCACAGCGCTGAGATGTCTATGGTGTGGGTCTGCGGTGCCACTTCCCCTTTGTCTGGACTTGTCAATCATGGGTTCATTAGAGGATGTGCCCCCAGGCTGCAGCAAGCCCACAGTGTGGTGGCACCGGCCATGATGCACCTGAGGAGCACCCCAGAGCAAACCCCTCTTCTATGGGCTACGCCATCCGGAGTCCCATGCATCCCTGTGAGGCACCTATCACAGCCTCAATGTGTAAGTTAGTAATCTGACTCTGTAGCTCAGTAGATAGGGCATTCAGTGGGAAAACAGATTAACATGAATTCGTTTCCATTATTTATTTCTGTGTATGAACCAGGATTTGTCTACAATCCTGAGAGCAATTTCATGTTGTGAATCCATATAGACAAAGGAAACTCATTACATCATTGATAAAAGGGGAAAAAATATTGCAAGCAAGCCCTGTTTTCACTTTTTCTTGTACCTGCGCAAGACCTCTCTGTACTCAGTGTACTGTGGCAAGTCTTGAGGTAGGAGTCTCATTATTCCCCATGTAATGCATCAGAAAAAAGTAACTGGACTCCATTTTGCTGAATTTATGCCTCAGTTTAGTATTCCAAGTGAAATAGGAGCCCGTACTCCTTCTGTCTTTCCCTTCCTGATTGAAGTGTATAAATTTAAAAGAGAACCAGGTTTCACTCTGGAATCCTTTAAAGGCTTTAAATTCTCCTTTTCATGGATACTAAAGGACTGGAAATTCTCTAGGAGTGTCCTTGCCATAAGGCAAAAAGTTAAGTGAATAGGCTAGGAAGACAGAATCTCATCTTCAGTATCTAGTTCAAGGTTGTGAATTTCACAGAGTTGGGAACTGAAATTATAATAGCATAAATTAAATTTTAATATCTTCTCCAAAGCCTAAATCTTATTGTCTTTTCATGAGAAGAGTTAGAACGTTGAATTCTAAGATGGTTTTGCTTAATGTTCTATGTAGAATCAAACAAAGATACTTGTATTCCTAATTCCTACTTAATGATTTAAATCCCAGTGAAATACTGGATCCCGATTCAAGATACATTTCCAGATTTTAACCTAGAATATTGATCTATCTTCAGGAAATCAATTCAGGATATCTTGATTAGAGACTGAGATATCAAAACTCAGGAGCAACACAGAGAGTCAGACTCAGGCTTTCAGAGAAATTTGAAAAATGACACAAACTTTTTCCATATTTTTTATATCTATCGAATGACTGTTTATCTTTTTGTTCTATGTTCTATGAATTTTTGACAGAGACCATACCTATACATGCATGAATATTCATGAATTAATTCACATTCTAGACTGTGCTTGAAAAGTTCATAAAGGTATCACCTGCCATAGTATTTTATCTACATGATCAAAATATCTAACCACTGTGTTAAAAAAAAAATAATCAAATGAGGAAATTTCTTTTTGTGATTAGAAAAAAACAAAATAAAATAAAACCAATTTCTTCAAGGGATTTTGAGCTTTCTTTTGAAATACAAAAATCATTGAAATAACAATTTTGATCATGAAGATACTGTTTTAGAAGAACTGCTCTAAAGTTTTGACACATACTTCAAAATGTTAGGTTATGTTAGAAAAAGCTCACCTGCACACAAACAGAAGAGCTGTGGCAGCCTCACCTCTATCAGGCTACCAGGTTCAGCATCCCCCTAACATAAAACATTTATTCAAAGACAGGAGCTAACTTTGAATTTTTGATGAAAACAACTTACTGAAAAAAGCTTCTATAAAGCTTCTTCTCAGAGGCAAAATATTTGTGTGTGTATATATATATATATATACACACACACACACACACCCCAAACAAAAATAATCTCTCCATGTCTCTTGTCATACAAGGAAACGAACATGAACAACAAATTATATGGAATCTAGGAAATAACACACTTCCTCCTTTGCTTCTATTCTTGTTGCTCTGCCTTCCTGATTTTTTATGTCTTTTTCAGTTCACAGCTCTGTCATATCAGTCTCAGAAATGTACACTGGCATTTATAAAGGACTGAATTGGTAATTTGATCCATAAAAGCATCATGACAGGCACAGCAGAAGAAAATCAGTGGACGTGTCCATCTTAAACTTTTTAAAGATTATCAAGGAAAGATCCAACAATGACAGTGAACAAAAGCTTCTTGATGTGTGTCTCTGCAGAGGTATGTGTAATCATAATCGCCAGGCTGCTTCATTAAGACACTTAAAATTAGGATTTTTTTCATTACCTGTTGGAAATTTGTCTGACTTAAAATACATTTGAAACCACATTACACTGATTATTGAAAGAGAAGCAAATTCAGATCAAGACTTTTAGGATAAAATACAGGTTTTTTGCTTGCTTGGAGTAAATACTAGTCACAAAGATGTCTGTTGCTGCAGTCAGAATGAGGATCATCAAAAAGATATTTATATATCAGTATCTATGTATTACATTTTTTTTTTAAATTTGTTTGCAATTTGCTCTCATCAGATACAATCCTGTACAATGGATAAGCCAGCAGACTTTTAGGTGTCCATCTCACCTTAGACACCTGCAGTGGCAATCTGAACTAGTCATTCTATGCTCCTTTTCTCATTAAATAAGAGGTGATTCACTAAAGGCACAATTCATCTGATTCAGTGGCTTGTTTTGCTTGATTAACTTTGTTAAGAAGTGTATTGTAAATTTTCCAGGTTCCAACTTCCTATTTCCTGCTTAGACCAATTCACAATACAGGTGAAAGTTTTCCAGGATTCCGTGTTGCTACCTGGCTATGCTCTGACCCATTTAAATTAGAGTTTCAATTTGTGATGTAGATGTGATTTAATAGTATTTTAACTTTGTCCCTGTAATTAATTAAGTAGTGTAAGGGAGTAATGAAGTGCCAAGTTGACCTGTTTCTGAAATGCTTTTACTAAGCAAAGCTGCCACACCATTCTGAAATAAATGATTGAATTAAGCTATTTCCATAAATATAGTTAGTTTAAAATTCATAATGTGTATGCTCACCCAGCTACATATTCATACATACGCACTTTTTACACATGTTGTTCCAAGAAGCAACTTTGCTAGTAAACTGGCAAAATCACTTATGTCATTCCATTTATTTTACCTTTTTAAGTTCTGATTTTCATTTGGAAAGGCATGTTTTCTCTTATTCATTCTGTACTCTATTTTTCAACACAGTAAATAAAATGGTTAAAAATAATATTTTTACTACTTTTTTTTTTTTTTTTTGCTTTTCAGGGTACTGCGCTCATAGCATAAAAGTAATTAATAGAAAAAGAAAAGTGTATTAATCAGAAATATTATTATAGAATGTCTGTGCTCTACAAAAAGTCTTTCCTCTCCTATCTGGTTCTTTACACCTCTGATTACTCAAGTAGGTCATTTATTTCTTTCTCTTCTATTTGTACTTTACATAAGATCAAACAGGAGTGTAGCAGTTCAGCAATAGGCAAAGAGTACACAACAGATAAGCATAGCCTGTGATAATGCTAGAGGAAATAAAACAACCAGCTAAAAAAAATACAAGACCTACATTCTGATTTATTGTTTCATCACAACAACATTCTCCCTGGTTTTCAGGTCTTTATATCATGCTTGAGGATTGTAAAAGTTTAGGGTAATTTAGAGATATGCATAAAGTCATCAAGTATGCCAATGCATTACTTCATTTTAATACCTTCATTACAGTGGCTCACAGTGAGGAGTCAAAGTATTTAAAAATAATATAGCTTTTGCTAAAAACTTGGTCTCATTTTTATTTTATATATATATATGCATATATATATATATATATATATAAAGACCTTCAATGTTGTTTGCTTTTAGATTTTTTTCCAAATACCCATCAGTTATCTGAATGCTCTTGATGGAAATAAGGACTTAAAATGGAAAAGACTGACTGTATTTCTCCCTTTTTTTTAACGCTATAAAGTGTGATGGAGAATGATATACAAAAATATTAAATATTCAATGCTCATTATTCACAATACATTGTAAATTAAAATCCATAAATCTTTTGCACACAGCTGTTATAAGTATTTAAAAATACAGACCTGAAATGAAATGTGTGTCAGCTTAATGACTGGTCTGAAGCAGAATGATCTTAAAAACACTCTCTGTGATTTTCATCCTGACAGTTTACCATGATTTATACTGAATATGTTAGGTCTTATTTCCATGAATCTGAACACAGATAAATAGTATGTCCTTGTGCTCTCCTTCAACAAATGGAACATTGTTGAACCCAAAAAACTTCAAAACAATCATAAAATGAATCTCCATTAACAGATCATGCTTCAATATTTGTATTCAATTCTTGTTCCTGTCTGTCAAATCTGGTTCCTAGATCTCTTAATTTAGCCACTGTTTTACTGAAAAAGGCCTTACTTCATAAAGCCTTCCCTATTCTTCGAAAAGTCTAGATACATATTTACCATAAATGATGTGTCTAATTGCCACTGACTTTGTTGGAATCTAAATATGTTCTTATATTTAAGCTGTTGGTTAAGTACTTCCGTGAATCAAGAACAATTACATCATTTGTTGAACTAAGGCCCTTAAATAATATGACGATCCCTTGCAAAACAGCGTCTTGGTTTGTACTGTTATTCTTATTCATTCTACTGCTCTTTGAATCATTACTGCTATTACCAGACAGATCAATGAAAGAATGAATATTTCAATAGCCAATGTGTTATTTTTCTGTACAAGATGCCCCTTTAGAATTCTACAGAGCTCACAATTATAATATTTAAAAGGATGTCTTAATATGTCTGTTGGCTCTTAAGCATTGAAGTCCAGGAACCAGTCTGCTTCCTTACACTTCTGGATAGACAAAAAGCAATTTATTCACCCAGTATATAACTACAGACAGAGGTAGCACTGGTGAGGAGCATACAGAATTATTGTTCTGGAACGCATTCTTCCTTCTGTCAAACAGAAGGTGTGGAGTACAGCTGGCCAACACTCAGTAGTTTGTTTTCATTAGAAATTTCTGTATTAGCAGATATATTTATTTCCAAATACAATACTGACATTCCCTATACCTTGTGTTTTTTTTCCAGGATGGCAACAGAGGGGGGAAAAAAAAAGATCTAGTGAGAAGCTATATGCTGAAATCTTCTCATCTTGAAATTGAAAGTATTTGTCAACACAAGGGTTGAGAAGCTATACCATCAATTATTATAGCCAGATTGCATCTTGGTCTGCATACACACACACACACACACACACACACACACACACACACACAAATTCTTTTTTATTAAACTTCTGAATTGTTAGCACTGCTAGCTATTCTGAAAGAAATGGCAGAACAAATGTGCTGAGAATAAAGTCTAGGTCACATCTTACTCTACGCTAAGCTATATAGAATTGGCTCACATCTCCAGTGTGCTTCACACTATAATGATTGTGCTTTTCCTGAACACACTGTTTTTAGGTGTTTTTTCCCTCCTACCTCTCTGCTAGGCCAGGTGTCTGTATCTTCTCCTGCCATAGTGATTTATGCCTTCATCATGTCCAGGTCAAAGTATTGCATGTGAATGTAACACCTCATAGCACACTTCAGCCACCGCAAATGCCAACATTCGCATTTGAGTACTCTTCCACACAGCCTAGAGGTTCACTGTTTATTGGATGAAATGAAAGTCCTCATCTTAATCTACATATTTATGAAATAATTTCTCTATCTTACATTCTTATTACATCCCCACCTGCCTCCTAATTCAAAGTGTAGTAAGACAGTTACATTCTGAATGCAAACATTAAATACAGAATGCTTTTGTTCAAAGTCAGAACTAAAAATACATATTAAAAAAAGAATGTTTGGTTTAGTTGAGATATTTGTTCTTTTTTTCTTTTCCTTCTCCTTTTAAATGTAAAATTAACAAACTTCATATTTGGTCTAATATGATTTTTTTTAATCTAAAACCAAATCTCTTCCTTAATATTCAGACATTTTAATTGTTTTAAATATGTCAACTTCAAAATGCAAATAAAACCTAAAAAGAAAAAGCTTTTCTCGTAAAGATTTTTTTATTTCTTGTTTGTTTGATATTTCTCCTGTTCACCTTAAGTGAATAAATATTTTGGTACCTCTTTGAGGACATTTTTCCATTAGTTTTATTATGGGATAAATCATATCAGATGAAACACTTCTTTCATTTATCATTTATTTCTGTAAAACAAATTAAAAATGATAGGAGAGAAAAAAAAGTAATTTAAATTTATACATTTACATTAAAACCACATGGAAATAATTTAAATTCATATATAGTATGTTGCTTTATCAATGTCTCATATATCTCTCTTCCCCCTCACACAGCAAAATCCCTGGAGTTTAAATTTCTCATCAACTCAGTTCCACAGTGTTAATGTTTCATTAATGTTCATCCTTTATCATGAGTCTAACTGACATAGTAACGCTGTGAATTTCAAGGAGCTTACGTGTCTGTTTTTGCCAGCTGGGAGAGCACTTTACCACAATTCTGTGTATATTCAAATACTGTTATACGTGTCATTTATTTTCTCAAAGTATTATGGTACGTCACTGATTCAAGCCAGCTCCATCAAGTACAATATCCTGGTATTTCAAAAGAACCCCCCAAGTCCCAAAATGCATCTGGCCAATCCTGCATTGCCGTACAACAGGGAAAAATCTTTCCAGAACAATGCAGAGGCTAATCTATGTCCCAAAGTTTCAAATGTGATTGCTCTTATTTTGGTATGTATGACTGCTCATTACTAGTCATAGAACTGGCTAGGCTGTTTTTCAAACCCTGTTACCATTTTTCAGTGTGTGTCTTTTTTAATGGTGAACACATTATATGCTCTGTAAAATCTTTCCCATTTCTGCCTTCAGAATATACATATCATTGATTTATTTTGCGATGTTTTGCTGCCTTTTTTCCTAAATCCATTTTGTTTTTTGTTCATGAGAAATTGCTTTTATTTATGGTTTGGATCATTACAGTATTGAAGTACTACTTGTAAAATAAGTGTTTTCAAAACACCAGCATAAAAATAAAGTCTAATTATCTTAGAAATTGCTAACATAACTCTCATATTATTACATTTTTTCAGTCCAAAATAGATGGAGAAGATGCTCTTTCTTTTCACACTGTTGCTGAAAGGCTGTATAGTAACTTTTCATCATGTGTCAGTGTATGTTTGTGCATTTGTAGAAGTCTACAAGAAGAGGTTGATGTGGATTTTTCATGCATATTCACTGATTTTGAGTTGTGTAATTATGAAGCTTTTATCATTAAATAAAGCAGTAGTTCAGTTCAATTTTAGCATTTAGCATCTCCAGTGAACACATATGGAAGTCAGTTTTACAAGCTATGGTGCCTGTCTTTATCAGCAGCGACCTGGTCAAAGTGCATGCACTGGACACGTAAGAACACGCCAGAAACAGTACGCATTTTTATACCTGCACCATTCTGCTCCTACATATATATTTGAAAGTTAATTCAGACAGACATCTCGTTTTGTTTGTTTGAGGATTATAATTTAACAATGAAGGCTAAGAACTGGCAAAGGCCTGTTGGGAAGAACTGTATTTTTAAGTCTTTGGTAAATCTAGTCCTCAGTTCCAATTTGTAGATACTATGACCATCAATCCAACCAAAAATAACTGATGAAAAGCAAGCAGTGAAAGTGAATAGTGACTAGCCAAATATAGAAAGTCCCTTAGGAATAGTAATATGCAACAATTATTACCTGAAAAATCTAACATTATACTTTGCGGTCTATAGAAAACCTATAAAGGTTATTGTGTATTCATGCACCCAATACCACAATCCATCAAACAGTTAATGGCTTTCCTGGTATGCTTTGGTCTACTGAATATGCTGCAACTACAATGCTTACATGAACGCGACTTTCAAAAAAAAAAAAAAAAAAAAAGCTTACCCGAGCAAGAGGATTATTTTTAAACAGGGGTTTTATTTTTTATTTCCAAAAGCTATAGCTTCAAAGAAGTCTAGAATGCTTTTTTCTTCTCCTCCAAATAAATTTCAAGCAACCCAGCAGGTGATGCATAAAGCCCATTGATGAGACAGAAATCACTGAAATGCAAATTCTGAGTCCATTAAAATATCACAGATAAAAGGAATAAGTCTTATTTTAGGGTTGCTCCAAGAATTGTTTGCAGAGCATTTACTGCTTCTCTAGTTTAATGGCATCTGCTATAATTGTATATTTTCTTACCAAGGTCAGCAAATAAGGATTTAAAGAATATGTACAATAAGACCGTATCATTAAGCCAAAACTACGTTTAGGTATATTCTTGCTTGATCTGGCTAAGATTGTGTAGTTAGGTTAAATGGAATTGTTGAGGAGACACTTCCCAAAAATCAGACAAGGGTCTAAGTCTTAATTTTAAAACTTTATGGTGATGTAATTTGAAAAGAATGGGTCCTCCTTACCCTATTACTTCACAGATTTTTTTTTCCTTTAATAATAATAACATATGGATTGGAGCTATTCCTCCTGCATTCTTTTGAATATTACTGTATTTAGTACATCATTGTTATATTTGACAGGATAATACACGGAAAAATGAGCACTGAGTACTCAGTGAAATCCAGAAACACAGAATATCTCAGATCCAGCCTCAATTTTATTTAAGGATTAATTTAAGGACTTTCTTTGTAGTTCATGAAAAAGAAGAAAAAAAGGATCCTTTATGACATAATTCGTGTAAATAAGAAAAAAAAAGATAAGAATAAGGCACATAATTTTTAAAGCCAAAAAAGATATAAATTCTTTCCTTATTTGGAATGAAGACAATTATCTGAAGAGGGATATAAATGTTTTATATGCATTCCTATGTGATACTGTTATCAAACACATTAAATTTCTATTCTCTGTTCTCATTTTGCAAGTTAAACATACAATAGCCTACTGCCATTTTTTTCTTCTTATTAGTATTGTTTTTGTTTCTGAAATATTAGGCCTGAAAGATTACATTAACGGTTTCAAAATGGCTGCCAGTTTTCCATCGATGTAAGATTTTTCTTTTGTTTTTTCTTTTTTTGTGGTCTCAGAAACATTTCTTGCACATACAAGACTGAATCTATACACTTTTTTGTTGTTGTTCCTTCCCAGTCTAGATGTTGCATTTGCATTTAATTGTGTACTCCATCAGTGTACATGTCAGGCAGAATTGCATTCCTTCCACATATTTCCAGTGAAGAATATGCTCTCATTTTGCTTCCCAATAACCAATGAAGAAAACAAAGAAACCATATAGGCCTATGGTTCTAGCTTACATAGCTGTGGAAAATATCCTGTCTTCTGTGAAGAACAAGAATTCCAGTTGTGGAGTTTTATCCTTCTTTTACCAAAACAGTTCACTGGTGAAAATATTCACTGAGAGTGTGTAGACCTGGGTTCAATTTATTCCTCTTTCTGAGGAGATTCAAGCCTAGGTGTAACTGAAAAGCCAGTCCAGGTGGTGAGGGTATCCTTACTCTGACTCTTTTAAAGTGTGCTGTTTCTCCAGAAGTCTTTTGTTTTGGGACAGACAGAGAATATGACTATCTTTAATGGTTAAAGCATTCCAGAGAAAGAGAGGAAATCTTTGGCATACTAAGAATTTCATTTTTGGTATCCCGTCAGCTTACTCTTTTTTTTTTTTGTATCTCCTTGTTTCAAATAATTTTTACTTATTTGATAAATAGTAGAAAAGATTCAACACAGGAAGAGACATTAGATAGTATTATATTTTATATAATTGCAATGACTTTTCATTACCCATGAACTGTTTTGCTCCAGAATAGCTTATAGGTCAGAATAAGCCTTTCCCTCAGTGTATATACCAATTTGGTTCTCACCATTCCATCTGGTATCTAGAGAGTGATATCTGCATGAATATTCTTGCTTGTCATATTTGGAAGATGTCCAACAGATTCAAAGATTATCAGGGTGCAAAATTAACATGAATGTATAAGCCTGTTTTCCTTTGGAAATGAGGCTAAAAAATGGAAATTCTCTCTTTTGGAAAGGGCATTGGTATAGTTACAGTCTTGCAGTCCCCATTACAGTCTTTATTGGAAAATGTAGGTCGAGAAGTTTTTTGATGGCTGGCTTTGGGACCTTAGCATTTTTCTAACACAGAAGTTTTGCCTTTTTTTTTTTTTTTCACTGAACCTTCCTTATATATTGCACGTACATAGACATGTTTTAGAAACACCTTTTCCTAGACATTTAGTTGTTGTTTATGCACTTGCATATGTGTGGGGTAGGGCCTAACAAGCAGTGGGGAGCAGCTTATCCCTTGCTTGTTTTACGTGGCCTGAGCAGGAGCTGGAAAGCAGACCTCTCTGTGCTTGCCTTGGCCTGAGCTGGCCTAAGCATCTCGTAACAATTCCCTAGTGGTCAAGTGACCATGACCTGACCTGCTGTAGCTGCCAGCCTGGGAATAGCATGTCTGGTGAAGGTCTGACACCCCAAAGGAGTCTCTGGCTAATGAACAATAGCCCTTTGCGTCAGCTCAGGCTGGGGGAGGCCACCGCACAACTTTTAAACCTTAGCTGGGATCACACGAGAAGGAAGCAGACTGTGATAAGAAAATATATATAAATAACAAGCAGTAAACCACACACTGAAGAGGAAGGCATTTTTACTGCAGACATCATAGTCTTCCTGGTGAAGATCTCAGAAAGATGACAGTTTCTTGGAATCCTCCCCAGTTCCTCTCAAGAAAGATTGAAATTGTCAAAAGACTCAAAGGAATATTGGAAGGGTGACTATAACACCAGAGAAAATTATTAGATACTAAGAAGGCCTTTCTGAATAACAATTTTAATCATATTGTTCATGACCCTCTTTTGTATTACTTAGATAATTTGAACTATTAGACTGCTAGAGTGTTAACTGGACCAACAATAAATGCATGCTTTCATGTTTATGATGCGTTCCCTTTTGTCAATAACAAGATTTTGAGTGTAACATGGCTAAGCACTGTGGTATTACAGGGACTGTCTCTCTTGATATTAATAGGACTCTTTTATTTGCAATTAAAAGATGTGCCCATGATCAGGACAAACATCTTTAAAATACTAGCCTAATAATTTCATATTTTATGAAATAATTTAGAATCTAGATGTAACATATTACATTAGAACCTGATAAACATTTATATTAAATATATCTGTATATATGATTGTTATTGTTGATTTCTGTATATTCGCTTTTACATCTGTTCAAATCAGGACTGTTGCTAGTGAAGTAAATGTAATGGGAGAGTAACTAGACCAGATCACATAAGTCATTGAAACATTATTTTAAAAATACATTTTTTTTGTTTTTAGATCCTTTTTCACTTATAGTTAGAGTTATACAGAACATTATTAACTCACATGAATATTAGCTCACATTTTAAAGCTAGTTTGCTCTAGAAGATAGAAGCGCAGTGGAGTGTTCGCCCCTACTAGAATACCCTACACATTAATCTCTCCCATTAGTAACTATGACTCCCTTGTTTAGTGATGCATTTGCAGATTCATTAAAAGGTAAATACAGAGCCTTTAGCTTAAATCAGTGATGCTGCTCTGGAGACAGAAGATGTGGGTTTGAATTCCTTCAGATTGATAAGGGTGGAGAGACTAAGGATCTCGCTTCCTGGGGATGCTTCGGCTGTTAAATTCTTCCAAAGCACTCATCTCTGCACATACAGCATATAGGGAGAACACTGTCTAGCTTGGTTTGGGATCCTGCTTTTGGAGCAGAAGGCTAAGGATTAAGTGCTTAAGATATACAACAATTATTTCTTGTGAGATGTTTTCTTTAGCTTTCATGCATGCACAGGATAACTTTTTTAATTGGATCAGCAATCAAATAAGTGCTAATAGAAAACACTGTAAAACTTCTAAATTCTGACACACTGATGAATTTGATATGACAGCAAACCATTATCTCAAAATGTATATTTAACTGCTGTTTAAATACATATTTGTCCGAATGTTAAATTAAAAAAGGTTATTATTACTAGAGCAAACAACATTTTCCTGTTCTTATTCTTCATAAAACTATAGACAGCTGAGATTCTCAGGATGCCACTTTTTTATCTGTTTGTAGATGCTTCTCCCACAGATAAAAGCATTAATTAAAATGTAATATGCTAGAACAATTTTTAAAATGTTTTATTCCCTCAGTTCCTCCCTAAGCAACTTCTGTAAACACTGAATTGTATTGTTGCTCTGGCTAGACTGAAATATTGTGGCTTTCACTGCTTACATGGCTTGCAGTATTAAGAAATTAATAGTTTTAGTGTTCTAAGGCAGAAACAGGATTCTGCATGCTCTTTCTAATTAGATGAACAGTCTTCCTTTAGGAATAGCAAAGCAATCCTGAAGCAGCCTACTTTCTTATCAGAAATTGATTATCTAGAGATGAGTCTTTTTTTCTGAGACTCCTTGGGCACAGCAATTACATGGAGGGCAATCTAATGATTTAGAAATAGAGAAAAAAATCAAATGAATCAGATATATTACATTTCTGACTTCACACAGTAAAAGAAAATCAATTTAACTGCCAAAATAGAGCAAGTATGGATTCTTTTATACTCCATATATTGGTGAATTATTAAACTACCCTTTGTTCTTAACAAAAGGAATTATGAAACAAACAGTAGCAATTAAAGTGTCAATCTATGTGACTCATTGGATGACTTCAAAGTTAGTAGTCACATACTTATGTAAATGGAGTCATGCAAAAGAGACTTAATGAAAGAGTGGGGCAAATACTGAGAATTATTTTAAGGTATTTTATTATTTTAAAATAACTTTAATTTCATCATATGTCTCACTCCAATTTATATTGATCTTTACAAAGTGACTTTTTGTTTGTTTGTTTTGGTCATAATATCTGTTTGGAGAGAAGTATGTGCATGTCTCTATGTATATTCTAGAGTTTATTCCTCATTACTTATGAAAATGAACATTTATTTGCACATCGTCGTGTGAAAAATACATTTGCACAGAGTATTTCATCCACATTTGTGTGCTAGGGAAAGGAGAAGGGGAGGAAGGATCTTTAATAGAAGGTTCTTGATATACAACATAAAACTTAAAAAAAAAAGACTATACAGTAATTTATAGCGCTCTCCCAGCAGCATCTGAAGTATAGACTATTATGGATTTCAAATGGCTTTTTCTCAAACACCATATGTAGAATCAAGAGAAGATGAAAAAAAGCAACCAAAAAAACCCAAATCAAATCAAATCAAAACAAAACAAAAGAACAGAAAGAAAACTAAAATATTGTGTCTGGTAAGAACATACCCATCCCAGACGGGCAGGTGTGGAATTAGGAAGGCCAAGCCTTGGCTGAAGAAGAAACTGGTGAGGGATGTCTAGCACAACAAAAAAGGCTTTAGAAATATGTATCAGATGCAAAAAGTAGACAAAGAACAATATTAAACTTCTGCCAAATAAGGCTGATGAGCTAGTGACAAATGACACAGAAAATGTGAGGTATGCAATGTCTTCTTCACCAGAGTATTTGTTGGCAAATGTCAGACTTCCCAGGTCTGTAGGTTTGGAGGAAAGACCACCCAGATTAAAACACGGTCAAACTAGGGACTACTTACAGATTTACACAAGTCAAAGGGACCAGATGGGATGCATATAAATGTCCTGACTGAGCTGACAGATATCACTGTGAGGGACTTCTTTCCTGCTTGAAAAGCTGCGGTGGCTGGAGAAGGAAAAACATTACTCTCATCTTCAGGAAGGATCCAGGGAACCGTAGACCAGATCCTACAGCCTCACCGCAGTTGCTGAGGAGCAAGTCTTCATGGAAGCCATTTCCTGTCACAGGAAAACAAAAAGGTCATTGGAAATGGCCAGAGTGACATTATCAAGGGCAATTCATGCCTGCCCAACATGAATGCCTGCTATGATGAAATGACTGGCCTTCTGGACAAGGAGACTGGATGTTATTTACCTTGACAAGGAGACTGGATGTCATTTACCTTGACCTGTGCAAAGCCTTGAACCTCCCATAGTATCCTGACTGCCAAATTGGTGGGATACAGAAAGGACTGGTAGACCTTTGGAGCTGAAAGGGTTGTAGTCAATGGTACCAAGTATATTTGGCAGTTGATTATCAAGGGTCATTAGCGGAGTCAATAATATTTAACATCTTGATCAGAGACCTGGATGACGGTGTACGATAATAATTCTTAATGTTTGTGGTTGCCATCAAACCAAGGGGTAGGTAGCAGTTGATACACCGGAGGTATGGGCTGTGACTCAGAGGGACCTCATCAGACTAGAGGAATGGGCCAATAAGGACCTCCTGAAATTCAAGAGAGATGAATGGTAAGTCCTATGTCTGTGACAAAGTAACCCCAACCACAAGCTGGAGACTAACTGACTAGAAAGCAGATCTGTAGAAAAGGACCTTTAGCAAAACCTTTGTCATAGTCACTCATAATATCCTTATAGACAGATTGGTAAGATAAGGGAATGGATAGGCAATCTGGTGGGCAAGTTGAATGTGAGCTGGGGGAATGATGAAAGCTAAATGCATACTAGGTTGCATTAACAAAAACATAAGGTAGAGTAAAGTGCTTATTCCTTTTTACCTGGCACTTGCGAGATATCATCTGGAATACTGTGTCCAATTTTAGGCCCTGGAGATGGGAGAGAAATAAACGAACAGCAGTGAACACAGAAAAGCACAACTAAGATGATGAGAGGTGTTGCAACTACATAGAATAAATCTATTTACCAGCAAGGAATTGGAGATTGGTGTGATGGGAGAGTTTAAAATGACTGACAAATCAGGCCAGTTTCAAACTTTAAAACAACTCTTTACTCGCTTTTCTGGATTGGTATTCATTAACAATGCACATTGCCAGTGGTTAATTCTTAGTCATTATGACAACACATACAAAATGAATAGTCTTTCACAAATTTATCCTAAATTAGTTGTCAGTATCACATACCGTGGAATTGATGCCATTTCATTTAGCACTGATGGCTATGGTCCTTGATGGCGCTTAGCTGCCGAAGTCTAAGTGATCAGGCTTGAGAGCTTGTCAGTCACGGAAGCTGGAACTCTGTCTTCTCTCTTCTCCATCCTTCCTGTCTCATTGCTAATGTTTTATTATTCTGGTTTCATTTACTCTGCATTTCTGGATTATTCTGGCTCCATCAGACACCATTCCTGTCTGCACGGCAGTACTATTTTGGTTTTACCAAGCATCTAGGCTGCCTGCTTATTTTCATCTTGTAGGTATAACTTTTTTTCATGTTTTTTTTTACATCCATTTTGTGCAACTATAATACAAGTCTTCAGATGCCTCTTTGTGGTTATGCCTATTACTTATATATTAAGCCTTGCTGTGCTGCAATTAGTAGTATTACAGTGTTATAAAATGCTTCTAAACCGTCACAGGTAATGCTATTTTAGTGCACTTATGTCTCAGTGTGTTTATTGTTCAAGGCAAGCAAATATTAATTACACCTTGATTAGTGTGCATCTACTTCACAGGTACAACATTCCTCTGATTTGGATGCAGGGGATTGAAGCACACAAAGGGAGGGTTAGGGACCTGGATTTGTTCAGACTGGAGAAGAGAAGGGGAATTAAGTTGTCAGTCTTTTGCTACTAAAAAAAGTTGCTATAGAGGAGATAGAGTAAGACCCATCTCAGAGGTCCTTGGCAAACATACTAGTCACAAGCTGCAGTAAGAGAAATTCTCTCCGAACAAAAGGGGGGAAGTGCTTCATAATAAGAGTGGGTAAGCACTAGAACAGGCTGCCCAGAGAAGCTGTAAACTCTCCATCCTTGGAGATTTACAAAACTTCAGTGAACAAGGCCCTGAACAACCTGATCTAACTTTGAAGCTTAGCCCTGCTGTGAGCAAAATGTTGAACTGGATGACCTCCAGAGGTCCCTTCATACCTAAATTCTACATTTCTAATGCAAACATCTGTTGAATAGACTCCAGCTGTAGCTGGTGGAGTAAAAAGCCATATTAGTAACAATAAGTAAGGGCCCTTCAGAACACAGAATTCCTATCTTCAGCTACCTGCCATTTTGCAAATATCCATGTAATGCTTTCACAGCATTCTGCCAAAATCATGCCCTAGGAGAAATGAACTTGGAAAGCACATAGGACCTTATTTGGTTGTATAAAAATAGGTGTCTAGAGGCATTTGAAATATTCTATTAAAATCCAGGTGGCCTCCAACTGTCAATTCAGATGGATGCAGGTTTCCTTGTGTCCTGTGTCTAATTTATCAGACTCCACAGATACCAGATATCCTAGGGTATCTCAAATGGCACTAGACATCTCCGTGTAAACAGATGAAGGTATGAAATCTGAATTTAATTTATATTTATTACACATTTTATTAAAATTTGTCAAGATTATAATCTTTCTCATGAAACTAATATTGCAAGTTATGATTTCGTATTTCATTTGAATATTGTGTCTGGAATTCACTTCATCTAACTTCTGCTAGCTAAAAGTTAAGTGTTCAGGGTAAACCAGTTATCTAAGCTCTCTTTATGATCCATGAAAAGAAAAAGGCATTTCCAGAGGGCAGTTCATCTCCCTCTAAGATTGATGTCCTAAACATAAGTGAATTGCCCTATGGAAGAGACTATTTCTGTCCATGAACTATAAAGAAAATCCAGCTGACTGCTTGCACTGGATATCTTGTTTTTAGATGCCTGAAGACAAGGAAGATGGATCACCACACATCTTTCAACTGCCGACTTAACCTCTCTTTTAATCAGTTTGCCATTGGTAACATGGGCATACTTCGATTGACCTACCTATTACAAAAAATATTAGAAGGACTGATCTTTTCTTTTCTTGAGGTGATTTGAAACTTGCATGAAAGAAAATAATTTATTATTTGTCTAAAATTATGATTTTTTTCTAAATACACGAGAATGATTGCAATTTAAAACACAACAAAACAAAAACAAAACAAAACCAACAAAACAAAACCACTAGTTTTTTCCAGAGGGGACAATTTATTTCGCATCATTAAGTTTAGCAGCTGCCAATGGAGCACAAAAGTAATAGTTCAGCTCTCAGCAGTAATATCACGCAGGATAAAAATATGAAACAGTTATTCCACCCACCACTGATGGCTCTTAATTATGTGCAGTCATTATAGTCTCTAGTATCCAGTTGGCAAATAAAATACATGACAGGAGCATGACCTGAAATAAATCAAATAAATCAAAATGTCTTCAAAACACAAAAATGAAAAAGGAAAGAAATAGCAATCTTTAAATACAGCAAATAATAAAAAAGTTTACCAGCTGACTCTGATATGGTAGCAAGAGACAAATCATTGCTATCATACTTGCTTCATCAGGAGAATAAAAAAATGGCAAAATGTGAAAATAGCAGGTCATATTAGTCAGATCGCTTCTACTTGACATCTTTTCTTACACTCTCAGAGACTGAGCAGTGGGCCTTATAAAATCAACAACTAATACTAGTTAATATTTCTATTAAAGTCAGCACAGATTTTCAATTGATTTCAAAAGATGGAGAATTAAATTCATAATGAGGAAGAGAGTGATTTATTTCATATGGCTTTTCCTATCTGAAAGTAAGGCATTTCATCTAAGCTATAATACAGAATTTCTATAAATTTTTATTTAACCTTGTTAAGAGACTTTTTGAAGATGGGACATATCGCATTTGAGAGAGACCTATTTCTTTCCATTCTTCAGGGAAAACTGACTAACTTACAGAAAACTTTATTGAGATAGAGCCTACCTGAAGCATTCATAACAAAAACACAGCACCAAAAAAAGCAGAAAAATGACATGGAGTTGTTTTTCTAACATGTATACAGTTTCCTACTCTCTGTCTGTAAAACTGTAATATTTTGATGTCGGCAATTTATAGTAATAAACTATGGTAAAAAAGCAGGAGTTGCTGAGTGGTCCATTTATGTTCTGAAATGAATGACGTGGATTCTAATAAGATGTAATTCAAATATGTGCTAGTCAATTACTGTCGATGTTTTTGTTGGCCCCAGTGAAGCCTTATGGACATGGCAATAGTGGAAACGGTCTCCTGAGAATGTCCATCATTTTTATTTGTGAGTCTTATTTTAGAAGACATTGTAATGACTTAGCTTAACTGTTACGCCTACTTGAAAAATCTAAAACAAAAAGTTATAATTTCACTGCCAATTATTTGCATGGAAGTTTGCAAACTTTACAGACTGGCAGCTACTTCAATAAAGCACCCTTCCCCTCTTTTAAAATCTATGATAGATTAAGTTTAAATGCTCTGTTTCGTAGTTTATTCATGAATCAGACTTTTAGCTTTCCAATTAAATTTTTTTATTGCATATATAGCAAAGGGGCATCTTTATTGGCTTATAACACTACAGGACAATTTGAGATGAGTCTTATATACATAAAACTCCAGAAAATGCTAGTGAGATGATTTCCAGCACCATGGTGTAACTGGAGGAAGAATTTGACCTGTCATCATTTTAATCCACTGTGGCTCTTGTGGGAAGGGTTAAGGTGACCCTGACTAGAATGGTTTGGACCTGATGTGGTTAATAACACTTTTTGATTTGATCAATTTATATTACTTGAAACTCTACCAATAGTTTAACTGAAGCAAGAAATTTTGCTGCAACTTTATCTCTTGAAGTCCTTTAAGCAGCTTGTTCTCCCCAGCGAATTTCTGCTTTCCAGCAGAAAAAAAGTGTTAGCAGTCTAAAGTGATGTGAACTCGAGCAATCAGAAAAACTATATTGGATGATGTGGGTGCTATTATAGAGAGTCAGTGAAGGATGAGGGTAATGAATCAATTTGATAAATCATGACTGGCCCTTAAAAAGACAAAGTAAAGAAGTAAATCCAAATTGGCTAGGGAATGTTCATAATACCAGATAATATTAGATTGAGACTGCCTCTATATACCAATCTATAGAGATTATCTTAAAGACAGAATATCATCAGGAAGAACATGGTTAAATCATACACTAAAATAAAACTTTTTAAAAAAAGCTCAAAAAAAAAAAAAAAAAAAAAGCACTGGTAACAGTGGAGAACTTCAACACTATACAACATCTTTTGCCTCTAAGTTTTTCACATTTACCCAAGTCATAAATCAGACCAAGAAAAAATTCAGACCTAATTGAAGACTGGCTAGGAAAATAAGTGCAGTGGTTAGGCTTTTTGGATCGCAGTGGTAAGCAGGTTATAGAATTCTCAATAAAATGTGAGGGAGCCAGCTTGTTAGAGCCAAGTAAATGTGTGTGACTAGATGGAAAGTGCAATGTCCTCCAGTGCACCTGAGCAGAAAGTATTAAGTAAGATTTTGGTGAATCAGAGAGAAAATCGTGATGCCCATATGAGCCCTGGAATTTAGAGAGATAGCAGGCAATGTTTTCCTGGCTTAAAGAAGAAGATCTATTTTAATCCTCTTTTTCTGGGCTAGGTTCTGCCTTCTCCTGACATCTTGCATTCTCTTCAGGTCTTCTTTGCCTGTTTCAATTTGAGACAAGTGAAATGGAGAATAATTCTGCATTATTCTTTCTGGTTTTGCTTCATCAGAAAATGCTCATATAAGGCTCAAATCACTGATAATCATTGATAATTAGAAGACATGAGGAGCTTTCTCTAAATTATATTCTCCATTGTGACTGCTGTAGCTGTAGTTTTTAACAACAAAAGGGCTTGGTTAAGATTCAAGAGTTCTTACTTAAAAAACACTTAACAAAATATTATCCCAAGCCTCTATGCAGAAAACTGTGAAATTAATTAAATTAAGCTATCCAAACACACAGTGAAAAATTAAAGCAAAGAAAAATAAAAGGATATAAAAATATGATAGTTTTGATTCAGTTACTTAAACATAAGAACCTCATGATGTTTAGATGTCATAGGTATCCAGGGTTCCCATACGGAGATGGCTGATACAGCATGGGAGATTTGCAAAAGACCCATACACTATCCAGAGTGTCATTTGGAGGCTTAGGTTACATAACCTTGATGTTTGAAAAGGTGGCTATGGTAAAGCAAATGAATCCAGTCCAGTGAACAGAGGTCCATTTGATATTATTTCACCTAACTAGATATCTGTATGAAGGTGTTTGTCTGTAAGCTGCCTTCCTGTTATATTCAATGGAGGTGGGACTTGATTCACTTACAGGCAAAAACAGGCATTTTGTACCATTTAAGATACCAGAGGATAACCCAGCTGGCCTCCAGCTACCTCTCTAGAAACACATTAATATGTGTGGATCCTGTATCCTATCTGCCAGTTTCATTCAGAAGTCTCAGATGTGGGACATTTCAAATGGCACTAAACACCTATATTTAAGCAACAGAATATGCCTTAAGCATGTGCTTCATGTTGAGTTAAATCGCTGCCCTGGCTCCACGGAATATATCAACTAGGCAATAAACATAGGCATCTAATGCACCTGAAATGCTCTGATATACTGTAGATATTCACAATAAGCAAGTAAATATGACAGAGTAGACCCATGACCTAGCATAGCAGTGAGAAGGCTGGTTGGATATACTAAGGTGTCTCAAAGAGTGCTAAATGCCTCTCTAAACAATGCAGTCAACACCTATGTCTCTGGGGACTTTAAAGCAATCAGAGACTCTTGGCTCATATTTAGATGCCTGGATGTAGACACCTCAGTTTTGGTGTACTAATCTGGAACTGAATCCTGTTGAGTAACATCATAGATAATTCTCAAAAAGCAGATGTTAACCTCAAAGTCCACACTGGTACTATACAAAGCCTAAATCCTTAACCTCTAGTTAAGTGACTGATAAAATAACTTGCCTCTATCCTTTCATCCAACAGTATAGTATTTTGCTTCTTAAAAGAAGGCTGGATTTTCAAGGTTCTCTTACCTCCCTCAGTTGTAGGCAATTTGAAAAGTGAGGTTTCATGGGAGATTATGCTGATTTTGATGGTCATACTTATTCACTAGCAGCCATTCCTGCCAAATGTACACACTGTTTGTTGATCATGCTAGCTGTGGTGCCACTAATTACCATTAGCTGGAGTGCCGTTAGGTGTTTTTGCTAATTGTACTCTCTCTTAGCAGTTCCCATTAACCTGTTTAGTGTTACCTCTCACCACAGTAGTTTATAGTCCCCTGTGTTCTTGTTGCTAGTGTGATTTTGCTCTGCTTTGTCAACCCTCTGGTAGAAGTAGCACTGGACTCCTCCTCATGGGATCTGCTGGGCTGTCTTGTATAGTAATTGCCTGTAATATTTTAGAATATAGTGAAAAGACAAATCAGCTCAGATGCTCTCTCAGGATAGTGGGGTTTCCTAAATAAGATCTCCCTCTTCTTTTTTTTTTTGTTTTGTTTTTGTTTTATTTTATGTTTTAAGCTATCCCAGAACTTCCAAAGTTTCAGAATTCCTTTTCTTTAGTGCTGCAAGTTGTGAGGATTCCCTTACCCTTAGCAAACTTGGGCACAACAACCCATGCTATGGACAAAATAACTTCAATAGACATAATTTTTTCAGGTTGACTAAATATCTGTTTTTAACAGAAAACTCTCTAAACTATTACCAGATATGTGGTAATTAACCTTATCCATTCCATTATATCCAGTGCCCCAACATTTTCACTAGACGGTAAAATATTTTTGATCCTGTGGGACTCTCTCTCTCTCTTCATCTATAAACATCAAAATGCTAGGTTTACACTACTTCATATATTTCTATTTGCAGATGCAGTAAGGTTAAAGTAAATGCCTCTGAGAAAATATGTTCTGGAATAAGCAGCACAAGCAAAATTAGCTTACAAAAATATATAATAAATTCTATCAGTGAACCTGATAAAATAAACTAAGGTTTGCAGAGACCTTGTGAGAAGTAAATACTGTTGTTTTAATTTTAATATTAAATAATAATAATAATGATTTTCAAAAATTAAAGAGAAAAATATTTCACAATAACAGTTGTTCACTGATCTATAAATAAGAACTATAACCTCCTGAAGCTTAGATCTTGGTTTTAGCTGATATATTGTCTTTAGAGCTCTAATATATATTGAGTTTTTTGACATTCCTGTTGATGATATTAAACGACAGGTGAGAACGTTAGCATGATCTGAGTTTTTTTGTTTTTTCTATTAGAACCTGTAAAGACAAATCATTATGCTTCTCAATAAACATCTGACACTTTCAGATCTTGATATAGAATTTATTTCACAAACAAGTAATCACTGATATCAGGGTTTGCTGTCTTCAGCTGAACCAGTCAATGTGCACATTTATTTTATTTTCTTATTTATTTATTAATTTATTTATAGTTCTCATTCACTGACATAAGTGTTCTGGAGTACTCAGAATCATACTGTGATTCTCCAAGAATGGATAAAAGTATATGAAACTTCCAATCTTGTAATGAAATGACCAAGTATAGCATTTAATAACCATATAAAGCTACAATATCTTGTTGGATCATTACTTCAGAATGTGTTCATAGATGAAGAGACAAGGAGAGGAACTTAAACTGATTCAAAATGGTATTGTTTTCCCTAAGCAATTTATAGTCATCAGAGCCAGGTATTTAAACAGTAAAGAAACTAATGAAGCACTGGTGACTGAACACCTATTGATATGTTCCTTATTATTTTTCTCCTTAAATCTTAATGAGGTGTAATTATAGTTTCTTGTATTTTGTTTGGAACATGCATTATTCTAACAGAGAGTAGTGACAAGTAGCTGTGCCTGACTTCATGAGCAGCAAACTCACTGCAAATATGTAAATGAGGAACAACAAAGAAGAGCCTGGAGATATTAACATCTGTGTGAATGAAGCAACCATTTCACAACTCAGTGGACCTTAAACAAAGCAGACATTGAAATCTGTTCAGTACATGGGGTGGATTTTTAAATATGTTCAATTACTGCTTGACGCCCAGCTGTCACTAGAGCACAGCTTCAGGCACACTGGGGATTCTGCTTTGACATTACCAGCATATAAAAATGGTGTTCACAAGTTTTCCAGCATGGTAAAATACATGTTTTTCAGCCATGTCTATGAATTAGAGATCCACTCTTACTTCCTTGTCTCTAGAAATTTAGATGAGTAGACATGGAGAGGCATCTGCTAGGAGAAAAATAGCTATTTTGTCACCGGACCTAGTAACTACATGACTATCTGTGTCATTTCTGTGTAATATTTAAGAAAATACATTGCTTTTGAGAAGAATTTGATTTTTGAATGAAAGACAATTTATCCCTTTATGAGGAAGGGAAGGAGAAAACCACTCTTCTACTGAAAGGAAAAGTAAATTTCTCTTGCCAACTTTTTCCTAGAGTCACAGAGTGAAGCAGAGGATATTATAAAAACACTTTTGTGTCTTAGAATATTTTCCTATAAAAAGGGAATGCAAAAATAGTGCATGTCAGTTGGAGGAGCTTGGCAGTTCAACCAAATGATATTTTCAGATAATTTTAACATTTACATAATACTCAGCTATATTATTTTTTAGTTTAATCAATTATTACCTGTAATAATTATTATTACTTTTATTGTCAGTAATACTGATATTAATCATGGGGATTTGCATAAGTCTTATCTGATGTACGAATGCCATACATTGAATTTATGAATATCATTTGCTAGAACATTTCCTCTAATTTGAATAACTCTAAGAGGCAAACAGTACTTTTTGCAGAATAATACTTTCGTAAACTCTTGTGCTCAGCAAATTATCTCCTCAACAGCCCATTTCAGTGATTGGAAAAGCAAAGTGAACATTTACTGATGAGTACTGGTTGTTTAGACTAGCTGATTCTGGTCATTATTTCTCTATATTTCTGGCTGACTGTTTTACTAACTTACTAGCAAGTATTTAGCATCTTCATCCACACAAATACTTCAGTGTGACAGGATGGGAGTGCCTATCATTTAAACATGCCGGTAAATTCAGCCTTGAGTTAAATGTCTAAGATTGGAGTAAAACACATGGAAAGAACTGGGCACTTTGCTGTGGAATCACAGAAGCCATCACACATCTGGGACAAGTTTGGTGTTACCTAATCTTTCCATTAACTAGAGGGAACCTAATTTAGGGCAAAAAATGTTTAAAACACTTCAAAACATACTGGCCTTGATTTAGTTACCTAAACACAGGTGTGCAGAGCCACTTATAGATAGCTTAAGATAGTTTGTTTGGCTTCAGACTGAGACTAAGAAAGGCAAAAGTCTCCCAGGGGCCTCCATCATAACTGCTAGCCCCATCTAAGTGTCTTTGATGTGCTGGGGCACGTGTGCTTAGGTAACTGAATTGCACACATCAAATCAGTGGAGCTGAATCTCTTTTCTCTCTCTTTGATCCAGTGAAGCAACAATACTCTATTTGAGTATCCTTTTGTACTAAATGTGCCTATGTATCATAAAAATATCACATGAAAAGTTTACAATCCACCACCCATCTAGCCAAACCCATCACATGATGCTTGTGACCAGTCGATTCAGTTAATTTCTGTTCTATTGTGTCTGAAGCAGGAGAAAAAGAATTAGAAGCAGTAAATAATAATGAAAAAGCAGTGACACTCTTCCGGATTGTGGATTAGTGTGATGTATGCAAATTTGTGCATATAACCTCATTAACTGCAATTCAGATTTTCTAAACAAATGTTTGCAAATTCAGAGCTAGAGTCTGTAGTTCCCCAGGATCGCGTGTGCCTTTTAAGTCTTTGAACATCATTTTAAATGTTTCTGCTGTGGTAAATCTCTACTGACATGAGCCTGTTTTCAGTCTTTCCTGTGCTGAACAATGCCTGAGTTCCTGCTGCACAAAGTGGAGGAGGAGGGATGTAACAAAATAAATTCCTTATAGTTTTGGAAGGTATCTTACCTTTTCTGTGTAGGTCAAGCCCTGCTTTGCCTAACTTTATCTTCAAATTACAGTAGATTATGTTGGTAGATATTGAGAAAATGATATCTGCATCTCTGACAGTCTGTCTTCTCAGCAGTTGAAAATAGACTACGATCCTGATCGTAGGATCCTAAGCAAGGATCGATCCTTGCTTTCTATTTGCTCAATAGAAAGACTCCTTTTGATGCAGGTTTATGCAATCTACACTTCTTGTAAATGTAACATAGACAAGAAAGAGCCTATAAATAGTCCCTCTCTTCTCCAATTTTAAATAATAGATAAGGTGAAATACAATAACCCATAATAAATGTTTTGATCTGGTATACTTATATTACTTGAACCAAAGTGTTCTTCAGCCAAAGTGTGTCAGTGATGCACATCACAAGGTAATTGAAAACTGAGCTTCTTCTTCACTCTTTCTCTTATTTTGTAGCATATTTTAGAGCTGCAGAAGCAAAGAGTTGGACAATATTATGATAAAAAATATTTTCAAAGATTTGAAAATAAGCAGGTCAGCCAAAAGATGTATTTTCCTGTTTATAAAAGAAAATGAACACAATTCAGATATTAGTTGAAATTGTAATGGGCTATCAAATTAGCTCACAACTCAAAAACCTATATAGTAGGCCGTGTTTTACAAAGTCTGTGAAACATTTACTTTTTTAAATTGCCAAAATCTGTTTCTAAAAGATAGACTGGAAAAGCTCTGGGGAAATTATATCTCATTTTAAATTGTACTTCACTTAACTCTAAAATCTATGTATATATCTGAGAAAAGGAAATACCAGAAAACTGGAGGATTCCTTTACATGACCATAAAGCAGCACAAATTATGCATTAATTTAACAGCTACTGGAAATGTAGCCTACCTTATTAATAAAATATTTGAAGGTCAGTCTTGTCTTCAATAATAGTTGAAAGCAGTGGCAAATCTGTGGGTTATTCTCAAATTTTCATTTTGATTAGTCACTAGTGGCTATTTGTAGCTAACATATATCTGTCCAGTCATCTGAAGGAGAACTCTGGCCAGCTAGTATTGATCACCTAGTCCGATACAGTGATGTAATCTCTTTTGAAAGACTTTGTACTAAGTTAGGTACTTCCAGAAAAAGACATTTTTTCTTTCTTTGATTAAAAAACAGCTTTAGATGACTAAGAGTGCATTAACTATAAGATGTTAATATTGAAGAGAGAAAACTGACTCCAAGCACCTGAAAATGTGCTGAATTGTAGACATTCCCTGACTAACCTCCAGTTAGCAGTTTGGTCACCAGGACAAAGCTGTCTGTAATATATTCAATCTGTTCATGATCATACTATTAGAAAGTTGTCTTAAAGTTGTCAATTATCTACTTAGAGATAGAGATAATGTACATGTATTTTCTTTCATATGTGTTACTTTGAATCCTTCACTGGATAATGAGTCTCCTCTCCTCCTCCCTCCCTTCCTTCTCTCCCTTTCCATTTCTCTCTGCTTCTCTCTTTTCCTCTCTCTCTTTTGCTCTCTTTCACTCTCTGTCTATCATTCCTTATTTATACTGGAAGTGATGACTAATGAATTCTGGGTGACAAACAAGAACTAAAATATCCACCCTTTATGGTGAATTCTTTTTGAGGTAAAGTTAGTTAGGAGGATTAGTATTTTTATCTATCACTCTTATTATGGAGACTTTGGGACCAATAGTAATACAGGAGCAAATAAGTAAATAAAAGCCAGTGGCATTTCATGAACTGGAGAGATTCTAAATTTCATGTTTATCATTTCTTGATTGACATGCTTTTGGCTTTTAGTAGATGGATGGTATAATTCCTGTGATGTGAAGCATTTTTATTTTGGGCCTTTTGTGGATTTTTAAATTAAATGAGTGGTTTAGTAGCAAATCATTTGGAGTTAATCAGTTGAGTAAAACTTTGGGAAAGATGTGTAAGCAGTAGTGGATTTGAAGGGTTTTATATTAATCATAGTTTGAGAGCTGCAGCTGCTGCCTGGGTGTGCTGTGTGATGACAGAGCTGATGAACTGCTGATCTGTGAGACAACCAGGCAAAGCTGTAACGTGAAAATGCCATTCGGCTGACAAAGGAAATGGCACAAAAGGGAATGGTAACAAAGGAAACATACGATCCATTAGAAGTAGTCCACAAAACATATATGCATGTTGTAAAGTTTCTGAAGAAAATAATACGTTATCGCAGATAATTTGTAATAAAAAATCTGCTAATCATTCATATGAAAAGGGGCCAACCAGTAGCTCTGGAAAATGGTGAATGTTGTCTGTATTTCACACAAATGTTTTTAGCAATCTGCAGCACTGTATATTTGGATACAAACACAAGTAAATTCTGTAATGTAAATATAAAGTATATCTAAAATATTCTGCCTAAAGATATTTCAACTAATAACTCCAGTACTTTCAGCATAATGTAGGTGAAGTATCTCAAACTGAGTGAATTCATGCTAAATAACATTTGATCCTATGGTTCCTCTGGGCTATGTGCAGTGCCTCTGATGTAATTTTGGGGGAGAAGTTTTTTTTTTATTTTATCTTTCTTCAGTTCATGTATCTGAACTGTAAGATCTCTGCTGAAGCTGCTCAGAGCTATATAACTATAGAGTGAAACTAGGGTGTGTGGCATGCTCTGGGATCTAATATGAGAGTATGTAGGAGGAATATCAGAGGATGAAAAGCTTTTTGGGTAGTTTCTCAGGAGTACGTGGGTCTGAGGGAAAAAAATCTGGTGCAGTCTTGCTCAAAATGTTGATGATGAACTTTGCCTGGCGTATATTATCTTCTGAACGTTTCGTTATTCTCTCAGCAAGTTAGTTGCCATAGTTGAAAACTGTGCTAAGGATAGTGCTAATAATTAATTAGTATGCAAGATATATTTAGCACTGTAGCTGGAGACTCATGATCCTCATCTTACTTGACAGATGGATAAAGTAGCATTTTCCACTGAAGTAGCTGAAACCAATGTATTCAATAGTTAACCAATTTACTTAAGTCCATGCTTAGCCTTTTAAATAGTCACACCTATCCAAAGGAGATTATTTCCATGGTTTGAAAGCTATATGCTGACTCATGTCAAAAAAGTGTTATAATATGAATTATATAAATTATATCATAAGCCAAAAGATGTAGCATTCATAACTGTGGTTTTTTTCAGTAATGTGTAGGTGATGGAAGGCATAAAGATAACAATTAAAGATGACAGTTAAGATTTTTTTGGTACTTACATAAAAAATGGTCATGGACTGAACCTAATAGGTAGAAAAGACACAGAAATTATATTTTGGAAGACAAGAGAGTTCAGAAATATGGCCACCAGCTGTGGCATATGATATGTCAACAGGGACAAAAAATGGACCCTTACCCATCTTATTTACTAGTTTAAAAATTGCTGCTGATTGTTACTCATTTATATCTGGAATGTGTCTTAAAGGCAGCTCCTAAAGTGCAAGGTGGGCATAAGTGCAGTATCTGTGCAATTGTGAAAAGGGAATATAAAAGGTAATCTTTTCTTTTCTTTTTTTTTTCCCCCCTCTCTTGTACAGGCATAATTGAAGTTAGAATCTGGCTCTGAAACATAAGATGCTAGGATTTATGCTTGTATAGAGAACAAATCTGAAACAAAATCTACACTACATGTTAATGAAGAATAAGAGTTGGAATAGGAGTCTAAACATTTTCCCAGTCCCTTGATTGCATATGTATCTAACCAAAAAAAAAAAAAAAACCTCCTCAGTAGTGTAAAAGTTTTGTTTGGTACCTTTGTAAGATATTTCTTATCTTTAAAACAGAACAGCAAAAGGCTTTTATTTTTGCTTTTGTTTTCTTTTATCAAATATTTTGATTTCCTATCTCTACTACTTGTAAAATCTTCTGAAAACTCAGGTCTTCCTTTCCTTAATTATTTGAGTATATATCGAATGCTAGGTGGCAGATAAGGTCTTAATTCATTTAAATGTATCTGCAATGTTTCTAAACACATTATTTATTCTGTAAACACATTATCTATAAACACATTATCTATAAACATATTATATATTCTAAACACATAAAAACATAAGAGACGATTCAATATATTACAGAGGATCTTCAACCCCTTGTCTCACCTACTAGAATCACTAATATTATATCACTATAATACAGAATTTGCAAAGTAAAGAAACAGTTATACATTCCCAGAAAGATTAACTCAATTTAATTTATTGCATTTGGAGATGGATAAACTTACAGTAAACCAGAAGAAATGGAAAATTTTGCAGAGTGAGTTTTGTCCCATCAACTGGCAAATATTTTGAAGCAGAGATTGAGGGAGTAGTATAAATTTCACAACACAGCTCACGAAGAGTGTTGTGTTGACAATAGCAAGTTCCTTTATTAATTTTCCACCAGCTGTCATGAAGACAACATTATAGGATTTAGTGTTGATTGTGTGAAACATGCCAAGTATGACTGAGCAAGAGGTAATATAGTGGATAGTTGTTAGTTTTCTGCTTCAGTCTCTGACTTTTATAATACTGTTTTCAAAAGTACTATGAAGAGACTAATCTGTTGGAACCTCTTCAGAGAAAAAAAATTCTGTCAAGTTTTTTTTTTTTTTCAAAATCTGGTAAGGAAAAAAAAAATCTCTCAATTGTGTGAGCAAAAGGGCAAGTCTTGCATTTGGCCAGACTTGAGAACAGATTAAAGTAATCTACTGACAGAGTGCTGTGCTTTTTAATGATGTCACATCTACTTATAATTTAACAAAAGGAAGGGGAAAAAACCTCCTTTGAAGATTCTTCCAGAAGGCTCTCCTTTGAAAAACTACTCAGCTTTAATTATGGAGGGACTCAAGAAAGTGTTATTGGAATAATGTGGAGAAATTTATACAATTGAAAAAAAGCATAAGCATTTGAATCAGCAATACTGAGCTGTATGCACAGAATCATCAGCCAAATCACAGGATTAGACTGTCTGTGTTTGTTTCCTTTAGAATTTAAATTTTCTTTTAAGTGCTGAAGTCTTTTCCTATTGAGAAAATAACTTTTGTTCTTGTGTAAGTCTCTCTGACTGTCCACTCAGAACAGTCATTAAAGAAGGGAAGAACTTCTACCGCTTCTCTCATAAATGGAGGAATGACTCCAATATCAAACAAACCAGTATTTTTTCACCTCCATTTGAAAACATCTGTGACTCAAACCATCAACTAATTATTTAAAAATACTTAGAATGCATTGAAAAAATGGAAAATATTTCTGAAATCTTCCTAAAATTAAATCTTCATGGCTAATTTCAGCACTGTGGCAAATTGCTGCTGAAGAACAATTAGACGCAGATCCTTATTTCTCAAGTAGTCAGACTTAATAAGGGAGTTGCTGTAGCTTATCTTCTTGGCAGCAGATTTCTTTTGGAAGGCAGCAGATTGTAGTGGAGCTCTCATCCACATGATTTCCCCTTCTATTTCTCTTAGTCACCATCTCCTACATCACCCAGCACGCACATTCTGATTCTCTTCTCTTCAGACAACCCAACTGCGATTCGGGAGGAACTGAAATTTTTGCTACATAAAGGGAATCTCCAGCTAGGAAAAAATAATTTGCTTTTAGGAATGTTCTAAGCTTTATTCTATTATCCTCATGCTCCATATTGAGGTTTACTTCCACTATAATTCAGTAAGCTCACTGTAATGTACTAGGGCAGGTAGACTTGCATCTGAAAGGACAATATCTACTTAAACATAGAATCAGCAACAAAAAATTCAGGCAAAGGAAGAATTCATTGACTAGTGCCACTTGAGATGTCCTAGAATATATGAGACGTTCAGACTCAGCTGACAGATATGACACACATAAGCACACTCTTTGAAATGGCAAATAAGGGTCAAATGGATTATTCTGGAATTTCTGAAATGTCATTAGACATCTATGTTCAGGAAACTGAGTTGAACTCTGACTACTTGGGAGGGGTGGTAATTAAGCTCCAGTATAAAATACCAAATATAAGATAAAATAGCAGGTATATACATGTGGGGTCTATCTAGATATCTAATCTCTTATTATATTCATTGAATCCAAGAAAGCTAGTAGTATTACTTTAAAGTGGACACACACGGCAAGATTCATTTCCCAGAACTTAGCAGCTAGTGCTAGTGGTATAATGGGGTGTCCTACTTGACCTTGAATTGTTACTCCAGAGTGCAGATCTACAGTTCTGCATCATATCTGCAGACCCTGTGAAGATATTTTTGCACAAGTATCACTCTAGGTATCTACCTATAGATGCCTACAGATGATGTAGGTGTGTAAATTCCCTCTACAGTCTGTGGAGATCACCCGTACACAATCAATGAAGTAGAAACATGAGTTCAGCTGAACAGTCATTAGGCAAGAGATTCAATTACCTAAAAGAGTCCCCAGACTGATACACCTCAGGGTGTCCTGTCTGAAGGCTGAGTCTCCTGACTGTTCCAACATATCTGCTAGCTCTGTGCAGAAGTCTTGACTATCCCAGAGTATCTCAAATGACAATAGGCTCCTTTGTTTGGATAACTAAATCCCACCTCTAATTGTCACTGTTTTAATCCTGTTACTTGTTTTAATTAGCTAGTAATACACAAAAAGCTGAGGGAACTTTCTCTAAGTCTTTTGGAAAGTCTATCTATCTTCCTTGACTTTATCTCATAGATCTCCTCAACTGTTCCATAGTTATCATTGTGTGGCAATGACTATTTCCTGAAGATCTAGTCATTAGGAAGGCAGAAAGCATGTGAACACAACTCTAGGTTAGTGATTCAGATGTCATGCTGGGTAGCTTTCAACCAACAAGCACATTGCTTCTTTCAGCATCTGGTCACAAATATATGTAGAATAAACTGTCAACTTTTCATTATATGAAATAGCTTGTATTCTGTTCCTCGGCTGATTTACTCACAGTGCTTGGCCTGCAGGCCCCTACTTTCAGGAATACCTTTTGACTGCTTTGGTGTCCAGGGCTGTCAGGAGATACTAGTCGATCTTTGGATATTCATTTGTATCCTGGTTTTTGATGGTCTACTCCTCTAAGACCAAGGTAGAACCACCTCAAACCTGCCTTTTATCTTCTTCCTCCTATGGTCTATTTTTGCTTACAACAAGATAAAACAGGCTCAAGTGATACTTTGCTCTCTTGAATTGTATTTCATACTAACTTTCATGCTAACATCATTCTTGCCTCCTTATTTTGAAGGTATCAGAGGGTCTGTTTGGGATGGCACATGTTCTCTGGTTGGCTATATTTTACTTCCCTTCAGTAGAATTTGTTAAGTATGAGGAAAAAGACACCAAAAGATCAGATTCAGTTTTAGTTTAGATTAAAATGCCTTGAGAATACAGCTGTGGGAACACAGAGGCTTACAGCATCGTGACAAGCATCTCTCATTTGAGAATGCCTCTTTATTCTTGCTAAGGAGAGGGTATTTTTGACAGGTAGCTCAGTGAAGAGCCAGCTAAAGGCACCTTCTGAGTGCCCACAAATCTCCAGACCTGAGTAATGTGCAAATTCCTGCCTGAAAGTAAGTCATGAGTATCTTGACAGAACTTCTGGAAAATAATTCAAACATCTTTGAGACTTGAGTGTACAATGTGCACTGCCATCATGTTCATGACACATATCCCACTCCTATTCCTCCTCCTTGGCCTGGAATGATTGAAAATTAATTGGCTTTAGAATATGTTTTACTTTGATTTGTGTGGCATGAAGTACCATGACATACACAGTAAACATAGCACTGGGGCAACAGAAATGTTACACTCATGTCAAACAAGATACTTCAAAAAATTCCCTTTAAATAAAATCTAACAACACTAGTATATTCCCATGACATTTTTTGTTTTTTAAAATTCCATTTTGTGGTGGAAAACTGAGGTACTGAAAAAATGTGTACCTGTTCTGCTCAGCACATTGATAGTCTGTGATCAGGAAAGGTTTGAGCTTAATTTATGAATATTACACTCAAAATATATTTCTCAACAATAGCTGATTCTGTTAGGTCACAGGATTTGTATATCCTGTTCAGTTGGCAAGTGTTAATGGCCAGCTAATGGCTAATGTTTTTATTTAGTTTTATCAAATGGACTACCAAATGGACTACAGTTCATAGGAAAGTATATTAAAGAGAAGAGATTGAATGATTTATGAACTGCACTCTTTAAATCTTGTTTGACTAGAAGCAGAAAACTAACTGGTGAAAAGGTAGTAAAGAAAACTTGAGACAATGTCTGATAAAAAAAAGTGTTTATTTTATAAGAATGAAAAAAAAACCCCTCATGGCTCCCATAAGCTGTGGGAAAAGATTGTAGTATTTCTTTATTTTTTAGTTAAATCATATATTAGAGAAACAGGAAAGGATGGAAGACTAAAGTTATTTCTCCTCTAATTTTGCAAAATGTTAACATGAAGTTGTTCTGTATTGCATTTGTAAGTACTATCAATTTAGTGAATCAGCATGCAACCATCATGCACAAAACGACTGAGGACTGCAATAGTCTGTAGGCTAATGTTCAACATTATAAAGTGATCTAATTTTTCCTTCTAAACAATAAAAGTGTTCAGTAGCAGTCAATCAACTTTTGATATGTTTTATGGATATTATCTCTTTAAGCATTCTTTTCAAAGAACTGTTCATTCAATCTGCAGTCCTTGAAGAGAATTATAATTCTATTTTTGAGAGCATCAGAAAAATCTTTTCAGTTTGCACCTAACAGCATTCATTAATGTTTATAAATGTTTTCAAGGAATTAGCATCCATCATGGCTCATTATTTAATCCTGTAGATTTAATTGTACTAATATTTTCATCTAGGTGGCATAGCACAAGATTTGATTCTGTCTTAGTGCAGCTGTTGCACTTGAAGATGCTGCCTAGCTTTTATACATAATGAAGTTCAGTAAGTGAGTCAATGCCACACTGTAATATCATACAGGATGTTTGCAAGGGCATTGAAGCAATCAAGATCGATCTATACATACACACACTCACAACACATAATTTCTCTTGAAATAGAAATGAATCACTGGAGAAATATTTCAAAACCCTAGGTCATATCATCCCATCAGTTTTTGAGCAAAGCTCCCCATTGAGAATTCTGATTAAAAATTGATAATATTATATATAGTAGCTTTCAAAGTTACTCTTGAAGATGAAAAGTTTAAATGACTTTGCAAATATGTACTACAAAGTACAAACTAAGAGAGGCGCATCCATACAAACACAAAGTCAAGAAACACTGAACTTGGTAATTAATGTAATGATATATTCAAAATAGAAACTCTTAGAAAATTGTATATAGCTTACTCAGATCCTCATGTAGTATTAACATAAAAGATTTTGGTTGGTTGTGAATCTGGCCAGAATATATGATGAAATAACTAGATGAAACAATTATTTTTGTATTTCTGTCAGAGCTATTTCATCCTGGTCAAAATACAGTCTATGGTGTTATTTAGTGCAGACTCTACACTGATAGAAAGCTGATCATCTAATTTGATGATTTATGAAGTCTGACATTCTTCTACAAGCACTTTCAATCTTTTGTGGTACCATCTTTAAGGTTTAGGAAAAGTTTTCAACAATTACAATGCCATTGCCTTATTTTCTAACCAGTCATTTCTAAAAGTGTGCCTCTGTCAGGATGCATGCAGCATGCAGAAAAATGTTCGCTAGTAACAGCCTGACTACTGTTAAGGCATACTTCCCATGTTTTTTGTTGGTTTTTTTTTTTGATTTTCTGAAGTTACGCAGAAAAACACTGTTCTGTTTTTTGTTTAACTTCCCTTTACATATGTCTTGCTATTACATGTCTAAGTAGGGAGTCCTCATTCAGTATGCTCTGTCTTTGTAGTGTGTCTACCCTGATAACTGCAGGTGGATTTCAGCTGTCTGGAAATGTAGAGAAACACAATACAAAATCATCTGCAGTTGTCTGGATTGAATGTTAGACAGCTCAGATCCAGGTGCTGTGTTAGAACTTCAAAGAGGATATCCTGCTTCCCAATGAGCTGCATCACGTGGATTTTGTGCCTCAGTTGGCTTCAATGTCTTTGCGCTAGACTCCATTTCGTAGTGTAGAGATGTTCACAGGAAATGATAAAAGCCTGTCAAAACTGTCATGGTAAATTAAGAAAAAAGAGCAACTGATGAAGCAAAAGCAGCATATGCTGGTTTTGTTTTGTAAGTCTAGTTATTCACTACTAGAGCAAACATCTAAAGACAACGAAAGAAGGGTATGTAGGAAGAAGACTATTTACCAGGAAACAAATATTTCAGTGGGGCATGATGAGACTCCAAGCTAGCCTAGGTTAAAGTATCACATGTTTTACTGAAATGTGATGTCCAAAGGCACCTCAGGCTTCTCTAGGGCTCAACTGAATTAGACCACAAAATACTAGTGTAGAAAAAGCACATTCTTTAAAATGAAAAAGATCAGGTGATAAAGTCCAAAAAAAAAAAAAAAGCTAATTTTGTTTGGCTATTTGTGTGCTTGTGTGTTGGATCCTTTCCCCCATTCCTGTGTTTCAGTCCAGTGGCTGTGTGGATTTCAACAGACTCTGCATCTCTCTTTCAGTCTTTAGAAAAATCTTCCACATTCCCAAAGAAGAATGAAAATCATTAGTGTTAACCTAAGATATCTAAGAGATTGAGAGCTGTAGGTGTCTGTTTCTTCCCATTGAGTAGAAAGGGAGCTGTTTTTGCTCAGGGATTATAGAGTTATGCAATGTCATGATTTAAGATTAAGAAATGGAGGGGCGAAAGATATAGTATTATCTGCAGTAGAAGGTCCTTTGAGCTTTCTTTGACTTCAGTGGAAAACAATGAACCATGGTATCCTGCAAAACAGAGCCCTTCACAGGATATGAATTTGCACTATTTTTGTCTTCCATTATTGTTTTAATCAGCAATACGGAACAGTCTATCATAATTTTTTGTTTATGGAGCAGATGAAGATCCTGTTTATGAGACCACTATGTACATTTACCATCATACAGATGAGCAAAAATTTGTCATGAAAAATTTAGTAAATCTGAATTTCACTGCAACCTTAGTTTTATTTTTACTTGTTCTTTTCATCAGGAAAAATGAAGACTCATGCATGACTATCAGTTGCTGAAGCCAAATATCTCATTTTGTCGGTGTAATCTCTGACAGTTTAATGACAAGTCAGAAAATGTCTAGAAAACACAAAGGCAAATCAGTAGTGCTTGTTTTTCTTAAGGAGCAAAGAGTGGGAAGGCAAACAGCAACAAGAACAAATAGGCATAGCCAACATTTATGGTATTGCATGGTAGGAGCTCAAAAATCTGCTTGTGTACCAAAGCATTTCAAGACATTTGGTTTTCATACTGTAAACCCTGACTGTGGGAATGTCTTCAGGGACTGTAACCACAGAACATGTTGCCAGTCAACAGTTAACAATAATACCCATCTTCTGAGCAGTGCAGCTCACTTGGGGCATGCAGAACAGTCTTGAGGTATATCATTGTATGCTATTATTAGCACCTCATAAACAATGAGGGCTATTTCTGGGGTTTCTGTTTGATGCTTATCCTAAAGAAAATATGGTCTGTATTCTGAGAAATTTATAAACTAATTAAACACTGACATTATATAATATTATCACAGGTAAGAAAGACTAGGTGACAACCCATAGTGGATCTAGGGACTGGGTTCTATTTAAGAAACAACCAGATTAGAGCTTTTACTGCACTTTATCTCACACACTCACTCACTCGCTCACTCAGCCCCTCAGCAATAAGCTCACTAGGTCTCAACTTCCTTCTCCACAAGGAGGTCGTTGCTGGTCTGGGAAGGTCAGGCAGAAAGTCCTGTCTGTTCATGTGGTGCTGCTGCTCACAGTTACCAGCCATGGGCGGCACTGGCCACAGTCCCTAGGCATCTCCTGTCATTTGCCTCCATGCAACTCCCTCATCTCCAAGATCTTCCCCCACTTCTAGGATCTTTCCTCCAGCCAGGATCTTCATCTGCTTCATTCCAGGTCCTCCTTCTCTTGGAGATTACTTCTTATTTTTGGGAAATCTTCTTTTTCAGCCCCAAGTCCCAGTTTTGTGCAGTCTAAATAGTGGATGTGCACAGTCTAAAAGCACAACGTGATCAACCTTCAAACTAATGGTTCTGTCCCATGTCTGTTAACTGGAGGATTCAGGATATGCCACTCCTGTTTTGTCCTGGTGTTATAAACATTTACAGCCAGCCCATACCAGTTGAAGCTAGCAAGTGCTAGGCTTCTGCTTTAGAGTTCAAAAGTCAGGCATTCACCTACGAACACACATGCATCAAATTATCTGCATCCTGTTAGTGTACACAATTTGAGCTGTTTTTTTCACTTATAACAAATGTGCATTTATCAAACTTACCTTATCTTAGCACTAGAAGAAGTCAAAGAAAGAGATCAACATCCCCTGAGTTCCTCTGATTAAGTACTCAATATTGTGAACTCCCACTGAGGTTATAGGGCTTTTACTTTTTAACTATGTTCTGGAAGTATCTATCTTATCTTGAAAACCATGATGCACTTATAGAGGAGCAAGGTAAAGCTGTATCACAAAAGGAGAATCCCAGAAAAATATTTTAACCTGGGCATTTCTTCCCAAGTCCCTAAATTTGGTCGTGGGAATATTACACCAGGAATAGTATGATATTATATCATGTGTATTGCATATACTACATACCTCATGTTTTGGCAGGCAGAATTAAAAGCTTAACTATTTCACATCCAGGTTTTGTTTTGTTGTTCTTGTATAACTCCCAGTAATCATTAACTTACTCGTGAAGAGGTAGGAAATTTTTGATTTGAGGATTTCAATACAGCGATGGCAAAAGAAGCTCATTAACTCTACAAAGACATTGTGTAGATATAGTTGATCAAATTACCTTGGATTTTGTATCAGAGCAGCAGAACTCCATCGTTCTGTGAAGGGTGTGTATGTACATATATACATACTCACACATGAAGACTCAGTCCCTGCCTTAAACATTTTAAAATGTACTACAACTACCGAAAAAAATGTGAGAAAAATACCACAGTACCACCCTGAAAAATATCTAAGGCTCTATCACTTTGTGGAATATTCATGTCTGTCTATGGAAAGGTTGCCAGGAAAAAAAGCAAGTATTTAAATTTGCTACATTTGCACCAGAATCTTGTATTATTATTTTATCTTTATTTAAGTAACTCTCAGTTGAACTAGCTGAATTATACATTGACTATTTTCCTGGATATATTTTCAACAAATTACAGTGACTGATAGTAAGTTTGCTTTCTGCCCCAGTAAGGATTAGAAAGACTTGCTCGGAAAAGCCGAAATCAAAGAGGACAACATCCCCAGTAAATCTTATTAGAAGTAAGGCTAAGTCCAGCCAGATTTGACACTGTTTCTTCAGCATGAAAGATTCTTGGCCCATTAACGGGAATTTACATTTGTACTGTGTGAAATTAAGAAGTCAAACTGGCAAATGTGCCAAGAGCCTTAGGTTAATCAATAACTTGATTATGTTGAATCTTACAACATATGATTTTTTGAACTGTAATGCCAAGAGAAACTATCACAGTCTGAATGTTACTTGGGTAGCTGAAGGAAAGAAATAATACACAAGGAAAGAAATAATACTGACCCGTCAATTTATAACATTTATTAAAAAGCAGCTATAAATGCTTCAGTAAAAGATGGCCAACTCCCTAAAACCTCAGAACTCTGAAAGTGATATTTATTTCCTTTATTTACCGTGAATATTATTTAAATAAACACACATTCAAAGAAATTCAATGAAAGAAAAAAGTAGAGCAAATCAAAGAGTAATGGAAATTTTATGCAATTAACTTGAGAGAAATTAAATTTTGATGTTATGCTTTTGCAAAAAGAAAAAAAGATTTTTCAAACATGCTTCTTATAAAAACTGTTATTAAAATTAAATAAAAAATATCTTAACTAAAATTCATCCTTGTAATAATTTTAGTTTCCAAGCCTGGATCTTCAACATAACTTAAAATTTCTATTCCTCCACTTGTGCTTTTTTTTAATAATCTTTAAAGAAAAAAACATTACATATTCTTCAGTGCAGTTTCTGAATAACAGTCTGAAATTGATTTAAACAAAAGACATTTAAACATATGTATAATACCAGTGGTCCATAGTATTTTATTTTATTTTTTAAATAACATGAAATGATGATGAAATCTTGTTTGAGATTGTGGGTGATTGCTTGGAATCCTTATTTCTGATTCAAGAGGAATTTCTTGTTAAAGAAAACAGAAGGTTTTGGGGATTTTTTCTAAATTAAACAGGTATCAAAAAGCAAGTCCTTTTAATTAATAGTGGAAATATTGCTGAAGTTTCCAATTTTTTAAGAAGATAAACATTCAACTTCTCTGACTTTATGAACATTTTTTCTCAAGCATTATCTAATTTACTACTTTGCTTTAATTTCCCAAACTGAATTTTCAGAAGAAATACATTTTAAAATCATTTTGTGAATGTTTTTATTGTTTTCTTGCTTCTTTTTAAAATTGTATCTAAAATATATGCTAGTAATGGATGTTCAGTACTTTGAGTTGCAATTGATCTTAACATTTTGAAATTTTCAAAGAAGTAACATTCAATTTTGCACATGAACCATGTAAGCTTCCTACCTCCCATTTTCCAGAAGTGAAGTAGAAGATAAATGATCTTAAAAATTTTAATTGAGGAAACTAGTATGGTTAAGGATAATTTATAAAGCTTAGGAACATACTCTGGACAGAAATATTAATTACTTGATAATGATCAAGATACAAACTTTTATCCTATAAATGGTAGAAAATACAGTAATTCAATGTACAGCTGTGGAATTTCCAAGTGCCTCAGTTCTATTTATACCATAAAAAAATCAAATATTGTTCCTCTACCTCCTTATCAGAGGCGTTTAGAAAAAGAAGGCATACATCATATCATTGAACTAGTTGGCTCAACGGTGCTGAATATGATAAGAATCTCATAGGAATAGATAAAATAACATACGAGATAATATGCCCACTATGTTATGCCTGTAATTAGCAGATGTTAAGCCTTTAATGTCTATGACATTGTATTAAGACATTAAAAACTGTCTGATAGATGTCATGATATAAAAATGAACTAATATTAAAGCAAACAATGAGAAGATAATAGAATAGATTTATCAGCCTTCTCCACATTTATTACTCAATCACAGACAAATTTAAAGTGTCTTAATAAGCCATGAAACCCAAAGATTAAGGTATAAAGTACGGGGAGAATAGCTTACTCGAGTACACTTTACTCATAAAAAATAAATTACTTTTTCCTGGGAAAATAAGTGTTCTTCTAAGCAGTAATGGATTTACTGATGTGACAGTGACCTATCTGGTTGTTAGACTTCCCATTAACTTGTGTTTTTCCCTCTTTATTGCTTCACTTCGGATTGCTGCATTTTGCAGCATAGGAAATAATCTTGTGCCATGTGCCATGCAGTCCTAAATTCATCTGATGGCTGTGTCCCACCTGTTCTATGAACAAACATTATAATGAGACAGTATCTTCTAATTCAAAGGTTAATTAGTTTTTCATTTACCTCAGAACAACTGTCATATGGCTTCCAGCAGAGCAATGGCTTAATCTTTATTTGTCTGTATAAGGCCCAATAAAAAAGGGCCCCATTATCCTTTGACTCTAAAATATTTATGCAAAAAAACTGATAAGTAAATAGTTAGGTGTCTGCGAAATATAAAACTATCCTTCCATCAAACAATATGGAACTCTCAAAAAGTAATTTAGAAGAGGTGCTTTGGGCTTAATTATTTTTTTATGATTTGCTTGTTCTCAGTTTTCAAACAAAAAGCAATTTTAGTGAGAGTTACATATATATCACTGAGGAATCTGGATCTATTTCACATGCGAACACTGATGTCAGCATTGCATAAGTGCTTCAAAGAGAGCAAGAAATGCTTATGCATTTTAAATTGAAGGAGTTAATTCCCATCTGATCCTAGTTTGTGCCTGGTCCTTACATCAAACTATATGGGCACCTTCCTGCCTTCAGAGCACGGCCTGCCGCTGTGTTAAAAGGAGTTGTAGTTCTGATGCTAGCAGAATTTGTCCTCCCTTTCTTCCCTCCCTTCCAGATGCAGCATGGAGAGCAGGAACAGCAAATGGGGTCGATCAGGGAAAATCTTATGAAGGGATACAGTAGGTGACACGTTTTCTGTCTTGGTGTGACATTTCAGAAAGGTAGTACTCTTTGAGAAGGGAGAGTGCCTCTCCTTCTCCCGCCCTGTGACAATAAGCCTCCACTCAACCCTTAATCTCTGCTGCACCTAAGAAGGGCAATGCATGAGTCCATTCTGCAGTCTCTGCTGTAGTTAAATAACTAGTTATGGGCTCCTGTGTAACTGTGGAGTCACTGTTAGATCATTTTTATTTGCTGTCAAACTGTAGAGATGGCTGAATGTTATAATTGTTTTTTGGCCATAATATTACAGATGACAGTTATTTTTTTTCTGTCAATCACTCAGTGATGTTCCTGGCAGCTTTGGACCGTGGTTTGACATAGATTTGAACAAGTAGTTACTTAAAACTGTTATTGTAAGTTATTTGCAGCACTGCATTCTCATGACCAAAACCTGCTGGTAAGGTGGCAGAGGATTTTGCATAAAGGCAAGATTGTTCTTCTGTTTATTGTTCTCTTGTTTATTATGGTTCATGTGTTTGGATTTATTTTACTTAACAGAAGGGAAGCCAGTGTATGTTGCTAACAAAAAATGGGCCTGAGTATCTGCAGAGACAGTATGGGATACAGACAAGAGTAATTCCGAGTGGTAAAACCTATTTCACATGCATCCCCAGTCTTAGCCACACTGCAAGCTGCCTGCTGGATTTGAAAGTTAACTTATAGGTAGCTGTTTATTATCCATTCACTCTCTATGGAACACCCATGTATTTCCTATGAAACTTGACTGGGTGAGCAGCTTATCTAAAAAGAATTGCAAGCACAGTCAGCAGGCCTCCAACCTAGATTATGTTCCCAGCTCCCATAGTAATCAAGAAAACCCTAGGTGGTACCACATATCCTCTTTCTTCAGCAGAGTGAGGAGCTCAGAGGGAAGAGTAGACAGACCTAACAGGTAGGATGGAAAATGAAGAGCACACACACATTCTCCTTCCCGATGCACACACTCAAACCAGAAAGTAAGACTGTAAGAGAGAGATAACAGGAGGAAGAGGAAAAGAAAGAAAGAAAGAAAAGCAAAACAAAACAAAAAGAAAAAAAAATCAACTGCAGGAAAGACACGTCTCAAGTTTCCTGTGTTAGTTCTCCTGTATACTGAAAAGATGTCCAGAATCAGGCTTTTACGTATTTCCTCTAGCTTACTGAGAAGAGGACTCCCAGAGTCAGTAATAGAGCATCTCTAGTAAATTGGTTGCAATAATTCCACATAGAAGACCATAATCTCAAATTGAAAACCATGAAAGTTAAGCATTAAATACTTTTGAAGAGCTACACTAAAGATGGAAAATCCTGGCTTTTCATTACTGGTATGCGGCTATATAATTCTGATTACCTTTAGGTTATTGATTCAATCATTTTAGCACACTTGATGTAAAGTTGTATATCTCTTCTGAGATTACTGATACAAACTTTTTTATCACTTTCAGTTAACTGTAAGGTAAAAACATTGATAAGTTTACTGGTTTCTGGAGAGTATTTTTATATTTACTGGAAAAAAATACCATTTTTATAATTTTCTGGACTAATTTAAACATAAATGTGCTGTAGTTCTTGGCTCAGCACTTTCCACTTGTCTGAAATGATTCAGTGGATAATTTTCTTCAAAATTCCTACTTCTGCCAATATATTTTTTTGGACAGTGTGTAAAATTGTAAGCCTGCATGAAACTGGTAGTTCAGCATTTCTAGTTAGGAATATTGATATAGAGACCAAGGGTGGTATTCATCTACCTTAAATGAAGAATAGAAAAATTAGGTGTCTGACTTTGTTTAGATGTTAGGTTGAAGTCACCTGAGATCTCCTTACAGTAAGTGGAAGAAAACGGACAGTTGTTTATCTCGTTTGAAGGTAGGTATCTAAAAAAAAAACCTGTCACTTCGATTTTCCTTTTCTTCTGTTGTTTTTAAACATAGGATAAACAGCTCCAATATAAATGTACAAAACTTCCAGGTTTCTGTGGTAAGATAAATGAATCCCACTCTAAACTTCAATTATGTTGCTCGTTTACTGTATCTAGCATGCTGATTTTATATCAAGCGATCAAAACTGCTGAGACTACTGTTCAAAAAAACTCCTAGATTACTAGTAGCCAGCTTCTTAGAAAGCTGAATCCTTAATGTTCAGCTCAGTTTCAAAGTTTAGTCTTTTTTTTTGTGTGTGTTTGGTTATTTCGTATGGCAATTAAATTTATAGTTAATTAAACATTGCATAAAATAATATCTCTTTTTTATCTATTTAATGCCTCAGACTTAAATTTCATTGCTTGTCCTTTGTTCTTCAGCTTCGAGACAGGTAGAAGTATTCTGATGTGTCTTGTCCATGCTGTTAATTTCTGATTTGCTTTTATGAAGTTACCTCCTACATATTTTCTTCCTAAGGGTAAAAAAAAAGTCCTTCAATGTTTCTTTGGAAAGATTCCTCATCCCTTTGGTTATGTCCATTTTTTTCAAATGCCTTTTGACTCAGAATTATCCAGTACTTCACAAACATTTTAAAAAACATAACCACTTCATTAATTTAAATAAGCTCACCATAATGTTCTTTGTATGACTCACCTATTCATCCTCTACACATTTTAATATCTTGTAAGACATATTTTACCATATTTGTACGCAGAGCAGAGGTTTCTCATGAGCTGTCAACAGTAATACCAAGGTTACTTTCCTGGCTAATACTGTTAATTGAAATTCTTGTAGGTTATCTGAATAATTTTAATGTGCTTTTCTTCATTTTTACTGACATTGAATTTCATTAGGCATCATTTTACTCTTTTACCCACTACCTTAAGGCATGTGAAGTCTCTCATAGTACTGCCTGGTCCTAAGTAACTTAATTTTATGCCACCTGTAAAGCGTGTTGCCTAGTGTCCTAACTTTCAGACCCTTAAAATAGATATACTATCAAAAAAAAGACATAGTGTTGAATTTTGACATTACCTGCTTTTATTGTTTTACATTGGTGAAAACTGATGGTTCATGCTCTATCTTGATTTCCAAAATCTTGTATATCTTACTTTATGATAATACTCTTACTGCTGCCTGTGACTATGCTGTCATTAAACACTAAGTCTTCCAAAAATAGAAGAATTACTCAAGCCCTAGAATTTATTATTTTTGGTTCTTTTTTATTTTCTCATGATAAGCCATGATGTATTGGTAAAAAAATGACAAAACTTGTTTACTGAAGGTCAAAAAGTTTTACAAAGAGATATGTTACCCAGCTACAACACTCACTATTAAAAGTTAAAGATGAAGAGACTATCCCTGATTTTACAAACTACGGAATGTGTAGGGTATCAGCATTGTACCGCACTAGCGAAGTCAGAAATGTTCTACTTCTTCATGAAAACCACTAGTAACTTCAAAGCGGTCAATCAACTGAGAAAGAAATCAGAAGCTAATAGAGCAACACTATAAAACTGCAACGGCTTTTACTGTACTTTAATTCCATTAAGTTTTTTTTTTCTTTTTAAATAGGCTGACCAGATACTACAATACTTTTAATGAAAAATTAAAATAGCTACTTGTCTTCACTGCATCTCCATTTTTCGAGTACCCACCACCTTAAAAAGGAAATTATTGTAAAGTGTATGCCATTTAATGACACGGCTATAGGAGCTACTGGATTAGCTAAGCAGCAGGGAATTAAGAGCTGTATCTTGTGAATGCTATAACTAGGCCATTATAAGGTTAACATTAGCTGACTCTGATAATGTGGTGTACTGTAGGTCAACTGCACCATCAATCTTTAGCAAAGTGTAGTAACTACTAACCCTACCCAAACTGCATTCTGGGCTATCTAATATGTGAGGACCTTCATTAGGTGATGCAATCAAGAACACCCATGGACTGTTAGAAGATTATGGCTTGGGAGCGGATGCTTTATGTTCTGAATAAAATGTGTTAAGATAATATTTTGCATCCATGCAGTCTTGTACATATAAGGATCCAAATTTTGTTATACATATTCATTAGTTAAAATTCTTAACAGTTTTGATAGGTAGAGAGTAAATGTCTTGCAAAGATCAGTATAGTATATCAGTATTACATTAAAACATTCTTACTTTCTCTCACTGCTTTTAGAATTTTATTTGTATGTTTTCTGAAAGACAGAAATGGGAGAAAAACAGATATATTCTAGAAGAAATGAGAAAATCTGAACAATGCTGAATTGTCAAGACCCCTTCCCCTCCCCCCACAAAAAATCCTCCAAGATAGGTATAAAGGAAAATAACAAAACAGGTCACTGTATCTTTATTGTTACCCATGCAAGAGCTTTTTTTGGTAGAGTAAAATGTTGGTCATATATTTTTAGTAAACTACACATCATCATAAAGAGAAACTTACCCGTTTCCTCTTCTAAAGATGGGCAGAAAACAGTATGTCAGAGACAGGGACTTTGCTAAGAGAGATCACATATAAACAAGAGAAGCTGTCTGAAATCACTTACACTCAACAATAATATCTTATTAAATGGGTTTTGAAAATTGAAGGCAGTTTGTAAATCATATGAATGTTATTAATTTTTTATAGTTTATTGAATATTTACATAAAGTTGAAAGCTAAACATATCAGAAAGGAGGTTTTACTCTTATAGGCTTTTAGGCACTGAAATACAAATTCTGTGTGTTTAGCAATATTTTTTCAAAGCAGTTCCAGCCCATCAGTTTCTTGAATGCCTTGGCAGTGCATTTTTCCAGACAGAACACTTCAATTCCTGAGCTTCCCTCTGAAAGTCTTGGCATACAGCTGACCCCTTGGTAGTTCTATCACTCTGCTGCACTGAGCGGCCTGATAAGCAATGAAAGGGACTAAAGATTTGATTGCATGACAAAAGACTATATAACATGAAAGCTGTCAAGCAGCAAAAGATGGAGGCCATTAAAAAAAAAAAAAAAAGAGAGAGAGAGACTGAAAGCTCCTCCATATATTTCTGGTCCTTCAAGAAAAGTGTTAAAATGACATAAAGCAAATACATAACACATGGCATGGGATAAATAATAAATGCACAAGATGACACAGATAAATAAACGAAACCTGACTTTCTGTGAAATGATCTTTTTGGCAAGATCAGCATCCTTATCTTATTTTTGATGTATTGATATCAAACTTGAAGAACTTATGAGTCATAGAATCCAAGCCCCACCAGATTAGTAGAATTATTAACATTGTTATTCAAGTTGCATCTTCTTTACTTCTGTAATATTTTGTCACTATATTTATTTACTTAGAAAAGACAACATTTTTGCAAGTTTTATGGTACAGTAGAAAGACGTATTTATTATAATACTAAGAATGTTTTAGTAGGAATCTGACAAGAATGACTAATTAAAATTAAAAATCAAAGAAGGAAATTTCCAATATTGAAAAAAATATGACCTTTGAATGGTGACAGTGCATGGTAATTAATGATTATTTATGCCATCCACAAACATAGGAAACATATCTAATAATATGTGAGAACATATTTGTAGACAACAGCATCCTCTTTAAAAATAATGTGTGTTTCTTTTATAGGAAAATGTTTTTCTCTCCCCAGATAAAAACTGATTCTATTCCACATCACCATACAATGGAAACAATCCATCATTCCATTGCAAATTTATCAATAAACATTATTCTAAAAAATTTCTTCATGTTTTCTTTTTATGTTATGTTCAGTGAGCTTGACTTTAGTCTATTGTACACAATAAACCAAAAGAAAGAAACTAATGTATTACAAAGAAAATAAACAGTTCCTTGGTAAACAGATTCTGTGAAAAACAAACCAACTCAAAAGAGTGATTGATTCTGCATATTCAAAGTGTGTGTGGCTCTAAATACTGTCACTGTTTATGATGTTATTAATATTATATGGAAAAATTACTAAAATGTGTGCTTTTTGACAAATTTAAGCTCGAGTACAAACACTTGAGATACAGTGTTTGTACTTGCAACTTTTATTTAATTACATGACTGAAAAAAGAGACTGCTCTGGTCTTACAACTGACCAATTCTTTCTTGGGTTACAAGTGTAACATTTTCTAAGATCACTCAACACATTAATAAAAACAAACATTTATTTTCTATTAAATCATATGTCTTCATTTTCATACCAGCTATTTTATTCTTTTAATAATAACTTCTTTAAACTTCCTGGTTTATTTCTGTTGTAACTACCCTCCAATATTCCAGGTTTATCCTCACAGCTACATTATTAAAACATCGAGGAAATGAGGAGAAGACAACACTTACTGAGTAGTCAAGGCACTTTTTCTGTTTTGTGGCTTGCCTTTCATCTGCCTTTCATTCTTCATCTAAAGTAGACATAATACTAATTGTGGTGGATCAATGAATGAATCTTTTTGCCTTAAATATTTCTTGGTGCATGGGGTGCAGGTAGGCCATAACTCTGAACAAGCCATCTGTCCCTGGCAGAAACAGGACTGGGCTACTGCGACCCCCCGAGATGGTCTCCCTGCGACCACCCGGGACACACCGAGCCTGCACTGAACGAGACCACAATCGGGCAGAGACTTTGGGATCTGGACTGTAAATTATTGTCCGTTTTTAGCGCAACTTCTGTGAAACTTGCTTGGCATGAGTGGCTAAATTTGCTGGAGCCTAAGGCCGCACTCCCTAGTTCGGTGAGAAAGGGCCCCAGAGCTGGTGTAGGCGGGAATGATAAGGGAGTTACCAGCAGTTTGCATCTGAAACGGTGCTAATTGCTGGAGTTACCACCTCTTTGTCAGGACCTTGAGAGACAATAGCAGAACCCGAGGAATGGAGACACACCTGTGGAAGAAACTGCAGCAGAAAACAGCCTGCCGATGAGATCCAATAAGGAGCAGGAGACCCCAGACCCAGAAAATTACTATTGGTCCAAACTACCGCGTAAGGGGTTGATAGCTTAGATTGGAAGGTATAACTGTCCAGGGATTTCTTTGTTCGGGGTTCCTGTTCGGAAGTACCCAACTTGAGCTGTGTGAAGAGGACCTACCTACCACCAGACGGAAGCCCACCACCGAGACTCCCAAAGGAAGAGGACCAACGGGACACCGCTGGATCCACGAGTGGTGATATCTTCTCTCTCTTCCCCTCTCTCTTCCCCTCTCTCTTCCCCTCTCTCTTCCCCTCTCTCTTCCCCTCTCTCTTCCCCTCTCTCTTCCCCTCTCTCTTCCCCTCTCTCTTCCCCTCTCTCTTCCCCTCTCTCTTCCCCTCTCTCTTCCCCTCTCTCTTCCCCTCTCTCTTCCCCTCTCTCTTCCCCTCTGTCTTCCCCTCTCTTTTGTTGAATCTGTTTGAAACGTGTGGCACGGGACTTGTCTAGCTAGCTGATCCTGTTTGACCACATGCCTTATCTTTGTGTTAATAAATCTTAAAACTGGTTGGCTGGTGTTGTTTCACCTTAATTCAGTCCAAGGGCATCACGAGCTTGGTCATTTGGCCCCAAGGGGAGGGAGGTCGTCCTGAACAACTCCCTTCGGGCCGCGACACTAGTCTTTCTAATAGGAGTTTTGTGATTTTTTTTTAAAAGCAATTCTTAGTAAGGCGTTATAGGCGTTATAGGTAGTGTCCTTGCAAACACACCTAATTTACAGGATCCTTTTGAGGTTAAATATTCACAGTACCATGTTTGGACTGATTACGGCATTTGTCTTTTCTCACTAAAACTAATCTTATATTTCATTCACATTTAGGGATTCAGTGGAGCCCTTTGTTACCTGATATATTACAGCATGTTTAACTGTATTCTCTAAATCTCCTCAGAATGAAAAGACAAGTAGCAGCAGTTATCACTTTGAAGTATTTTCCTGTTCTGTGGAAATGACTGTGGGTTAATTCTTCTTTTCATGACCACAATACCCTCCATTAACCAGCAACCAGCTGACCACACAGGTGAGCTCTCTATTGCTAAGTAGGAGGACAAGGACCTCTCCCTTGCACCATGACTGCGTGGCACTAGATTTTTTTTTTTTTTGATCTACGCTAGTTAGAGTTAGCCACTTCTATAGCAGGTTTGTCTTGGAGTGAGAACTAGTTTAAGCTGCCCTAGAGCCTTCAAAAGAGATAAAATGAAACAGAATGCACTAGCAGAAATTAAGTGATCCAGCTCACTCCCTGTCCCTCCTGTGTTTTAACCCTATAGATGTTCATGATGTTTAATTATACTTCATCTACAATTCTGTTTTTTCCATTTGTAGATTTACAGTCTTCTTCATAGCTCATTCTTCACAAAATCTTGGTCCACATCATACTGGAGTCAGTGACTGAGTTCACAACATGAGCTGTGTAAAGCACTAAAGTGGGATTTGCCCTAATTTTCTGAAAGTTGGTTGTTGAGTGTGAGGTACATGTCAGGTTCCTCAGGGTCATTCTTCTTAGCTGTCTCTTGTTATTAGCTTTGTAATTCTATACAATTCTATACTGGTATATTTGTTATCCAGAGATTTTAATGATAATCTCTCTTTATAACATACAGTGACAAGCTTGATTCAGCGGCAACCAAAAATGTCCTGATTCCAGGTGCGAGGCAGGGGTAAGAGCAATGAGCCTAGGACAGAAAGGGGTTGCATTACAGCTGGAGACAGAAGTCCATACAGCCTATGGAAGAACAGTAAGACCTATTATAGTTTAAGAAACACTGATATTTGGGCAACTATATTTTTCATTTACTAAAAATTCATATAACAGTGTCCCCTGTATATTATTCCATTCAACAGCATCTGTGCATTCATGTTAAGTGTAAGTTACAGCTGCATTGTCTTAATTTTCACATTAAGTATTTTGTCTGTGAATAGTTATGCCACTAAGTCATCATAAGGATGAAAAATATCAGACTTGGAGTCTCCGGCTCCCACCACTGGAATTATTCTGTCTACCATCTTTCATAGATTCATAGCTAGCATTTTGCAATGCCCTAGTATCTAGCAGCTCCACTCAGGATTTCAGTGTTCTAAGAACAGAATATATATATAAAAAAGGAATAAAATGAAAGTCCTCCACTAAAAGAGCAATAAAATTTCTGTTGAACTTAATCGAATGAATATTCTGTCAAACTTCTTGGTAATATTTAGCCCTGGAGAAGAATAAATGTTTAAATTTAATATATTGGCAAGTTATGGAACACTGATGTGTTTTAATAGGTAGTGAATAAACTAAGAAAACTAGTTTAACTAGTTTTGTTTTTTTTTTCTTAGTGGCAGATGTTCAGTAAGATAAGATGAATAATAGTATTATGTATATGGATATTCAAGCGCTATGAATCAGATCAGATTAGAAAACTTTTTCAAAGAGTATGTGGAATGAAAACCCAATATAATTTTTTTTAATGGGAATGTTTAATTTTTTCTTAATTTTCCTTCTCAGCAATGCTGTGGCTTTGAGTTGGAACTTTAGTGGGCTGCACATGAAGTACTTTGAGAAGTTTTATCAGCCACCACATCTTCTAACTGCATCCTAGGTTTACACAGTACACAAACACACAGTATTACAAATAGGAAGAACTATTTGTAATGCAGAAGTTGAACACACACTTACACAATGTATAAATACCTTATATGTCTGAATATATAACACATACAGATGAATGCAAACAAAGGGACCAGAAAGGAAGTGGCAGTTATGTTAGACAAGAGAAGTGAACAAGACTAATAGGAACAGAGAGAGCTCACTTCTACCGATCATGTTTATTGAGGTGTGACTAGAGAAAAGCTTTATTATTAAATGCAGTCCTAAAGAGGTGTTGTGGTTTTATTTTCTTGTAACATGTTAGGAAAGAATGTTCTTGTATCTGTGTGTTAGATGAATGATGAAGCATACATCCCAATAATGTCACAGTTCTTAAAGGAGGTATACTCAGCTGTTAACAAATGTCCTGCTCACCAACACAGTTATCTGCAAGATTTGAAGCAGAACATTTAAGCTATACAAGCTCTGAAGGTAGCTATGTAGAGCTCTAAAACCTCTCTGTTGCTCATATAGTGAATGTGAGCATTTATTTTTGAATTACTGCTTTATCTGCTGCCTCAAATGTAAGACACAGGTTTAGGAAATGCATAATGTATTCCAACATAATTATCAGATATGTAGCCATACGCATAAGAAGATGTTCCAGTGATGATACTTTCTGATGGAGCACATGAAAACTTTCTATTCTTGAGCACCAATATGCTGCCTAAAGAACATCATACCTGTAGCATCTGAGTAAATGAGTTATGTGAAACTGGCGATAGATCATTATTAACTTAAATCTAAATCTTCCCTAAACACAGAATTCACTTCTTTACATGAGGAATAGAAAACATATACAAGGTAGAGCAGAGGAAACAGACAGAAGCTTTTTCCCACCCCTTCTATGCAGGCACAAAAAATTCCTTCTTCTTGCAACTTTATGCAATATATGAAAAAAGTTATGTTCCTTTGCTTGAAGTTAGTGTAAGCATTTTATTGAGCATGCATGTAAATTGAAATCTGGCCCAAAAGGAAGAAGGAAGATACAAACATGCATTCTCGCTGACTTATAAAACTGATGAGGATCAGAAAAGAAAATTGTGCACTAGCAAAGGAGTCTTAAGAAAAAAAAGGAAAGAAGAAAAAAAGAAAGGATTATAAATTCTCTTTGATTTTATGAGTACGGTTCACCAATACCCTGAAGTACTGATCATCTTCTATGTCCTTGCCCTAGATCTCATTCATTGCAATAATTATCCAATGCACACATATATTCTTAAACTGTTTACACATTGCAACACAATAGTATCAATTACTTGTTAAAAAGGTCAGTATTCCAATTTTAAATAAATTTTACTTATTTTAAAATGTATATAACAGTAAAGAACAGATACACACAGCATTTAAATTTCAATATTCCAATATAGCATTTATGCTAATTTCCCCAAACACCTATTATAAAAGGTGGCAAATTCTGTAGCCTACATGCCCCATGCAGTGTTTCCAATAGAAAGAGTAGATAACAACAAAATGAATGTGAAGATCTGAAGGTTATCCCAGCCAATTCCAACTTTGGAAATTACAGTGGCAGATGCTTTGCCTATAATCTTTGGCATCACTGAAACACAGTTTTATTACTCATTCTGCTTCATTAAAAGCAGATCTTTCAGACAATATGATAAATGACATTTTCCCTATTTATATATAAATGAAAAAGAAAGAAAAAAACTTTCCAAGCTGCAAACTTTATATTTAATTCAAGCTTTACATAAATAACAAGAAGTTCTTTGGGTACCTGTGTTTTCTGTTTTTTTCCTCCAAGTAGCTGCCTGTTCTAGCAATTACAAATAATTAGACTGATTCCTCTGGGAATACCCTCACTGTTGTGATATGCTCTTTACCTTGATTATGTCAATTTGTTAGGAGACACTCCATTTAGAAAGAATATAACCTTTAATTTGAATCATTTCCAGTGAACATGAACAACTCCTATTAGGAATTTTGTCTAGCAGTGTGGAAGCACAGATGATCAAAATCATTGAGTACTGCCAGTGATGCATTTTAAGTGAATATTGATGCTGCCTGCATTTAAATAGTTACAATGCTTACTAAGAATAGTTTCAAAAAATAAAATAGACTTTAGAAATACATTTTTAAACACGATGAAGTTACCAGATATACAATAAATATATTGTAAGTATATACTATATATCGTTAAATGTGTATATATAGCCATATAAAAGATATTATGTCTAAACAATATATATATGCATGTATATGTACATGCATGTATATAATGAATAACATAGATATAATAAAATACACAACTATCTATCTGCATTATATATAACCATAGAATATCATTTTTATGTTCTCATGTGAGAAGGTAGTTCTTTAATGGTTAGTGACATTAAATGGAAATCGTCTGTCACTATATAGAAATATATTTTTGCATCATCCACCGGGATGACGTGTTCTCTTTTTGCTTTTTTATTTATAGCCATAAAATGTAATGTTGACATTTGTAGCCCAAATGTTTGCAAATATTCATAAAAACATCAAATCACCAAGTTTTACAAAGGGAGATATAAAATAAAAATTTATTCACCTCTAGTCAATTTAGGCTGCAAACACTAATGTAGCAGATAGAAATCATCCATTAGAAAAACAAATGTAAAAATTATTACTGGTTCTCAATAAGTAAGGAATGAAGTCTTTATTTTTTAAGGCTTGGATAATGATCATGATGAGATTTGAAGAGAATACTCTGAGAATTAAATAGAGGGAAAAATATTCACTTTCTAGAAGAAGCTAATAAACAGGTTTTTTTCTTTCTTAAGCTTTCAGTATTCTTATTTAAAAAAATTACTCAATAAAAAATAAACACAAATATTCATGGATTTGGCAATTAAATTGCATTCTCCATCCTAACTTTAATTCCATCCCAACCTTACCACTACAGCATTGGCCAGAAGGCCTACCCTTCAAAGCAGATTGGGCCCAATGACTGTTTTTGAAGACAAGTCCAAGCACTACTGACATGCAGCCAGAAGTGCTCTATCACTACTGCTATGTGTGCCATAATGCCCTTAGCAATGATTCCTCTGCTGCTGCCAATGTAAGGTCAAAGCTTTAAACTTTACTTTTCTATAGGAATAGTTATTTTATTGCTGCTCTTTGGAGAAGAAACAAGTAGTACCAAATATAATATTTGTAGTAAATAAGATGAGGGGTAAAAACAATCTTTTCTTCCCTGTCTTTTGTCGTGAATCAGGGATAGCCCATTATTTTCATGGAAGAATCCTCATGTATGATGGGATTATTTAAATATCATTGCTGTATACTCATTTTGAATTTATTGGGTTTAGCATGGGTGCTATTAACTCAGACTGTTGGTGTTTTGTGGAAATGACTTTGCCTGACAGCTGATAGTAGATACAGCGGACCCACTAGGCTGCCTTGAGATGTTCAGTACTTTAGTGTTTCCTCATACAACAGCATGGAGGAATGCTGCTTGCTTCCAGCAAAACTTGGTAGTGCAACAGCTATCTCCTCCACAGTTCAAAGAGTTTCTTCCTAGAATGATAGATTTCACAATGTGGAAATTTCTCTAAGGAATTTTCAGTAGATATGTTCTTTCTGCAACTTAGTTTCATGCCTTTTATGTTCATAGTAGCAGTATCACATCATAACACAATAGGTTGTGAATCCCTACTGTGCATAATTCCTACATATAATTTCAGTAGACACATGATGGTTATTGCTAGATTGTGGAAACACTGAAAGAGTAATAGAGGCAGGTTTCTGAAACTGTATTGTTTGAAGTTTGGCTTAATGTTCTCTGACCTTCCTTTGTTTTTTACACATAAAAAGCAGAACACATCTGGACTTAAGTGGATAAATAATGTGTGGAATTATATGTAGAAAACATTTTTTAAAAATGACTATTACTTTAAATAATGACATTCGATAGAGTCCTGATAAGAAAAATGTTCAGCAGAGAGACCTGGACACAAACAAGTGTATCACATTGACAGAAAAGAGTTATGGAATAATACTTCTATAATCCCTCTTTTCTCTGTATGAATAATCTAACAAAACATGACATCGTCCTTAGCCTCCGTATCTCACTTTTTTCCCTCAGGACCAATATTTCTCTTCCCTAATACAGGGGACATATATTGGGACTTCCTTCATTTCTTCTGCAAATAAAAAATTAAATTAGTCACATAAAGCAAATTATGGGCCTTCAGTCTGGCTGTCAGGATGTTTTTTTTTTTTAATTCCATTTGTTTTCCACAGAAAAAGAAGGCATCTCCATGCTTTCTTTATTCACTCTAATTAACATGTCTATAATTTTTTGTTTTTCTGTATGAAATATTGATTATTTCCCTCTCTCAAAAAATGCCATCATTCTTGAAGTTCTACCAGGTCTCTTTATTAGAATCTTTCCTCTTTTTTCTTGGTGAAAACCTTTTAATCCTCATCTTAATTCTTAATATGGAATAGCAACATCTTGAAAACTTGAAAATCTCAGTCCCTATTTATACACATTTTAGAGACTCCTCAGAAGGCCCTTGTTCCATCCAAGCTGAGGCAGAGTGAGGCCAGCCTTGAGTTCAAGCAGGGCATAGCAGTGAAAATTTTACTCAGTCTAAAATAAAGTCCGGATAGTCTAAAACATGATTATGTACAGAAGTGTCCAAAAGATGTTTGCATCAGTGAAGATAGTTTTTTTACTTATTAGAAAAGTGTAGATGGAATTTCAGTAATGTACATAAAAAAAATGCAGACCAGAAGGTCTGCACTATGACCATAGGTCATAGGGAAGGTGGTGGCAACTAAAATGTTTTGAAGGTGATAAGCTCCAAGCACAAATGACTGAGCTGACACTGTAAAGGTAGAGGAAAGATGGAGAAATTTAGATGAAGCATAATCAAAGTGCAAAAAAAGTGGAAAAGGTAATAAAAATTAATATAATAAATAAAAAGCTAAAGCAGTTGGTTATATGAATATGAAAAAATATCTTACTGAACAACTGCAGTTCTCAAAAACTTGGGAAACTGCTAATTCTTAAAATAATCATGTATGTCTTCAACACTTTCATGCACAAATATAATATTATGATAACTCTTCTATTTTTTAATTTTAAAAGGATATGAATTATTGGTTTATATTTCACAAAACTATTCTAAGAACCAGACAATAGTAAAGAGAACATACAAACAAACTTCATCCATCATATTAATCATGGGTCCTATTCATCTATTCATTTCTTTCCTTTCTCTCTTCTCAGCATGAGCTGATGACCCCTTTCAAGCTCCCTCCACCCTTTTTGTTTGATTGTTTGTTTTTTCCTTTTGGGATTGTGGATTTTGCTTTTTTTGACTCATAGATCTAGCTTTCTTGGCTACAAGAAATTGAACCTCAGCAGGAGGTGTGAAAGATGAATATCCAGAGCTAATAGTTAAGTTCTTCCTCTGTTCTTTTGGGCATTGTGGATTCAAACTACTGGAGTGGAACTAACTTCATTTTCTGAATTTCTCTGTGCAAGTTCTAGAGTGTCAAGAAATTATGTAGAAATTGCAACAGTACTGCGTATTTCCCTAGCTGTGTTTTTAAGAGGAAAATGATTTTGGTACCTAAAGATTTAATTTTTTTTCAGTCTTTAAAACCCATTTCACACAGAGGTGAAATTCAAGGCAGGAATACAATTTTAAACACTAATTTTGGAAGAAGAGAGGGGTGATCCCACAGGCTAGTTCAAAGCATGCTGTCTGCTGTAGATTCTAGTATAGGTATTTTTCTTGGCATTGTGAACTCCTTTCCTGGAGCTGTGTGCACAGCTTGAAGACATTAAAGCAATGACTGATTCATTGCTTGCAACTTCCCCATCTCTGTTTTTGAGAGGATAGTTGGCCCTTGGATCTGGATCTAATTACATAACCTGTTCTGTCCATAGTCCCTGTCCCTGATGAGTCTATCATGTGCATCCTAAGACATGATGATGGATGTTTGTCTAAAGGCTTCAGTGTCTAGTATTGTCACTCACTTCTGTTCATCCTTTAGAGTATTAGCTTCTATTATTCTGAAGTATTTATTTACTTCTGTTTTAGGTTGTTGAATAGTTGGGGAGAGAGGACAACATTTCTTTCCCCTCCGCCCCCCAACATTACCAGTATTTTGGGATACACTGAATGGTCTCAGGATTGTTCTGTGCTATCCACTAAAGGACATTGCATTTTCCTAAAACACCCAGAGATTGCTATCAGAGAGCATGCAGTACTCATATTCCCTCCCAGTTCATCTTGTTGTCAATACCTACTTGCCTCCTATGTTCAGAAGACTAAAAAGTGATTGAATTGTGTGCTAATAATTAGCTGGATTTTTATACCAGCTTTGAGTCTACTTGTTACTATTCATAAAATATAAAGCAGCTTAAAAGATGATTTGGGCCAAATTCTCAAAGCCTTTTTTTTTTTTTTTTCTTCTTTCAGTAGTACATAAGCTCCTAAATACCTTTGTAGAACTGAGATTTGGATTCTACATTTGTAGGAAATCCTTTGATTACACTGACCATATTGTGACTTTTAACTATAGTGTCCTGCTCATAATGCAGTCTGCAGCATGAAACTTTGCCAAATTCTGGCTTACTGAGTTATTATTCACAATGCAGGACCAGCTAGAAAACAACTCTGTTCAAAAACAAATAACTGAGACATTGAAATGTCCTTTTCTTATGATGCTAATAATTTTAGTGGTGATATAGGGTAAAAGACAAACTCCACAGCTATTCAGGGTATTGGAAAAGTCATGCTCAGGTCCATCTTTGCCATATTTGTAGTAGAGACTTGAAATTTATCCTCCTGTATCCTACAGGGGAAAAAAAAGAAAAAAATTAAGCCAGTAATTTCTTTTTATTTATTCTGCAATTTGTTATTAAATTGAAACAGTTTAACAGGAGAGACTGAGGAAGTGCAACATTTTGGTTTTGATTGAAAGAACTTCTATAATAAATGTTTTCTGTCATTTCTCTTTACAGGTCCATACACTTTCATTATAAGTTATCATGTGGTATGATAACAAAGTTGAATTATTAAATCAAAACCAAAAAAGAGAAAAACATTATACTGATTGACTTTTAAAAATCATTCATATAATTTGTTATCTGGTGCAACAGACAATGTTGCAATATAAATATTGGATTGCTTGTCTTTGTAATTTGGCATTTATCTGTTCATCTGTATTAGAGCATGTTCATTAACTACACAGAAAATATATATATTTTTAAATAACTACAAGACATTTAATAAAATTGGTAATTTTATTTATTGTAACTTTTTTGTTTTTACTTGACATGCTTACAGTCTTTGGCTATATGAGAAAATATAATTATGTTAAAATAGCTTACATCTGGGAAGAGTGAAGTGTAAATTCTCATTTGCTAGTTTATCAATATTTTTTCTTCTTGCATGAAGAATGGATGGGGACTCTAAATATTCCCCAAGCCCATTAGACCTTTTGATCATTATCACCACTGCTTGCCATCTGCTTTGTCATATTTCTTGTCCAATCTTTTGGGCATTGGGTGTAATGTTATTGAACAGATGGGCATAAAATGGCATCACTGTGTTCTGACTGGTTAGTAGTTTCAGTGGCTACCCTAAAGTCCTATGACAGTCGTGGTCTCAAATATCAAAAAGTCCCTGCAAGGGTACATGGAATGCAAGATCATCTGGCTCATTAAGGTTATCAGATCAAGGACCTTTTCAGTTCAGGGGAAAGCAATAAGCCCAAGACAGACACACAAACCCATGAATCATGGAGACAACAACAAAGAACAAAACTCTTCAGCCACAAATTGATGAACCATTAAGAAAGTGTGGGCATAGCTTCGAAGAGGGTGAACCTGACTTTGTCATTCATAAGAAGGAAGAAACAAGAGGAACAGGAGTATTGTGGATTTTTGAGGGGGGTGGGGTGAATCAATGCAAAATTTATTAAGGAATGGTTGGAAGAAGGGTCAAAGTGGGTAAAAGGCGATGTGGGGATGTCTAGGACTAAGAAGGGCCAGGAGGCGGAGGAGAATAGACAGGAGGAAGGATAAAAGGGGCCAGCTCTGTCTAAGCAGGCACTGGGCAGTACTCTTGTCTGATGAAGCCTTGTGCCTGATCACCGCAATCTTCAGTCTAGCTTATTAAATCCTTCCTTAGCTATTTTTCTGTGTAATTTCACTCTTTGTTGCATATGTGAGTGCTGCAAGATCTTAAGTCCCAGCAACTGGAGAGACTGGAATGAGTGAAATGTAGTGCCAGCAATGGGAGTTGGACCACAGGTCACAAGGACAGCAACTGGAGCAACACAGGGTCTGGGTGCCAGCAGCTGGAGGGGGAACCACGGGCCACAGGGCTTGTAGGTCTATGTGTCAGCGTCTGGAGGGACCAGAGTGCATGTGTATGTGAGAAATGTCTAAGGGCCAGTAACTGGAGGGACATCTGTGTTCTTATATTTCCTGTTAGTGAATTTAACCAAATACCTATAGGGTGGGTTTTTTGCTGTTTTTTGGGTTTTTTTTAATGTATAATTCACTAACAAATTTCAAGCAGAACTAACTGAGGAATCGGCAAAAAGACTGCATCTGAAAAGACTCAGAGTCTGAGCCAGAGGAGGCCAGGGCCTGGACATGGACATCAAGCAGCCTGAGAGTTCATGCTGATATTGAGGGATCAACAGGTGTGGGGGTGCTTGTGAGAACATGCATCTGTTTGCTAGTGAGCATCAAGCTGTCCTAGCCAGTGAACAGGAGACCTGTATATTGGGTAAGATGGCCCAGGACCTGGGCAGTGGTATTAGGTGGGCTGAGGCCTTGGGCTGATATCTGAGGGATCCGCGATTGTGGGTGTGCTTGTGAATCTAGAGATGTAGATGGCGTGTGTGTGTTTGCCTCTCTGGGGTACAATCTCAGCTTGCTACTGGCCGAACCTGCAAGTGGGAAACCTGTAGCTGCATCCATCATCTTGGGGCCTCCACATCTCCAAGTGCACTGGGCTGGGCTCCAGCACCAGGTCAGGAGGACTCAGAGTCCACTAGAGGCAGTGGCTTACTAACATCCCTTAACAGTCTCCATTGTTTTGTGTCTTTTGTAGCACTATTTGCAGAATTATGTGATATAATGTATATAGTCTACGGTAACGCAGTGGTCATGGGCATAAGTTTTGGAACTTAAGGAATTCCAAAATTTTTGTTTAGTTGTGTTTTAAACTATTAACATAAAAATAACTGCTTTGAAAACCAAGGCAAACACTACATTTTAAAGCTTAAATTACTAAAATTATTCACATAAACCTGTACTTATATAAATAAGTGGACGTGAAAATATATACAGAAGTGGTGAGTATATACAATACTCAAAGAAATGACTGCTCTTTAGTGCTAAGAACTATGCTTATGAGGGGAATCGTGAGCATCAGAAATGGTCTTCCAATTCTGTTAAAATTGATATTAGTGTCGGAGAGACAGAAGGGCAGGTTTTCCATAAGTACTTTAGAGTAAAACTGTAAAATACAGCAATATGTCCAAAAGGAATTGGACATCTACAAGACTATGAATATTTCCCTGTCACTTCAATAATAGATTTTTGACATTTATAAGAATAAAAATAGCATAATCTTTTATACTGCTGATGTTATGATTTTTAGCAATAGCTTGGAAATCACAGAAGTGGATATAAAGAAAAAGGATGTAGGTACCACGCATTTACTCAAGTAAATAAAACAGGCTGATTTTTATAAAATACCTTATTTTGAAAAGTTACAAATGTTATTCTATAAGAATATAAAGATGTGAAAAAGATACAAAGTCAATTAACTCTGAAACAATGGGATTAAGCATTAATATATTCTCCTGTTTGTCCTGTTCATAAGAATCTTAGGAATCATTTTTAGTGCCTACAATAGAAGTTATATTCATATAGATTTACTAATGCACAGCTGATCACAGAAAAGAGATTTTTTTTTTTCTACAGATGGTGTCCAGAATCCAATTCTGAATTGTGCAACTAGACTTTCAGCTTAGTTCACAGCATGCCAGATAGCATATGAAATCAAATTCTGTAATTTCTACCTTGAATTGGTTTAGTGGCTTAGTGATCTTCGTAAGACTTTTTTTTCCCACTTATGAGTACATAAAAACATAAATTTATATCTAAAATAAATTCTAATTGAATTGTCATCAAGACCATATCTAAGTTATGATAATTAGATGCCAAAGATGCCTTAGTTTTCAAAACAGGGTACATTTTCTTTTAAATTAATTTTAAATTTAAATTTTCTTTTAAATTCTTTTAAATTAAATTGTCTTGTTCCTTTTCCATATTATTAACAACTACCTCTTAGTGAATATCACTTCAGGGTTTGTTTTGTACAAAACATTTAATTCAAACTGGTATTGGTCATAGCTGGGACAACCAGCTTTTATCACAGCTATTTGGATGTGTATGAGATGTAGCAATCTTCCTGGAAAAGAAGATGTAGCAATTCCCCTTGGAGGAATGAGCATAGTTTCATGACGGAATTGTGTCTGGGAGCCATTTTTTTGCACAGTGGGGTTACTAGCAGCAGTCACAACCATTCTATAAGAAGAGTGCAAAGCAGAGCAAACAGGTAGCTAACACACGCTGTAGTCATTGCAGCAGTTAACACAACAAAGGTGGAGAGAGGTCCAGAAGCTCTGCTCTAGATGTGTGGGCCAGTACAAAGTTGCTGTCAAACAGCCTCAGGGCACTTCTCAGGGTAAGTCTCCAGCTGAAAGGCTGCCCCAGTAAGTTCAGACAGAACTCCAGAGGGAGAATGCCACTAACCAGGTGTCGGGCTCCAGGGAGTGTCTGGTGCCTCTTCCTTGGGCTGGTGAGGCCCCAGGACCTCACCTGGGAAAGGCATGCTCTGGTTGAGGTGTGGAATTGCCCAGGTGAAGGACCTGTGGGAGAAGGTGAACAGACTGTCAGGGAGCACGAACAAGAAATTGATAGGGTCTTCACAGGGACCTGCAGGGCATGAGCCCTGTGATGCAAGGAAATAGGGTCAGTCAAAGAATATGCCCAAAGGTAGAGGTGGATGGGGACTCCCAAAGTCAGGGAGCCTGAAAGCTTGTGACTTCTAGCAGCAGAAAGAAGAATCTTTCTCCACATACAGCTCTGCCACTTCAGAACAGGTATAGTGGCCTTGGGATTGGTGAGGGGGAACAAGACCTGTCATGTGAGGCATCAGAGCCAGAAGAGCCTCCACCAAGTTTTCACATAAAGATGAAAAGGCAGGTGACAGTCGCTGGAGGCTCCTTTTTTCAGGGAATGGGGGCAACCACCTGCCAGCCTGACTCGATGTCTCAGGTGATTTTCTACTTATGAGGAGGCTCAGACCTAGGACATTGCAGAGAGACTGAAGGTTCGTCTGGCTTTTGGAACATTACCCCTTGCTGCTCACCCACAGTGGCACCAATGATACTGCTAGGGCAGACAGGGAGTGAATCAAGAGTGACTGCAGGGCTTTGGGGATGAGACTGTAGAACGTGCAGGCCCAGGTGATGAATCCTCAAACCTACTGTTGGGCTGAAAGGCTTGGGGAGCAGTAAATGCATCCAGTGGGTTAATACTTGACTACACAGCCCATGCTACAGATCAGGCTTTGAGGTGTATGAATATGGGACCCTGTATGAGGAACAAGGACTGTTGTGCAGGGAAGGATCTATCAGACAAAGTGGGGAAAGAATATTTTTGGAAACAGGCTTGCCAACCTAGCCTAGCCAGGCTTTAAATTAGTTACATTGAGGAATGCTTCTCAGAACCTTAAGAGAAGCAAAGGCATGGGGGGCAGTGAGGAATTGTCAAGGGAATACTGTGATGGATGAGGTGCTCTTGTGAAATAAGCATGACTGAGAGCCCAGTTCAAGGAAAAGGATGAGGTATTCAATGTTTTTTTAGTATCAGTTTTTACTAGTCAGCCCTTTCCCTACACCTAGCGGAGTCTGTGGGAAAGGATCATTATTAACAGTAAAGGAAGATCAAGCTGTACTCTGGCTGGAGGCCAGTAACAAATGAAGTACCACAGGACCTGTCCTATTTAACATCTTTATCAATGACTTAGAGGAGACAATGGAGTGCTTGCTCATAAAGACTGCAGATGACATCAAATTGGCAGGGCCAGTTGGTATGCTCTAGAGCAGAGCTGTCATTCATATGGGCCTAAACAGGCTGGAGGAATGGACTGAGAGGAACTTGAAGAACTTCAGCAAGGACACATACAAAGTCCTGTAGGAAGGAAGAACTCATTGCTGGGGCTGGGGACTGACTGGCTGAGGAGCAGCTCTGCAGAAAGGACCTGTTCGACAGTGAGCTGAACATGAGCCACCCATGTGCCCTGGAAGCAAGGAAGGGCAAGAGCCTTCCTAGTGGTATTAACAGGAACATAGCCAGTTTGAGGTATCCCCCAGACTGAGGGAAGTAATTTCCCCCTCTCAATAACACATTTTAGACTGGACCTGGAGAATTGTGTCCAGTTTTGGTCCCCCATTACAGGAAAGACATCAACAAACTGGAGGGAATTCATCAGAGGCCACAAAGATGGTTGAAGACTGAGGCACATGCCCTGTGAAGAAAGGCTGAAGGAAGGGAGCATGTTCAGCCTGGAGAAGACACAGCTTTGGAGGGGACCTCACAAGGAGTTTATCAAAGAGATGGAGCCAGTCTCTTTGCAACAGTGTGTGGTGGGAGGACAAGAGCCAATGGGCATAAGCTGAAATAAGAGAGGATCAGACTGGAAATAAAGAGAAGCTCTTCCACCACAAAGACAGCCAAGCATTGGATTAGATTGCCCAGAGAGGCTGTGCAGTCTCCATACTTTGAGGTTTTCAAGACCTGACTGGATAAAGCCCTGAGCAACCTGGTCTTATCTCATAGCTGACCATGCTTGGAGCAGGAGATTGGACAAGAGACCTCCTAAGGTCCCTTCTCCCCTTGGATTATCTCATGATCCTGAAGTTCTGCCCTCTGAAAGTGGAGTAACTTAACGAAACAGTACAGGCTGGTGCCTGACTGGCTAGAGAGCAGCTTTGTAGGAAAGGACCTGGGAGTACTTATGGCCAACAAAGCGAACAGTGAACAGTCAGCAATGTACCTTGGCAGCAAAGGCGGCCAACTGTACATGGGACTGTATTAGCAGAAGTGCAGCCAGGAGGTCAAGGGAAGTAATACCACCCCTGTAGTCAGCATTTATAAGACTACATTTGGAGAGCTCTGTTCAGTTTGAGACTCACCATTCAAGAAAGTTATTAGTAGATCAGAGTGAGTCCAGCAAAGCTCCACCAAGATGATCAGGTGTTTGAAGTAGATAATGTACAAGACTCTGAGAAAGCTGGGTTTGTTTAGACTTAAGAATTTAAGGCTAAGGGGAGATCTTACTGCTGTCTTCAACAACCTAATGAAAGAGTATAGAGGGTAAGGAGCCAGACTCTTGATGCCATAGCAGTGCCAGTCCCACCATGACCTTACCCCTGTCTGGCCACAGCCCTTCCCCCCCCCCCCCCGACCCAACCTGTGGGCAGTGCCCAACACGTGGGTCTGGGGCTGCCCCAGCTGCTCCCAGTACCTTGCTCCCCCTGCTCTGCCCTGTTCCCTCCTGGGCAGTGGGACAGGCACCGGTGGTGAGGCCCAGCCCTGTCCTACCAGCACACAGCAGCTGACAGGGAGCTGGACCAGAAGACCTATGGAGTCTTCCAACGTGAATTATTTTATGCTTTTATGATTCTAATTCACTTAACAGTTATTAAAGAAACACTTGTATGCTCTAGCTTTAACAATTTTTTGAAATCTCCACCTTAGCTATGGTACTTATCTGGACACTCTTAATAACAGAGAAAACACGTGTATCTAAAGGATGAGTGGTGTAACATTTTATGAATATAATATGAGCTTAATGTGAGCTGATTTAAGTTCTAGACATGCTCTTTCTTTTGTCAAAAAACAAGTAATCTAAGGTGGAATTCACTTCACTTAGCTTTTGAGGAATACAAGGTAGATCTGGTCTACTTTTGAGCTGGTCCCTCTACTTTCTATGTAGTTGCTAGAGATGTTCCACACATTGAGGACTACTCACCAGCAGGGGCTGCTAACTGGGAGGATATTCTGCACTCACCTACAGGACTGACTGACTGAGTGCTATTTGGTGTTTAAAAAGGGTTCAGCAAAATCCTTACAGTGAGGGCAAATAAGTATTCTGGCTTACTGTGATACTCTTAACAAGCACACTAATGCACTACGTTATTTTGTGACTCTTTATGACTTCATTAGCACAGAATATACAATGCCCTACATTTACTTAGTTTTTCAGACCGTGCTTTATGTAGGTGACCCTGGGTGATGTCCAGGTGATGTTGTTAAACCAAGACTTTCTTCCTTTTATTATTTATTTATTTATTTATTAACATTTCTTTCTCTCCTCTCCTGCCTTCTTTATTCATCCTATATAGATCCACACTTTCTATGCAGAGCCTATTTCCCTTCGTCTGGTCGGGGCCTCTGTGTCATTAATTGCATTGGCAACACTTATGTTCTCTTCTCTAGTGATTTTGACCTCTGTCACATCACATACCCCTTCTTCCTCCTTTCATTGTTGTTGTTGTTTTTTCCAAATTTCCTCATTCCCGTCTGTATTAATCTGGGTTACACTGAATACACATTGTCTATTACAAAAGCAACTTTTCTTCCATATTCCATGTTTGGAAGCTCTCTGGCCAAGTTATTGATGTGTCTACAGAGACATTTCGAGGCCTGATTCATCTCATCCTAAGACTGGCTTCTAAACAGACTAGATAAATGGGCTCTGCTTCTCTTCATTGATCTGCTTTTCTTCATCGATAGCAAGCAGAGTCTAAAATTATTTTACGTGTAGACATCTACATTGTAGATACCTACACTTTAATGAGATGAATCTCATCTACACTCTTTCCTTAAGTTCATAAGGATCAAGTAGGACAAAAAATGGGTGGATACAGTGGTCAGTCCAGTGAAATGCACTGCAAATAAAATATAAGAATAAAAGAAAAATAAAGCACTGTACACCTATAGAATACATAAAATGGAGACATTGTCAGACAAATGGAGAAATTGCCAGACAAAAAAGCGTGTTACTGCTTAGTACCTGATCAGCATCTGATTATAAAAATCTTGTCTGTATGTAAAGCAGACTAAAAGGAAAATGATTAAATAAAATGTGTCATCTTTTAATTTGTTTTCTTTCTCCCACTGCAATAAAAACATGAAAATTGGGGGGAAAAAAGAACAAACACTTATATTTAAAGACATTTAGTTCTTCTATGCATACTATTCAGAGCTGTAATAGCACTACTATTCAGAATATGTGTATAGGCTCAAGATTAAGAACTCAAGGGAGCAGGTTTCAGAAGTAGTAGCTGAGAATACCTGTATTATCATCTATATTGTTGAGAGGACTAACAACAATTCATATTGAACCTTGGTTACTAGATTTGTTGGAATCTGATTTGTTGTGAGATAAAAGTGCCAGGTAAGATTTTTTTTGTATTTCTGAAATTTCTTAATTTTCCAGAAATCCTAACATTTCCTGGGCAAGCAATGAGGTAGCAATATAACCAGGAAAATCAAAAGCATACTTATTGAGGAGAAACAAAGAAACAATCTGATTTTCAAATTAAGAAGTAATATGTCTTCTCCTTTTTTCTTGCCAGGAAAAGGAAAAGTGTAAAAATACACTTGAAATTTAATTTAATTTAAAGTCTTCTATGATTACCTCTGTGATTCTAGTGAATGAAGTGGTAACAAAGTAGTTTTCTCTCTTTCAGAATTTTTGGACTGCTTGCGTTCTTTTCCAGGGCTAAAGCTATTAATACTCTTGTGCTCTTATTCATTTTTTGTGACTTTTCAGAAATGTGTGTGACAATCCTTAAGATCAAATTTTATTTCATATGAAGAAGACTCTTTAAGATTTATAGCTCAAAGTTCCTCTGAGAAAAATGTAAATGTACAGATTTGTTACATGCTTCTCCCCAAATAGGTCTTTACATTTAGTCATAATTTTTCTGCATTGGAAAAAAAAATATTGATTTCCAACATTTATACAGCAGAAGGCATTCAAAACAAGTAGAATCTCATCAAGATTGATTTAACACACAAATATCTTACTAGAATGTCCATGCAACAGCATTAGGGAAGGATGTCCCTAGAGTAGATGCAATTCAGCACACTCAAACCTACCTTTTCACTTCTTCATCCTAACAGTCTAGTGACAATCTAGACCTCTGTTCCAAACAAGCCTGGAAAAAAAGGAGGTGGTCTGTACAGACAGAAGATAACAGTCCCTTTCAAGCTGTGCTGAAGGTAGAAGCAGAACTTTCTATAGTTGCCCAAGTGGCTGCCCAAAAGAGCGCCTCGCTGTCCCGGAGGAAACCAGGCAGCCTGGCCAGGTGTGGACTGGCTGCAACACACGAGGTGCCTCTTCTGGCATGGGGCAAGCTATGAGTGCAGGACGGGGGGCAAGGGAGTGGAGGTTAAAAGCAGCTGGGGTACTTTTAGTTGAATGAATTTGATCTGATTAATCCCAGACATGATGTTGTCATTTCCAGAGTGAGTAGCTATGCTATGACTGATACAGCTATGCTATAACTTTCTTTTTCTTTTTCTTTTTTTTTCCTCCCACATGTACTCTCATCTGTGAATTTGTGCAGTTTTCTATGAATTTATATTCTGGAATAATTCAATTTTAGGAATATTTGAAGGCAATGAAGACAAAAGTAATTCAATGAATCAAAATGTACTGACCATTTTTGAGACTATTCATTGATATGTATATGTGTATTTGTAGCATTCATTTTTGTGTTGACACCTGTTTCAGTTTAACTAAATCCTTTGCTGACAATATCTGTTTGGAAACACAGGATGTATTAAATCTTATGTTCTTTAAAAAAAATAATCCCTACAGACAGACTAGAGTAAATTTTATGTTATTAGTTTCTCACACTTTCCATACCTTGAAAAATACTATTCCATCTGGCATGTCACATGGTGCCTTCTTGTGCTCTGAATTCATCAAAATACTTTGAATAACAGCCAACAATGACTGGAGAGTCAACTTTGTCAAACAAATCAAGAGAAAATGTTTTCTATTAGCCTGGAAAGCAGGATAATTAATTAAATAATATTTCTGCTTTGGACTGTAGCAGATGATGTTGGTATTTAAAGCCTGTGCCTGCTGTTTGGAGAGTCACCTTTGGGGAATTTACATGTACACGAATTAGTATAAATAAATAAATAACTTCTTGACAGACGATGATAAAACAAAATTATTTGATAATTGTAGATATCTGGGGTCAAGATTATGGCTGAGCATATATGTACAACCCAAGATAATTTATGTGCATTTGTCTGTTCCTAAAATAATTTTCACTTTCAAATGTGATCTTATTCCATAAATGAATAACAGACAAACCTGTCAACTCAGTCTGTCCAACTTCATCTTGAGTCTGTCATTTTTGCATCAGGGTCCCCCCCCCCCCCCCTTTTCTTAGACAGAAGACACTGAGTTCCTTAATGGGTGAAAGTAACACATCTAATTTTGACTAAATGACCATTGGCTTTATTAATCCTAGAAAGGCTTAAAAGGTCCTTATGTTTATAGAATACTCATTAAAATTTTATTCTTTTGAGATATTCCATGATATGATAGCAAATGTTATTGAAATTTTATGCAGTATTTCTACCAATTCCCTAAATCTCTTTCTCTCTCTCTATTTTTTTCATCTGTCCCTTATCATTTAAACATATGCTTAGCTTCAGGTATGGATGTATATCTCTCATAACTGAGTTCAGATATTCACTTAGATTATATATAAAGAGTTTTACTAAAAAAGAATAAACTTGTCCACACCTTTTCTCAGATTCATTGCAATCAAACAAAAAAAAAAGTCTAGTATGATCTCTTCTATACCACTAGTATTTCATCCAAATACCCTAAAATAAGCACACAATTTTAATTAGATCAGTCTTTCAGTTATGAGGATAGTAATTGTGCCACATTGCGCCATTGTGCCACAAGGAGGTATCCAGAGAAATCAAGATGCTTTGATCTTGGTTTCAGCGACTGAGACCCTGGCAAAGACAGGAAATTTTGATTGCATAACACATACCCCAGTTATACTACCCTGCTTATGTTATCCTACCAAGTAAATCATATTTCCTGCTAAAATGGAAGGCCACTTTTCTCAAAGTACCTTTCCTGTTGGATCTGGAAATATATATATAGAGTTTTGCAACGTAAAAAAATGGACGCTAGCCTGAGCTGGAGCTGGTGGACAGGACGGGGTAGCCAGTGGTGAGAGAGAAAGCAGCCAGTGATCACTCCTTAGGAAAAGGATCTGCTCTTCCAGCATGTCCCAGTATAGCTTATATTTCATGTCCAGAGCAAAGGAATACAAAAGCTGAAAACCTACTGAGTCAGTCGTCTTCTCTGAAGCGAGAAGATAGGATGTGAGAAAATTATATATCTAGGCTAATACGTGAAACGTTAGTTGATGATTGCTTCTGTTCATTCTCTTACACAGATCTGCAAGTGTTAAGGACAATACTTACTATCCAGTTATGCTCAAAAGTAAAAAAAAAAAAAAAAAATACGAACAAAGGCCTTATTCATTCACAAATTTCAGTGCCAGAGAGCACCTTCCTGAAAAAGTCAGGTGCTTCCTTTTCAAACACATATGGGGTGTAACTTTTGTCCAAAAGACTTGATTAAAGCATTATACTTTAAAAAGACAGCTAATGACATT